>NC_059476.1:39526930-39832262 GCF_018139145.2 Gymnogyps californianus | reverse complement strand
TACATGTGACTTGAAACTGACTTTTGAAACTACGTCCAGAAAGCTTGGAAAATACAGCAGCTATCTTGTTACCTTATGTTTCTATTTATACTCCACCTAAGTTTAGAGCAGCTGTAGGTCTAAAATCCTTCCCCATTTTTCACAAGTCTGTTCTCTCAACAGATCATCAGACCACAAAATCTTCCAAACTGCCCTAAAACGAGAAGTGGAAAAGTCAAGCAAGGAAGACACAAGGAGGGACCAGGCAGCAATGCTCTATTTCAAGACGGAGAGACAGCCTCACGGTCTGCTTTTACGCTGATACAAAGAAAGGAGACAAAAAGGTACAGTTAGAATGGCGGGGAGGGAGTTGGCGCTTACAGGGATGACAAGGAAACAAAGATGAGACAGGCAGTCTAATGCAGCGACAAAACCACGGGGTGCAAAAGTCATCCTATAACAAACATCAGCATTTAAACAAACTCCGGTGTTATACTTCATCAAAAGGTATTCCCTACAGGTCACAGGTGAGAAACAGAGACCATGTTAGGGGAATGTCACCCATCCATGCCATCGACAATCCTGGTTACACAGCCAAACATAGCTTTGGGGATAACTGCAACAGGAAAACCGTGAAGCTTTCACACCACCAGTCCTATGGGCCTCACCTTCCCACACTGCTTGCCCACTCTCATGCATTGAGACCTGGATTAGGATCTTCTTTCTACTTCTTTTACCAACAGAATGTCACTTTAGCTATGTCCAACATCAGCAGATTCCACCACATAAACAATCTCTTTCTCAGAAACCCTTCTTGTTTTGTTTGAAGGCACCTAAACATGCGCATTGTTAGCAACATTGCTGTGCCTGAAGCAGGTTATGTTTAATTCTCTTACGCTGAACATCTTACTATATAAAAGTTAGAATACACAGCCTTCCTCAAAGAGGGGTTTGGTACTCCTTTACAGAAGGGGAAGGGTCAGTGTTAAGAACAACTGCAGTTATTCAGACCAAGGCAACTCAGTTGCTGAAAAGCAAGAAAATTTAAAAAACAAACAAACAAAGAAACCAGATGAGAACACTAAGACTATCTAGAAGGAAACATATGCATCTGTTAAAAAAAATCTTAGCTTGGAACATGAATTAATGCAATATGAAAATTATTTAGTGAAACTGTATTTTAGCAAAAGTCATTAAAGTAGTAATTTCAGTGATAATCAGCAATATATGTGAAAAGTTTCTATATAACAAGTTAAAAATAATAACACATATAAGATATTCAAACTTTTGTCACAGATACTGGTGTGGACTAGGTTTCAATTTAATCCAGATTAAAATCCAAGACATACATTTAAAAATAAATGTATTTAATCGGATTAATCATCTGTACCATTTTAGAATAAGGAATAACTGGTCAGGCAGCAGTTCTGTAAAACAGGATCCAGATTCTATAGAAGATCCATATTCAGGCAGACAGATTATTTTAGATTGCTTTAAGAGTAATCCATACCAGCCTTGTAACTACACTTTCAGTACCAACCCATTGCTCCTAATGTACCAAAAAAAAAAAAAAAAGGCGGGGGGGGGAGCAAAAAAGGCCACCTATAAAGCCTGGTTAAGTAAAAACTGCTTGAGCAACCATGTTTCAGCATTAATTTTCAAGTCAGACACCAAGGATTTGAAATTTTAGCTCAAAAATACTTGAACAAGACTGCCAATTTTTCATTTCATCATTGTAGTCTACTACAGAATTTAAACAAACAAACAAAAAAATCTTATTGAGGATTTTCATCATAGGTGTTTAATCTAGTATACTATCATGTAACTCCAAAACAGTAAGTAAAAGAAAATTGTACTTAAACAATGAAACTGAACTAAAATTACTAATCCACTTATTGTGCGCTTTTACTAAGTACAGAAAGACACAAGTTTTCTAGATGCATTTAGCAATGACTATTAAAACAGTGAAGTCGATTCTGAGTGCATACATGACTTACAGAAGCACAAATAAGGCTAAAATATCAACCCCCGAGAAGTACTGTTAGAAAAAGGCTGCTTGTACAACCTTATTTTGGCCCCTTTGGGTACATTTTCTGTGATACAATGCGTCACTGCATAGTACCTTTTCCATGGGATCTCTTCGTCAAAAATTTTACAGGTTGGACAAAACCAGGTTACTAATCAACCTAATATATTTTCTCCTTTAGAGTGCGATTCTAGACTTTGTTCACTGCACAACACTGAGAAACTGCCATGCTAAATTAGACACTCCCTCCTGGGCTTTTCTGTAATGCTCACCACCAGCAGAGCAGCACAGAGTATGAGCCACAAACATTAACTGATCTTCCCCACACGTAGGGAGCTGCTTTCCCCACTAGACAGACTAGAAGCTGAGCAGAGAGGACAATAAGAGCAATAAAGATTTTGTTGGTTTCAACAGTCAATTAGAAGCGTCCCAGTTTTCAAAGTAACTAACTCTGTCGCATGCTGAATTTACTCACATTTCTGAGTTTCTACAACTCAAGAACAATGGAATACAGAAGCAGAAATAATGGACTAGTCTGGGTTAGGCCAGCTGCCCACCTTCAGTAATGGGGCTGCAGCACAGAAGGAAGGAGAGAATCCATTTTTCCAGTGCAGCGTTCAGGAGCTTTTGACATACATGCTTTCCTAGTCCTGCTTCATGTACAGTGCATTTTGCAATTTCTTGATAAAATGGACAACAGTCCTATGGAACTGCATGATCTGAATTTGTCTCTGCATCAGAGCACCATGTATCCTACTGACTGACATACGTAACCCGTGGGAAAACAGGATATTATCTTTACAATAAGAGACTACATAGCAAGCAACCTGTTACAACTTTTGAAGGCTCCACTCTCGTACCTCAAAAAATTATTGCAGAACATAGTCTGGGTTACATGTGATTTATACCACAGACACTGGAGAAAGGCCAGGTATATGACCAAACCTCTCATTTTCAGAGGCTGCACCAAGTGCTTATAAAAATATTCAGCATAACAGCACTGCACATTTGTAAGATCAGCTGTCATACAAGTGGTATTTCCTATCTTCTGAGTTGTTAATTTCATGAAGATTCACTGCATTTCATAAAAATATTTACCCTTATATATACACACACACCCCAATTATATGTATCACAATATACACCAAAACAAGAGTGCACCAGTTCAAAGCATGTCTGAAGAGAGCCTAGCGGTAAGCTAAATTCCAATCCAGGACATGCACAAGGAGCACTGAGGTTCATCACAACGTTGGAGCCAGATCTGCGGAGCAGCAGGAGCATCCCTTCTGGCAAGGCCAAGAAAAAGCTGCCGTACTGAGCTTGTGAGCACTTGCTCTCTGAACTGCTTGCAGTGACAGGCACGTCCTCACAGACTGAAGAACACGGTCTGCAGAAGCATCCAAAGTGTCAGATGTAAATATTCTTGTAGTGTGTTTGAATGCTTACTGTGCCAGAGGAGAGTTGAAAACTTTATGACATCAAGAGTTTATGAAAGCATGTCTTGTCTTGATACATTTCAAATATCTGATAAAAAATAGAGAGATTATTGTAGTGTACTGAAAACCCTAACTTTGGCCGTTATTTCCTGATTCTGAGTTTCACAAACAGATGACTAGCTAGCCTAGAAATGTCTCGTTAGCGCTAAAGAGCACTCTGTTCTCCGCTAATGACAGGCAGTGTAAAAACACACAAATATTGTAAGAATGAAAAAAGTTAACTTTCCCAGTCAAGTCAGCAGAGGCTCAGTCTAACATATTTTGCAGTAACTTCAAACACCAAATCAGAAAGTGCTTTTTGTGTCGCAGACCAATTGCTCTCACTCTGGATTCCTTAATCCATTATTTATCAGTGGAGAGGCAAAGGATCAGGCCAGGGGAGAACAGGAAGATACTTCTGAATGACCACATGGGCCTAATACCTAAGGTTAACAGTGACTTTTGGTTAAACAAAATAAGTTCACAGAAAAATTAATCTAAATTTACCACTGAATAAAAAAACCCAAACAAACAAACAAACCTAAAATAATCAGTCTATATGATCAAACTATATGATTGACAAAGTAAAACCTGAGCAGAACAGCTTCATCTGTTTCTTCATCTTGCACAACAGTTAAATATGGTGCTCTACATTTTTATCATAAAAAAATATTAAATCGTAACTGAAATGCCATGAACTTATATGTTACTTTACACAGATATAGCAAGACATGCCAACAACGTAAGTGATTTTACAATTTAACGTCTCATTTTCGCAAACTGCTTACATGTGAACCATTTTTTAAATGCTTTTTTAATCATGAGCTTTTCTACTTCTTTTTGCAAAGTCTATTTTGCCTGGTTTCAGGTAGAGCTAGAGGACTGCTAAGATCCTGAGGAGTTAACACATGGGGTATTATCTTCAATACAACCTCTTGTCCTGCCTACGTACTTGAAATTAATCTTTTTTGAGTGCACAGGAGGTGAAGAGAAGTATACAGAATTAGGGAGGGAGAAATACCTAGAGACTGTTTAACAAAACAAGGCAGGATGGGCTTAACTTCTTAAATCTCGCAAAATGAAGGCCAAGAGAATATATTGTTACTCTCTACATACACCAACTGTGTGAAGGGCAAACATAAACTAAGCTAAGCAAAATGAAACTTGCTGGCAGAAGTATAAATGTGTATAAAAGAGCCATAGGTAGTTTGAAACAGTATGTTCAGAACAGCCTCACTGTAGGAAACACAGGAACAAAATGACCTACTCAATTTAAGACCATCTTGATTAATGTGCAGAAGGATTATCTGGCACAGCCAGCTAGAAGGGCAGCCGCCTGATGGCCTCTCCAGTCCAAGGGCCTTATGTTGGAACAGAATCTATAGACAACACTGTGAAAAAACATTAAACGTTTGACACAGCACATCTGGGCAATGTGCAGCAGTACCAACACACGCAAAACGCAATACGGCAAATGTTCTCCACCAGTGCTGGCAACACTAGCATGGCCCTCCCGCCTCAAGGACCTGCACGTTTGCTTCCACAAGAACTGCTGTTCTTCCGTGCAGTGCAACACACCCACACCAGCTTTTGGAAGCTGTCTCACCCAGTCACACCACCACCCATTACACTTGTCTTGTCCATTTACATAAAAACAGACACAAGCAAGCATTGCCACATGGGTGCATAACCACTGTAGTGAGAGGCATAATTCTCAAGAAACATAAAAGCGCCGCATCTTTGTGAACACTGACATAACCCTATTTAAAGCATATCGAGGCTGATAGAGGGAAAAAGGCTGAAGCTTTAGTCTGCTTGTGTTTTTTAGCTATTATGTTACTGGTTTTCTGTCATTTACACATGTATTGCGGTTTGGGGTTTGGTTTTTTTTAAACATCAAAATCTAGATATATTAAAAATGAGGAATTCCATCTACATATTAAAGACTTCTAAGCAGTCATAAGAGAAGTGCCAGCTGCCAGTCACTAGCAAAACAACAGCCTGAGTTCTCCACTTAGTACTAAAAAAAAAAAACCAATTAAAAAAATTTGGATTCACACTCAATCCTTCTATTTGATAACGACCTGCACTCTTAGAGAGGCGATCTGCTTGTATTGTCATTCTTTTTGCAATAATGCTATGTTATTCCTAGTATCTAAGTTATACATTCATGGTCAAACTACCAAACGTGGATATTCTTAAAACAGAGAGGTATCAAATGTCAGACAAAAGAGGATGCATCCCTCTGTTCCCTGCACAACACTTTCACTCAAGGATAAACCTGAAGAAATTTCTGAACTGTACTCACACAGGCTAGTAAATGCAAAGCATTTCATTACACAGAAAGTACAGGGAGTTAGCCTTGAGAGCTTTCTCTACTACACAGCACGGTTCAGATAACAAGGCACAGAAACACACGAGAAGGGTTATTGCTGTAAATCCAAAGAAAGCACTCACACTTACACTGGTACTGTAACAGCCCCACCAAACTGCATTTGGCTCGTCAGCCCTGAGGTTTGCTTCCTGATGGCAGTGTGCTCAAGGAAGAATTTAGAAGAAAAAAAGACTATTTTTGCTAGATGGATTATGCAGTTATTTATTGGCTCTGAGAAAACATTAAAGTATGTCAAAAGCAAGAGATCACAAAGAGCTAGAGGTTCACTTTGTACAAAGTGTAAGTCTAAAATCACTTCAGTGATAAAATGACTCCACTAGTATTAGTGCAACAGTATTAATTTGCATTATGACCTTGGAGTGATTCAAAAGTCACACCTCATTATTATCCAGCCAAGTAAAACTAAATGCAGAATCTGGCCCAGCTAACTTAGAATTGTAAAGACTGAATAAGGATGAATCTGAGAGACATTAATTAGGATCAAAGAGTAAAGCAGAAAAACAAACCAAACGCTGCAGTATGAACATAAGGATGGAAACAGAAACATGTCTAATCTATTAATATTTAAAAAATAAAAAAAAATTTGGGACAAGACCTTTTTAAAAGAATTTGTCCAGGTAACGCTTTAATTTCAGAAAGTAATTTCAGGGCTTTCCTTTTGCAGCATCTCTATTCCTCCTTCACCCACTTCAGTTCTTTTTTCTTCCTATAATGCTGATTATTTTTATTCTATTAAATTTAGTAATCTATAAATTCCTTTCCTGCTCACTTGCTGCTTGGACTCTTCTAAAGCTCATGTACCCCATCAGTAACTGTTAAGGATACTTTGTACCTATGACTGTACAACATCTTGCTTGCTGCAAAATCCAGCCACGTCTAGATGGCATTTTGGTGGAGATGAAGCTTAGAAAACAGAGCCAGAAAACAGTGCCTTATATGCATACTAATTTACATCAAGGTAGCAGTGCTAGCATGTTTTTTTTTTTAATTGTTAAGACGCAGAACAACCCTACCTTTTCCTCTTTTTTGGGGGACAGGAGGAAGATTATGGATATTTTCTTGCTTTATTGGATGACTTATTTAAGTAGAGAGCTTCATAAGGGTACAGTTCAAGGAAAAAAGAAAATAAGTATTGACTCAGCTCCTGACTTACAGTTATTGCAACCAATTTTAAGAGGCAGCACAGGGGGAGGTAGCATTTGTTCCCAGTCCTCTCAGGAAGTCATGTAAGCACAGAATCGACTAATTAACGTAACATCTATTTCCGTGCCAAAGCAGCAATAGCTTCCATTCATATATGCACTGACAGACCTTCAGTCGCAGAAGATACCATTAATATACAGTAAAAAATGCTTGATATAGACCTTTAACACCTCCTCTGAATAATTCAGTAGAGCAAAAGGAGGCAACAAAGCTTACTCAACGTAGCTGCAACTCTAAAATCCGTGTGCCATTTTCAAAGAACAGGAGTATTATGACATCAATGTCAGAGCAGCAGCAAAATCTAACAGTCAAATACAAAGCATACTACTTTGGGGTGTCTTGTTTTGGTTTTTTTGTTTGTTTTTAATTTTATGTTTGCTTCTGAAGAAGGAATTTCTATTAAGGGAAAAATGCTATAATAGGACCAAGTACTCTATGATCAGAATACAGTAACAAAACTGAAGGTTAACGAACACCACTATTGCATGCTGTTACAGAGTCGAGAAAACAGTTGTTAATTGGTGCTTCTCTGTCAGGCTTTTCAGAGTTTTTAATATTGCACTGAAAATGTTTAGTAAAAAAAAAAAAACTAAATACCTGGCAACAGCTACTGGCTGCTAGCCAAAATGCCAGGATGCTGTTTTGCGGAAACTTGCTGGCATGCCTTACAGGGCTTACTGCCTAGCAGGCCTTCTTTTCTGGGCAGTTCCATGGCAGAAATGGTTGAGCAACATTTTATTTACTTTTTGTTAATCAACAGTTATTGCTTTCAGAACAATTATACCACTAAGTGGCACAATATTGTAACAACCATTTTCAACAGTTCTTGAAAACGCATGGGGATTTGTGGAGTGCTTGTAAAAGCTATGTGAAAAATACCTAGAGAAAGCAAATATATGGCAGCCCCTGTATGTGAACTGAAAATACAGAATTACACGCCACTGGAAAATACCTTCATGTCCACAAAGCCAGTGATCTATTAAGATCTAATTTCTGCATTTTAGTGTATTAAATGAATTAAGTACCACAAAAGATATATGATGTATTGTTGCTGCCAGAAATTTTAACAACAATTTTATTGTTAAGTTAACAAATATGGTCCTTAAAATTCAGAACTTTTATTCTTAACTCTGAACTGAAAAATTTCCTAGTACGACATAGTATGTGAGGAAAAAAAAAAAGTTGGGACAAATAACTATGGAAAAAGTGTTTCCTTAGAACAGTCTGCTGCATTAACAAAAGAAACAGTACCAAGAATTACTATGTGAATAAGGGTTGCAGATTTTGTCACCTGAGAGGGTGGAGATAGTCACGATGGGAGATAAATATGTCTATCATGTATTCTACTTTGAGCTCTCCGCTTAGGTTTAATTCTGAGAATCAGTGACAAGTGGAACCAGACATCTCTGGGGTGCCTAAACCTAAACACACCTAGGATTAAAATGTGTTTGTTGCATGTAAGAGCAGCTGTAGTGAGCCACGCAGAAGTTTCATCTTGCTAAGGGGCATGCCATTAGCCATAGTTAGTAATGGGCGATTAAGGAAAAAAATTACGGATAGGGAATAAGAGTGATTTTGTCATTATCCATCTTCTAGAGAGAAATTTAACATAAAGCCTTAAAATTTATGCTCCAGGAAAAGGACCCTTTGCATGCAGTACTTGCTTGTTGCTTTTTAACCTCTTTAAAATCATATTTAACACCACCTTAAAGGTACTGAGGGATCTTAAATCTAGAAGTACTTAACTTCAGCTTCAACGTAACTCCAACTTCAGCGTTGGATTCCTCTTTCCTCAGTCTCTGCATAATCCCAAAAGTATTCCTATATGCCCAGAACTGGAGAAATAAGCTTTCCCCCAAAACAGCACTAGAATTTAAAATTAAATTGTACTGGTGAACCTATACAATTTTAAGGATTAGCTTAATATTGATTCTTTATGCAGTGGTGTAATTTCTCTTTCTCAAAAAGATAAAAAAGCTAAAAATGTTCAACTCTTAAAGCCAATTTCCAGCCTTCACATGGCATAGCTTGGCAAGGGCAGTAGGTAGATGTACAAATCTGTAACGCATTTTTCTACCAGATGTTTCTGCATCTTGCCCGGTCTCATCAGCGACCTTGTGGGGCAGCTTTACTGCTCCCTGTTTTGGCAATGTGGTGATCAAGGTGGGAGCCTAATGGAGAATCAGTTTTATCTGCTGGAATTTTTGTTTCCCGTAATGAAATGCTTTTCTGTACAACAAGAATACCCCATGACATTTTTCTAAATTTTCTCCAGCAGCAGCATGAGACATATAATAATTTTACAAATGGAGTTTAAAACTACAATAATGCCTCTTTTATATATACACATACAACTTCTAAGGCAAAGATAATGTTACATGACTAAACAATGAATGTAAAATAACTTCGGATATGAAATACCCAAAGTTTTAGGTTTTTGGGGGGGTGGGGGGGGTGAGGATTAAAATCCATACTCTCAGCATCATCATGTCTCATTCATTAGCAACTCCATCTGATATTTACAGCCTCCTGCAAACTTCTCCAGCATGAAAAGGTAAAAATTAAACCACATTTCTAAAGTGTGAATTGTATGTTCGAGAATTAGAATATAGTCGTTGACCCCATGAGATTCTCACCTTGTGATTGTGAATATACTAAAAGTAGATCATTGCTTGCACGTTTACTTTCACAGATGTTCATTTTACTCAAGAGGGTTGTAAAACATACAGTCTTTATTTCCCGATATTTAAAAAGCTAATTAAATAACCTCTGCAAGTTCTGATCATTTTTATTTCAGAACAAACAGAGTTTTCTCCAGGGCAGCATAATGCTGCTCAACAGTAGAGACAAAATTGAATTTTACTGCCCCAAGTATATCAACAAAATAACTATTTTTTTCTTATGCTCAAAGCAACAGCGTGTAGTTCTGAGATGATAGCGGACCTCCAGGCTCCACAGTCTTCAAAAAGCTCAGGGTTAAAACCTCCCACACAGGCTTAGCCCAGACTTCTTCATGCCAAATACTCACACCCTTCTTATTCATCTTTGCAGCCTCTCCTGCCTCCTCAGTGCCACAGTGCTGCCCTGTTGAAGGTTCAGCTGCTCAAAGAAACAGCTAACCTATCATTTTTCAATAAATCTCCATTTCTTAAACACAACAGGCTCTTTTCCCTAGTGCTTCCTTCAGAAAAGGCACCCTTAAGAGGTCATGGAAAACTACACCTAGGTTAAGAAAGCTAATTTGCTGCAATGCCTCCAGAACAAAGTATATTCCTGCAGCTTGGAAATCAAGAGAATTACACAAATTACATGGAAAAGTACAACTGAGCCCTAGTAACCTGAAACAAAACAACAAAGAAATGCCCACTTCAGCAGCTACCAAAAATGATACACTAAAGTATTTGGGTAAGACAGTGGAGCAAAAAGTCATTCAATTCTATTGGCACTTTTTGAGCTGCAGTGAGGACAACTGCCATTCGACCCAGGCATAGTACAATATATGTCATTCTGGGACTCCAGAAAACATAGAATATTTATACCTTTATGGTAAGTAGTGTCAAAAAAAGTCTCTCTTCTCTTAGCGCTAAAGTGCCCATTTCCTCCAGAATTTTCTGGTCTGTATATCCTGAGATTGTTCAGGATGCCAGCAACATCTGGGTCACCTGACTGACATTTACTGAGTGAAATGGAAGATGTTTTATGTATAATTAACACATTCAAACTTCCTAGTTTCTAGTATTCACATGAGATTAATTATGTATAATATTTAGAGTGCTCAGATTTATTTTCTGAGCAGCTTTTGATTCTCATACTTGAGAGCACTAATGAATCATACTTTCATCCCGTTTGGCTTCTAAGCAGATAGAAGTACAAAAATTATGTAAGAATTAAAATGACCCACAATACTAAATCACAAACAGCAAAAGGTGGGAAAGAGATTTAAGGTATCACAACATACTTCACTCTAGAAAATAACAGCAGCTCCAGCAATAAAGTTTGTTTTAAAGTTCAGCTCTATGAAACTTGTTCCTCATTCATTACACTAGGATGTTTTACTGAAGTGCTGTCACAGAACGTAGAGAACAGGTATTTTCACATTATATATTTATGACGCTAAGGCCAGTATTTTACACCTGTTGCACATTTACACATTCAAAGGTAATACTCTATATTTTAACTTAACTTTCCAGTTAAAATAACCTTGCAAACACTTCCAAGAAATCTACTACAGTACTTTTATAAGTTAGCAAAAAGACAAAATAAGCGGAGTGCACAAACTGTCATGAACTCCCCATTCTGGAATGCATTAGATTCTCCCTACATAGCACCTGCAGCTGCCAGGCACTACCCCAGGCATCAGGCTCAGGAAGCGGAAACACAGTAATATTATACTGCCATATCACTGGGTGGTCCTGCTGCAAAATGTTTACCATCTACAGAGAAATCAGTAAGATATACAGATTTTCTCCATTTCCAAGTCAATACTCGTCACTTTTCTTTTTCCTACATAGAATTTAAAGATCTTTTTTAAAGAGGGAAATAGATTGGGTCTCTGTGCAATCTCTCTCTACTATACCCTGTGCTCTCTCTACTATACCTTGTGCTCTCTCTACTATACCTCAATATTTGAGAAGACAAATGCCAGTGAAATAAACACTTAATAATCTAAAATATACCCAAAGTAGATGTCACATGTGAAAATCTTAAAAGCAAACAAGTTCACAAAAATAAAAACCTTTTTTATTTTTATTCAAATAAGCATCTTAAAAATTTCAGTCTCATTGTACGTCAAGCATTTTCCTTCAATACACTTCTGTTACTTAACAGCCCACCTAATCCAAAAGGTATGTAAATTCCATTCCTGTTCTGTTAGAGATGATAATTTCTTGAATCCTAACCTTGAAAACTAAGTCTACAAGTAAAAGGTTTGACTTCTCACCAATTCACAGCACTTCTCACTTAGAAAATCCAAGTTCATCTTAGCACTGCCCCTCATTGTAGCCAATTAGCATTACAAAGAACCTAGAGTATAATTTTTCATGCATTTGAACTGATTAAAAGCTATAATGCTTCATTTCATTATCGTATTTTAACTAGGTTGCCTAGATCCTTTTAATATTACTACAAAAATCAAGTGGACAGTATGTATTTATACTTGTATTTATTAATCCAAATATGTGTCATTAATTCATAACAAAAGGTGAACCCTAGCAAAATAAGGAAAGGAGACAGTCAGAAATTAGTTTTAGAAGAAAAGATATACAATGCTGGCTTTATTTCCACGCCCTCCCCAGACAAGCCCCTTTACTATCACCACAACTATTTACAGAATACTTCCTTCAATTGCTGTATCCTTTCCACAAACTACTTTCTGGTAGAAGTAAAATTAAAAGAGAATAAAATTAGCCTAGGTATAATACTTCTGAGTCTCTAAAGCAGTAACTTCTGCAGGGTACTTAGACACAGTTCTCGTCACGCACACTTCATGTTTTCATATTAAAATAAATAAGTGAAAAGTAGGGTCCTTACAGTAGACAAATATAAGTCTTAACCTGCTACTTATCCCAGGAATTATCTTTTTCAATTAGGAAGGACATCTGAAGGCAACTGTATGTTTGTGAAAAGCTAAAAGAAATACAGGCAAGAAAAAGATTCAGAAACAAAAAAGACGAGCTTGGTATATGGACATTTTTCTTTAAGAATTACTTAACAAGTGCCCTACGCCAGTCTAGGCACATTCCTTCCTTCCTGTAGGGTTTAAGGAAAGTACAGAAAAGAAGAGAGTAGGGAAGAAAAGCAATATGCAGTAGAACTAATGCAAGTTAATGAATAATTGTTCCCATCTTATTTGTATTGGTCCCTACAGTCATCTTTCAATTTAAATGACCAAAAAGTGCAATATGTAAGGAGTATGTGGAACGCGGGGAAAAAAAAAGTTATTCACAGAATTCTAATTTATAAATTTCATGGACAGTTAATCTAAGTTAGAAACTACTTTCAAAATGAAAGATTTTCTGTTTACAGTTGAGTGAAATGCCAGCATAAACATAATAGAAAATAGAAAAATAAATTGAAAGATCTCCACTTAAACTTTGTCAACATTTGCACAGGCCTGCCTATCTGCACTCACTATTTTATATGAATAAATCTATGCCAAGTGACAAAATCTATCATAACTGTAGAATTCATGCTAAAAATGCATTTGCATCTTTTTAGCAAAATTTAACCCCCCAAATCTGATATCAAGCTGCTGACCCAACAATATGCACACACCAGGATAAAGGAATTAATTTAATCTCGAAGTAGTTCTTCCATTCCAATTATCTTTCCATTACAAAAACTTCGAAGCATATCACCCTACATAAAGGGATTCTGAATTTGAGTCAAAAATTCAAAGCATAGAAAAAATGTTTTTGTTTCACTGCTGCTGATACTTAGCTCAAGTACAATCCCCTCTTACTTCTAAACCTTCAAGGTTACTTGTGGATTTTTTTAAAAATAAACTTAAAAAACCCCCCACCTGTTCCTGTATGTTACCATCTCAGTCATAGCTGCTTTAAGATTAACTACAGAATTACATAGTATAGCCCACCAGTACCTATCTTGCACGTGAGTAACCCTTAGGTCTTCAAAGAACAAACACTGAGCATCACCAACAAACTGGAGTTTTCTGCATTTCCTATTCACCAGTTACACATGAACGCTACACCAATATTATGACTGATTAGTTATTTTGGGCAACTAATTTTATTTACATTACAGGAACTGGTAGTGGAGAGGCTAGTTCAGATATCCAGAAAAGGGAAACACATCAAAATGATTTTACTCCTCAGTCATTTCAGCACCTCAAGAAGTTATTGTGTTGTACTCTGGTTAAAAGCATTCTTTCTATATTATATACATATAAACCTTTTCTCACTCCCACTAAAGGGTAAGCAGAAGTCATATTTTAATCTATCATAAATGTTTTCCCTCCAGAAAGGGATGTGTAAAAAGCCCATGTGGTTATCTAATGCTCTGTCACGCACTCTCATGAAAGAAACTTGGGAATTCAAGAGTCCGTGTTGACCATTTGCTCTTTCTCCATCACTGGCTGAGAACGACACAATGACATTAATTTTCTGCTCCAGTGCCTGCTGCTTTTGTCAGACCATGTTAGGCAACACAGGGCCAGATCCTCAACTGCGATAAACAGATGTTATGTCAAGTTAGCCCAAATGAGAAGTTAGATGCAGATCCTCATGCTATCCTCAAAACTACATTTTAAAATCTTGAGGAAGGGTACATAATTTTTCCACAGTTACCTGCCCTTAGAATCCTGAATTGCTATAAACATTTTTTCTTAGTGGTATTTCAGGTCCTGGTCACCGACCGTACTGTGTTAAGTAAAGCACTATCTCCAGGGGTTTGATATCAGTATAACAGACACACAAATTACTCTGCAATCTCACTGCACATTTCATGCTGTCCTCTACATTTACAGAATCATGTTGAATCTAGTACACATATTTAGAAGGAAACTATCAGCAGACACACAACATCCACATGGTATCTATGCATAAATGCCAACGTTACAACTAATGTACTGTCCAGAAGAAACCTTGTGTTGAATTAATCCTTTTCTTTGTGTCCTAATGATCATCTAGCCCAACCTCCTGCTCAATACAGTTCAAGTTGAATAGATTGCTCAGGGCCTTGCCCAGTTAGGCTTGAAAATCTCCAAGGATGGAGTTTCTCCAGCTTGTCTGGGCCCTTTTTCCAGTGTTTAACCACTCTTCTGATGGAAAAAAGTTTTCCTTACATCTAACTAGAATTTCTCATCTAACCTGTGTCTGTTCTCAGGTGGGAAGAGCCTTGACCATCCCCCCTACACCCCACCACCAGGTGGTTGAAGACCCTTCGTTCCATGAGGCATGTAAAAGGTGCTCACTTTCCCAGCTTGCTTGAAGAAGTGAATTATATTTCACCAATTGCCACAAAAAGCCCCACAAAAACCAAACCAAAATGCTGATGGAATACAACAATGCAATTGTCTAAGTGCCCTTCATATTCCAACACCATCTCCTGTTTTTCCTAGTCTTTTCTTTGAAAAGCAGTGTACCTGTTTGACACTGAAGAAGGCCTAGGAATCATTTATTTAAAGTGACTACCACATTGACAAAAGAGGAAAAAAAAAATCAAATAAAATGCAAGAGGGATTACAAAAATCAATCAATAGTTAAATAATTCATTTACTGAAATGTCACGAAGTTTGCATCTTACAACTTTATTCACCTGGCTACCACAGAATCTAAATATAGTATTACTCTTCTTTAAAGGCTCTTGAGACACATAGCCCCTGCATCTTAGAATGCAGCTTCATTTCCTTTCATATATTCCTCATCTTATACAGTTAAAAATATTTGCAGATAAATAATATCAGTCTTCAAACCAAAAGCCTACTGATATTCAATCCTTTCAATAATCTATTTATACACCATATAGATGACTGTCATAACCACAAAATAAGTAACACCGGCTCTGTACCAAAAGAGGAATGGCAGGGGACATTTTATAGGTTATCTGGAAGGTTAATAAGTCTGAAGTGATTAACCGTGAAAGGAACTGGGATGCTCATGGACATTACTTTGAGGCTTTGCTGCTCGAGTCCCGATCCTTCTGTCTGCTTGTGGCAAATCAGGTCACATAGCACAGAAAGAGGGACAGACTTAGATTAAATGCCAATATGTATTAGTGAGAGTATAAAGAAGATTGCAAATAAAAGTATAAAACTCACTATCCTCATATATTCTGTCTAAAGCAATATGGGACTCCTGGAAAGAATGCTTTTCAGATCAAATACACAAAAGCAATTTTCAGGACCAGTAGAGAAAGACAATTTGAAGGTTGAGACTGTTCATGGAGAATGAACTACCCTTTTATTTCTCCTTTTATTTTTAACGAGACAGGTCTGCTTAAAGTATGTCTTCTTGTCGCAGTCCCCACTGTATGGCGCAGACTACTGCTCAAATAGACCCTGACCTCTTCATGCTTTGGAGATCAACTTCCAAAAATCACAGAGCAATGACCTAACATGTCTGCCATACAACTTCTCATATTAAGATAGGAGATACTCCATTTTTCAACATCTTCAGTTTCCAGCTAAATTGAGGATGACCCATAAAAGGTCACCAAAGTAACGTGAAGTCAAGGTAACAAAATCATAAATTGATCTTACTGAATTGCTGAATGTCAATAATAACTGATGTTCCATCCATCTCCTCCGAATTCAACAATAGGGACAGCCTTCGTGTAGTAAGTCTTTATTTTCTTTTGTTCTGTGTTTAAATTGTTCTACTAATTTGACTGAGGTGTTGAAATTAAACATTTTCTTTCCCCATAATCATGGAAAACCAGAACATTTCCAAAAACAGTGTTTGTGGATGTAAACAACACTAAATAAAACTTTTCTAGAAAATGAGAACAGCAGCAGCCCCAAAATATGTAATGTATTTCAGAAAAAAGGCAGAGTAGCAGCTTGTAAGAAAAGCTGGTATTTTTCTTCAGAAGTGCAAAAAGGGAGATTATTATTTGTAACAATATAACCTGACAGCCCAAGAAAATTGCTAAGCCATTCCTGGTAGTCGCATGCCAGCGTACTAGCATAGGCGTTTCCTTCACCAGTGAGATACTTTCTTTAAACCTCATGAAATTTGGATACAGAAAATGGATATAGCGGATATAGAAAACCTTGTCAATATTTTTAATATAATCCCACATAAAGCTTTACAGTTTCCTTATAACTTTTAGAGGAACAGTAAAGGGAAGACACCGTACCTTTATACTGACCCACAGCTGCTGTGCAACTGCAATTAAGCTCTGTTATATTCTGTTAGAATTCATTTTAACCAATATTGTCCAAGGGACCGTGACTATATTCAGAAAATTAAAATGTCATCAAGTTAAGAAAATAAATTACCTTGGTTGTAAAAAAAGTAAATTTATCTATTGAAGTTGATCCTCTCTTTTACTTTATGCCCTAAAATCAGACACTGTCATTTAAAAATGTTAAAATACAATTCCTCAATGTCACAGTATTTAAAATAGATAATGTACATATTGGGTGACTGCATTTCACTACTACATGCCAAGTTCAAGCAACCAGTTTGCATCAAAACACCCACATTTTCCAAATATCTTCAAATCAACATAGCTAAAATAAGTGATATTCATATACAATGTGAAAAGGCAATCCACCCACGTCAATCTCCAACTGTTGCCATGCATAGTCCCCCAAGGAATTCTATTCTCCTGAGTGCAAACCGCTACAGCGATCGATTTTGGTTTTGTCTGATTGTTGTAATTATTCAAGTTACAATTTGACGGTGCATTGCTCCTAACGTTCCTTTACTGGCAACAACTTCTAGATTACAACATTCTGATGACAAGAAGAGTAGGGAGAATAAAAAGATGATGTTTGGCTGATAGGTTTCAAGATTTTTAACATAAAATCCATTATGTTAATTCCATTTCAACATAATCCACACCAGTGATCAAAGTGGTTTTAACCTATGTTTCCACTGAGCACGCTGGCTAGCAAAGTCAAGTTTCTTCCCCTAATTTATTCAGGACCTTCAGAAAATTCACTTGTGTAGTTGTATTCCTCCGGCTCTGTTGTATTTAGATCAATATTTAGAAAGACCAGTAAGGAACTGAGAAGCAAATGAAACTACAGACATGTTGTAAACAGAACAGTAAAACCAAGAAAAAGGCAGGAAAAATATAGGTTTTTGCCTCAGCTCTACAAGGCAGAGAGAAAGAACCACCTCAGAGATGAAACCCTTAGGGCAGCAGGGAGATGAAGCTGCTAAGCAGACTCCTGCCTGAGGTTTCTCTCACTGAACAGGACATGAGAAACTATGAGTCACGACAAGAAAAATTGCCTGCCATAGCAGATAACAGTGTGAGAAGTGACAAAAGCGACCGTGACATAGGGCAGGTCGGACTTCATAGTTGTTAAGGGGGACTGATGCAAGAAACAGCAAAAGTTTGTAGAAATACCAAGTTGGGGTACAGATGCCTCAACATCTAGCATCGCTGTGTCAGTGCCCTTTCTAGGTCAGATGAACACCTTCCTAACAGATTTCTGTTTATATGGTTTCTTTAAAGCACTTTGGTGCTGCAGAAGACAGAAATAATCCTGTACCTGTGCTGAGACACAGGGAATGAGGAAGGGAGGACACTGGCTCATCTCACCCAGACAAGTACCATCAAAATGAGGGCGGATGCTATTAACATCAAAAGCAGTCCCAAAGGTCAACACATGCAACTTCCGATTTTCTTCTCCTTGTTGTGGTGTGGCAGATGTCTGGACTTCTTCCACCTACAAATAATGTAATAAAACCTATACCAAATTGTTTGTAGCTGGGCGAGAGCTTTCCAATTAGTCCGTAACTTACTTTGATCCTGATGAAGCACATATCCAGACAGAAGCACTCCTCTAAAATGAAGGCATTAGAGCACCAACTCATTGAGAGATATATCTATTAAAAAACCCTTTCTGATTTTATGACCTGAGGAACTGACTCACCAAAAAAAAAAAAAAAAAAAAAAAAAAAATCAAATCTATCTGAGAAGAGTCTCTGAAAAATAGAGAATTAAGGGATATCATTTGCAGGTACTCCAGAAATGACTTCTGCTGCAAGCTTATTTCTGGTTCTGCTCAGTATGACCTGTTATAACAACAGTATGAAATGCACCGCTCCTTCAGTGCAAATTAGCAGTGCTTGACTCCTCATTCATCCCTCTCCTTGTTCCACGTAACCGGTGGTTGAGACCAAGAGATTTGGAATCAGAGAAATGCATTTGATTAACTTACACAGATCACAACAGTTATTATTTCAAATACGTCCTATGGTCTCCCTTGTTGTTTGTGATGTGTTTACTGCTTGCAGGCTGTGCTTTTTTTACTCATGTGTACATTTACAAAACAGTGCCTGATCTTAACTGCAAAACTGAACTAAAAAATAACCAAAAGGGTGGTTGAGTTTTCTCATGTCCATGAAAACAGTCAGTTACCCACATGCTCCCAGGGGCTGTCAAATTGGGCCTCTGCCAAAATACGTGAACAAGGACCAAGAACTGAAAGCAGCACATGGAAATTAAAAAGCATTTTATAGAAGTTTGGTTTAGCCATTCTTATTCAGAAACGAGTAAGGTCAGCCTGTTCCTCTTAAGCATTTCATGAAGCATAACAATACTGTGCGGTACTGAAAGAAAACTCATCTTGTTTGGCAGATAAATTATGGTAGATTCAATTTCACTTCTTCCATTAGCACAGCACAAAAACAGAGAAATTTTGTCTGAAATCCACTGAGACAGGAAACAGACAGACAAATTGGGATTATGAGGTTCTGAATGGCATATATACTGCTCTAAGTCCCGGTATTTATTTCTTAAGTGAAGCAATTAGCAAACAAAAAGATAAACACGGTCATATCAGTCCAAGTGACTATTCTGCAGTTATTGTAAATTGGATACTGTTGTGTAAGTTTCTGATTCCACAGGGGTATGGTATCACTAGGAAATCTATTAAACCTGTAAACATACATCTCCACATGCATAGTGTACAGAAGATTTTCTTTATATGTTATTTAAAATTGCCCAGATAAAATACTCCTCCAAAATCAAGTCTTGACAGGATATTTATACCAGTAATTGTATTTCCAACGCACCTCACATCAGTTACTGTTTTATCATTACTATTTTTAGGTTAGAAAGTTGGATGCCTGCTAAATACTGTAACGATTTTAAATGAACTTCTCTCAAAGATTACATTCTCCCACTCAAGCCCATATTCTCCTTTGCCAGAATGGGGCAATATGTTCAATTTCCCAAAGCAAGGAATATCAATCTTTGGCTGCTGACAAGGAGCTGCAGACTTACTGCAGTAGCAGTGAGCTTAAAATACCACGCGCTTTGTCTTTACCAGTTCCACCTTTAAAGATGGATGCAGGCACATGTCTTTGGTTGGATGTTGTACTGAGCTTCAGCTAACGCCAAGTCACGCAAAAAGCTGTTCAACAAATTAAAAGCTTCATTTGCCGTATCACTTCCCATTTCTACTCCAACAGCGTTACTCATGCTCTTAGAGAATACCTACATAATCACCCATATTTTGCCTTCCATTTACACATTTCTTTATATGTCTGAAGTTAAAATGTCATGGAAAAACCCTTTCGAAATTAAATTTTCCTTCTGATTAGAAGGGGCTCTTTCTAAGCCTAATGTCTCTCAATGTGCCACACACTGTTTTAAGTCAATTTTGCAAGGCTCTCCAACAGACATTGCTAGGGAAAAGAAAAAACAAAACAAAAACCAACTGAAAATCCTTCTTGTATTAAATTAGTCATCTGCAGGGGAAAACAACACTGCACAAATGCTCTCTGCACATATGGCATAATAAATATAAGCTACAGAGTACTGGTTAATATACATACGTTTTATAACAATACGGTCCTTTATTATCCTGCTTTCACCTTGCAAATTCTTGCAATGTGAAGATTTAGACTAATACGATCTGTGCTCATACATACAAAAGCTCACATATAATTTTTTTTTTTTTTTTAATTTTGCCAAAAGTACAATCTTGGGGACAAATCCAGTGATTAGACTGGTCCATTTGGACTCCAGAACTGTGACCTGGTGCAAGGACAGCAAGGTCCTGATGAGAGCAAGGTGTAAACATGGCTAGGTGTTTGAGACAGTCAGTTATTATGGTATTATGTTATTATGCATTCTTAATTTGAAGAAAGACATTGATAAATCAACTCATATTTTTCGCAAGGGGTCTTTTGATGAAGTAAAGGAATATGAAAGCACACAATGTTATTCAGGTAACTTCAACCAGCCACTTCCACGCCATGCAATATAACCCACTGGCTGCTGCTTCTTAACAACTCAACTTCACAATTACAATGAATCCTTAAAGCCTGACAGAAGATCAGATGAAGCTGTATTACTGAAGCAGGACTTCACAGTACAGCAGAGAACCACTAGCAACTATAAGACTAACTGCAAATTAGGGAATATTTAGATTAGTTGCTTACAAATAACAAGATGGTGTTCCACAAAATGCAGGTTCATCAGCCACAATGATGACAATGACTCATTGATATTTCACATAAATAACACTAGTAAATTTCTGGTAGTAATCTTCTTATCAGATGGACTGGACAAATGCACCTCTCTAGAGCTCTTCCATGTAATGCTTTAGAGAAGAAGCAGTACTTTCAGCATGCTACAGTAGTACGTACTAGGAAACCCTTCAGAAGTACTTGCCGAACACACAGGTCAACAGTCATGTGCTCACAACCTTTATGCATACCATAGAAAACTTTTGGGTTGTAACAGCTTTAAACGGAAACCCGTGACATTTCATAGAACAGGTCCCAGACCAAGCCAGTACATGCACGCAGAGGCTCCGGTTTCCACGACCTAGTTAGTTTATCATTTTGTTTACAAAGAAGAAACAGCTCCTCTTCACACTTGCAGCTGATATTAAAAACAAGAGGCAGTATTCAGGCTAGAATGATGCACAGTTACAATTATGAAAGACATTAAGTGAGCAGAATTGAATTCAACAGCCCATTTGATGGTGACAGGATGATCTACAGTAATGGGGAGAGTAGAATCAGACTGTTCAGATCAATTAATCTAAACTTCTTAAAGAGGTTGCTAAATAAAGAGCTATTTGACCAAGTGCTGGATAAGGCCTAGCAGACGCATTAGCTACAATACAAAAGACTTCCCTTTCATCCTTCATTTTGGATTCTCTGAGTTCTTACTGAATGAGAGACTTTTTCCTAGCTTTAAAAACTTCAGGGTTCAGTGTTCATTCTTCTAAGGAAGAGCAGGGTGACCTTCAACGTGCACCTCCGCTGATATTTAATTAACCACAGGTAGCAGATTTGAGCACCACTACATCCTTCTTGCCTGTTCACCCCAGTGCTGAACACATTGCTCTATAGATCACAGACTGAGTTTATATGAGACACAAGGTAGTGAGATACAAAAAAAAAAAAAAAAAAAAAAAAAAAAAGAGAAAAGAAAAGAAAAGAAAAGAAGCGATATTCAGAGACTTCACCGTTATGTGAACTATGAGGACATTAGGCTAATACATTCTCCTCACATTTTATGGGAATTCTAGTAACAATTCATTGCTGTACATAGTAATGGAAGTAGTTTGCACAAGCAGATAAAATCACAGCCAGTCATTTCAAAGAAAATCTACCATACATTTGGGGGCTGGTAGGGGATAGAAGCAGAAACTGAGTTGAAATAATTCAAGAAAAGTAGCTCATGCAGGATTCTTCGATTATCCAAGTCCTTCAAAACACCTCATTGGACTGAAGGACCGTTAATAATAAATATACAATCAACACTCTTTTATGGATTACTTTCAAAATGCTGGTTTCTCTATTAATTTGAAACCTTTTCTCTTCAATCCCTTTCATTCCTTGCAGTTCCTTCAGGTTACTGAAGTTACTCAGGACCATTCAGAAAACCAGGTGGAAAGGAAATCATGAGCTGAAGTTCAGTAATTGAAGTGCTACTGTAAGTCACTCAGAGGTCACCACCTAATTAAGAGCAGACTTTTATTCGGAAGGGAAAAGAGGTACAGGTTTTTCTGTTTCATTTATGTTACTACTTTAATAAGAATGCTTTATAGCACTGAGTTGTTTTCAAGTTACCCAGATCATTCTGCATATCAAATGGCAAACAAGTCTTTTTGAAAAGCAGTATTAAAACAATCTCACACACACACTGAGACTTAATATAGACATTCATCCTGCAGCTATTCCAAGCAAACATAGAGAGAGATGATATGCATATCATTAAAGACACTTGCAGAGGGTTTTCACCCCCTTCCTATTCTCTACTGAGTAACCCCTGTCTTGAAATACTGTTCCAACCTTCCAGACACTGAACAATTCAAAAGGTTTGCACTGAAATAAATACGACACATCGTGCAGCTCCAGAAATATTTATATACCCTCAATGCAAATAACGATCTACTGAACAAAAATATCCAAGGATACAAAAGATTCAGTGCTAGCTTTTGAAGAGTATTTTTTAAAAGTGAATGTCACTTCTTCACTATCTGAGCTGTAGTAATAACGTATTGCTAGACACAGACTTTGTTTTTAATGTCACTGGAAAGGGACAGTTTCCTTCAGGCTGGAGAAATGTGCTGGCAGCAACCCTGTGAAACTTTTCCCCTCAAGGAGAGGCAAGCAGTGCAGCAGGTTGCCAGTGAGGCTGTGCAGGCTCTGTCCTCAGAGTTTTTCAGGACCCATATGGATAAAGCCCTGAAGAGCCTGGTCTGACCCCAGAGCTGGCCCTGCTCTGAGCAGGAAGGTGGACTAGAGCCTTCCTCAGGTCTCTTTCTACCCAAATTATTCTTACTCCCATCCTTAGTTTCTCACTACTATAGCACTCATCCTAGAAGCTGGCAAGACGATGAATTCTGTGCTGTGAGGGTCTTTCTTAAAAATGCTTTCTGCAGAGTCCCTCCAACTTCCAGTCAAAATGACAGTAGCTAAAGAATATAGTTGTGCAGGAAGAGAAGCTGGAAAGTGCCCAAGTGACGATTAAAGAAATGCCTACAATATTTACAAAAAAGGATCAGAGAATATGTAATAGTGGATTGTGCAATGCAGGTGGCCAATTTTCCTTTGCAGTAAAGACACATACACTGTCAGTGGCAATGAAATTATATTTTGTCTATCAGTATGAGCAGATCATGGCACATTATTATCATATAAAACTAAGATAAATCCAAACATGCAGTAACTTCGCACATCTAGCTGGGTCTTTGAAGCAAAGTGACAACTGTGTTCTTATTATCACACCATTACAATGCAATTAAAAGTACAGAATTAATAACTTCATCAAGTTGATATATCTCACATAACAAATATTCTCACCGAGCACAAAACACACATTTTATCACAGCACCTTGATCCTAAATGAACTATTGCATTTTTACTTATATTATCTCTAGCCATTAGCACAATACTATCTTGTGAGTTGGGCATGAATATTATTTAAGATTTGAAATCCTTTTTCATATCATGTTTGCTACTCTTAGATTTAGGAACAATAAAAACAGCACAGTGCAGAGTTGCCAAGCTTGCCTATTGCATTTGTAAGACCTAAGATCAGAATTTTTAAAAGCCATCTTAAACGACAAAAATGAATAAATTAAAGACACAACAGAGTTATGTGGCCACAGAGATCATCCATTTTGAGCTCCTTTTGAAAAAAATATGCAAGGAAAGCTACTAGCTGAATTTCTTGGCCACATTTCTTAGTCTCTGCAGCAAGAGATAAGTGACACAGATGAGAACACTGTTGGGCGTTATCTATCCAACCTCTACTATTTACATACCAACATTTGTGGTTTAGAGAATCTCTAGAAGTTTTTTTTATATGCTGCATATGATTTCATTTCATTTGCAACAACTGCACTGTAATACAACACTTTTGTTGGCAGTTGTAAAACATTGTGATTTACTCCTATTTATTATATCAAAATTGCATTTCCTTCATTCAAAAACACTACTCTTGTATCATGGTGTGAGCTAGAACCGTGGGTTAATGAAAACTGTATATGTTTCTTTTTATTTGAGCCTGAGTTAAACCCATAAAATATTAAAGGTATATTGAACTATGCATTTATAAAAGTACAATACAGTAAAATAAGAAATCCTTAAAGCATGACTATCAGTTATAGGACAATTGTAGTGAAACCCTGAAACACACAAACTAACTCTCGTAAGGTATATAGCTTAGTCAGCAATGCACATTAAATAAAACTACTAAAGTATGAGGACTGATCAATAAAGTTTGTGCTTACACCTGTAAAGTCCAGGGAAAAAAATACTAGCACACTACGCAGATCAGGAATTTCAGTACATAAAACACGCAACAGTACAGTACAAGGCTGAAGTGAAGTATGAAAAGATGCAGTCAGTCAACTGTGAAAAGACGCAACATCAGTGATTTGTTAAGTGTGTTAAAAATGAGTTTTAACCAGGTTAAAAAAAGTGTAAATGCTTCTCACACAGGCTTGCTTAACAAACACGCATGGTCAGTTACAAAAGTGCAAACAGAAAGGATCAGCTATTGTTTGATATCTAAGAAACATGAAAGTGTAATGAGTGAATTGCTATTTATGAGCACTCTTTAAATGAAGTTAACATAGTTAGGGGACCTACTGTTCAGCACAATCTTTCAACCTGAGAAAAAATGAAGAAATTTACTCAGTTCAGAGAGTCCTAAATGTAATAGTAGATATACACACTACTCAGTGTGTAGTAATGCTCAAACTTCTCAAATTTTCCTTAAGCTGTGGTACCATCACAATGTCTTGTATATCCATTTAATCTTTTTTAAACAATACTGAATTAGCAACATTAATAAAAATTTAAATCAAATTCAAAAGTGTATTTGGACACAAAAGGAAAAAGGGAGAACTGAAAGCCACAATATCCTTTATTGTGAACATGCATCGCATGTACACTCTGCCCTAGAAGGAAATAAGGTCTAAGTACTGAGGTAGGCAGAAACTAGCAAAAGATTTGAAAAATGCAACAGTTTACCTCAAGCAAATAATGAACAATCCCATTGAAAAGGCCAGAATCTATCACATTTTTTGTGTCCTCTTGCCTTTAAACTTCATCCTTTTTCATCGACTATTTATTTGTTAGTAAAGCTATACAGAAGCAACATATTCAACTTGGCAGTCAAATTCTATTCCTAAGGTTGGAAATACTGTTTGGTAGAGCAATCATAGGGAAAGGAGACAAGAGAAGTACTTCTCTGAAGACTAAATGTATTCATCAAACCGATCATTGGAAAGTCATAAAACTCTAAGTCTTGGTGTTTTCCTCTTTCTTCCTCCACCGAGAATTCAAAAACATTTCAAACATTTAAAATGTTATCCAAACTTGCATGCTTTGCAGATGTGAATATAAATAGAGTGGCTAATGCTCATCTTGTGGCTACAGCAATAAAGGGAATATGCTGCAGACAGACGAGTGTTTGCTCTGAATTATTCTGCGAGCCCATCAAAAATTGCACAAATGATCAACACAGTTCCACAGTTTTGGTGATATAATTCACCACTCCGCAGAGCTCATTAGCTCAGGTTCACAGCCACAGTAACTGCTTTTAGTTTTCTGGAGTGCAAAGAGAAACTGTGTCTTTCCCAAGTATATATGCACTGATGCCACATCCAGACTACCTTTACAAGCTACAAACACAACCTGTGTGAGTCGCACACATACATATGATTAAGATTTAGATTAATCTTAACTATTGCAATTTCTCCTTTTAAAATGCTTTGTTTTGAAAAGATTTTTCTAGTTACCTACAGAATTTTTTTTATGGTGAATAAAAATTGCAGTGATGCTCTCAGCACAGCAGGATCTCTGCTTACAAAATTTCCATTTTAAAGTACCAAGAAAGATAACTTGACCCAGATAATCAAGGTAAATATAAGACAGGTCCAAAGCCACCACTGTGCCATTAGCTATCTAACTTAGAATAAGACAAAGATCCTATAATAATTATACTTACCACAACCATTAATAACTTCAAAGATACAGAGTGTACAGATTTGGGGGTTCACATCACATAGGGACTGATAACAAACCATGAATCTCTCACATGTATTTACAGGCTAGTTTAAGGGAACCTAAGGCAGCACCTGTGACTGCTTCTTGACATCAGAACAAGGCAAACTTCAGAGAGGTCTCTGATTTCCCCATCTTCTACTGTTCATCTTGCTTGGTATTTTTGCTGCTTTTCTGCACTTGCTTGCCCTCGTGCTAGTAACAAAGCAGGGCAGCTCTGAATTTCAGCTTTTAACTCAGATAATTGTGTTGTCTTAGATTCAAAAACATAGGTGCAATGATCAAAAAAACTTCCATTTTTATTACTTCCTCTCGTGATCTTTTTCCTCACATCTATTCAGACAGAATTTGTTATATGTCTGAGTGTCATACACTGTTCTGTGCAGAATAAATAAAAACCCTGACCTCTGCCCTCCAGCTGATACTCATATCCCATGCAAAGGCATCATCTAACCTTGTATTTCAGTCACCTATGGCCTTCTGTGTGATATCTTGGAAATGCAGGAAAATTTACTTTCCTTACAGCTTTTCTGGAATTGCATCTTCCCATCACTTCAAAACTAGAAAAGTTTTTTTGGACAGAAAGATCTTTTTTTAATTAACAAATTCTTTTATGCTGGAAAGAGTCCCACAAAACTTCAAAATCAAATCATACGTCGCTCAAAGCTGACTTTTTTAAACTCCACATTCGTTTTCCTCATTTGTTAAGAGCTCTTCTGCCTTATCTTTTGGTACCCCACACCACACAAAGTATATGAATAGGATCAACTGAGGAAACATCTAGTGAAGACAAAGGATGGAAACTTGAATTACAAGAGCATTTTGCTTCCTCTCTCTGTCAAAAATCAATCTCGTTCAGCGCATGCTGGTGGGCTGGTGTGACACCGAAGCAAACCTGTGACTACACAACTCCCCGCACATCACAGTCGCAAGTTGTTCCTGTGTTAATATATTGACATGTCACGATCGATGTTTTTCAGCATAATCTAAATCTCTTTCAGTGAGCTGACAGCAGAATTTTACACCTGAAGCGCTCAGGTTTGCTGTTAGGTCTCCCCTACTTAGACTTGCATACAAATTTAGCTTTCTCTCTGACAGCAAACCAAACAAACACCAAACCCAAGACAAATAAAATATTCCAACCCTGACTCTTCTTCACTCCCTCTAGCAACTCATCACAAAACCTTCTCCGCAGCATATTGCAGGGACTTGCCCTGTTTGGCAAAACCACACTTCACCATTTAAAGTTGTTTTTATCCATTAGGAAGCACAGGTAATCCCTGCACACAGACACAGCTCCAGGACCAGGCTCCCCTCTGAATACTAACAGCAAAATATTAAACCAGTCCATACAGTTCAAAACCTCTCTGAGAATGGCTGTCATTTCACCTCATGGGCTGATGCTCTGAGTCGGGCAAGGATATTGCCCAGCATCTTACTGGGCAGTAAGTTAACTGTACATAGTCCACCTGATATTCGGTGACCATGAGCAAACCCCAACTCTAGTCTTAATTCACATTTTCATTCACATCTTTATTTAATGTAATCTATCATCAGGATTGATATAACCACATATTCAGGACTCAAGATTAAGGTATTCTGGTGTATAAAAAGAACAAGAGAGACAGGGTAAAACAAACTATACTGCGTTCTGCAAGAAAGCAAGGCACCATTTTAATTGCGGAGTGCTATATCAAACTCTAATGGCCTATTCCACCGTATGTCTTAAGGAGTATATAAAATTTTGTATAAATAAACTAAATACTTAAAAATGTATGTCACCTTTTGACCAATACACATTTCTTTGTTGTTAAATGGCTTTCCAATACAAGCTGTATCTGTATTAACTGATACCGGAATAAAAGCCCTAAAATATCATCAACTTTCCAATTATTAAACAAAGCCCACAAAACAACCTAGGAAGATGCATATGATTTTAATTATATAATACATGTCTATATCCTAAACATAGACAGATAATCTATTTTTATCCATTATTCTAAACCTGTTGTAATAACCGCACTCCAGCTCAGGTAATTTAATTTCATATTCTATCAAGAACATACCATTGTAGTTTTATTTAAAAGATAATTATTCTTTTGAAGAACTTGTAAGAGAGGATAATAAAGTTCAGAGAAATTCTTTGCCCAGGTGGGATTTCTTAGGAAGTTTTTAGAAAGCAAATCAGTAAGTGTTTGCAGATTGAAAATCTGATCACACTCCTGACTGTCCCAAGAGGGAGCTGTGAAATTGTCATTTCAGTGAAAGGATCTCAGCAGAATTAGTTATCTGTCCCTGAAAATTGCTAAAGGATAGGGGACAGCAGTGGGTGTAGGAAAGGCAGTCAGAATCAATATAACAATACTGTGTGTTATTTACACTAGCAGGCCTTTAGCTTGTTTGTGATGTCTATTATAAGAAAGGTTAAAATTTCCTTTATGCTTCAATAAAATATTTGAACAAGACCAGATGATTATTTGGGGAGGGTCTGAGGAGGAGCTATTGATAGGTATGATACTGTGATATGAAGAGTTTTATTTCTAGTTCATTAAATCAAATCTGACTTTAGAGAACCAATACTCTCTGAAAGCTCTCAGATTTACTTTTTCTCCCCCTCCCCACTCCCCCCACCCCCGCCTTACTTCTACTAAAACATTTGCTGGTATCAAAAAGTAACTGCTCATTAAGACCACTACTTGATACTTCTACACGTAAATGACGTATAGGGATAAAGCTGACCTTATACAGAAACAAAGCCAAAGACCATCTCCATGAAAGTCCTTTTCCAGAAAGTTTTAGAGACCCTGATACAGAAATTATGATTACTATCCTGTGTCTTCTCCATGGACACAGGAACATCCAGATGCCCTAATTTCTGAGAGATTTCACGTGTGACACCATGCTCAGCTCGCTGAGGACTCAAAGCTTCATTTTAAAGGACACCAGTGTTAAAGAGAGCCGTGCAAGCAGCTGCTCTTCCAGCAGCTTCACCTTGCAATAATGACAGGCAGGAACAGTCACAAATGCAGAAATCTCGAATTTACACCTGTGACCTGGCATGAGCCAGGCTCGAGGCATCCTGTTGCTCACAGCCACCTTTGGCATCTGGCTCTGGCTCTCTTTCAATACCAAGTATTTTAATCACTACCATATGACTTCCATGTTTTTTTCTCTCTCAAGTACATTTGCGTTCATGCTGCAACCGTTCATACCCCATCAATTCAGCTCAGATACTAGGAGCCATCTACAACTATCCCTTAGTTGTTCTTAAAAACCACATTTCTGTGCATACCAAGTCTGCCAACATCTTACAACTTCTTTAATTTTTCATCAAGAAAATGATGGTACCTGAGAACATGCTACAATGGAGCCATATCCCATGCCTGCAAAGAAATCAGGAATGTAAAAAAAAGATTTGGTTATGCTACATTTACCAAAGTAAACGCATACATCTTCCTCTGTGCCTTCCTCACCTCAATGGACGAAACAGGAGACAAGGGAACTGACATTCTCCAGTTCCATTGCTGTAGGACTACATGGAATATTGCACAGAATTTTGCATTTTAATCACCCATGGAGAAGCTGATAGACATTTTGGTTTTACACCAACCTGTTACAAAATCAGAACAGAATCAATGCAGAATCAATTCAAACAATAAAAACCCCCAGAATTTCCATACCTAGCTTCAGTAGGTGGAAATGCTCTCCATGAGGGAGTGGGAGCTTTTTAAAAATCTTTTTCCTCCTTTGTTTCTTTCATTATTTCTCTTGAACACTTCCTCATCTCTCCTCCTTTTACTCCTACTATGTGAGCATGCTTCATGTATAGTATAAGCAAAATATTAGCTAGAACTGAAGCCATAATTCAAGGACTTACTTGCTTTAAGCCGAGTCTCTCCAGTGGATCCAGAAGACAGCACAAATTATTCATTAAAACTGGACAGATGACTAACAATATCATGATGAGGAGCAACGGTACAAGACATTAAGATTTTGTAGTTGATGGGCACGTTATTCTTTTATTCATGTTGCTTTTTCTCATTGTGGTAGTAATTTATCCCTTCTTATGGCATCAATACTGGATCTTCAACAAGTGAGAGCAGATGCCAGAGTTATACAGGTCAGATTAACAGTGAATGTAGGAGGTAGTAACACGTATATCGTCCACATATGTGCCAGTACGTTGAGTATGGGGTTGCCCAAAGGGGAATAAAACTATACCACCTCTCCATTCAGGAATCTCTGATGAATTCTTCAAGAGCAATCCCACCTCCTACTACCTTAATGTACATAACTCCCTTCCACAGAGAAATTTGTGCAATCAAAAAATCTCTTGCAAGAATGTCATCTAAGACTAAAACCTTGCTCACACTTGAAGGAAAAGCTTTCAGGGGAACAGAGGAGACAACTACTAATTAGTAACAATTTCATGACAACTGGTATGACAATTTTGTGATAATAATGAAAATAAACACAAAGATACTTTCTTTTCAGTCCAATCTTGTACTAAGAGGAATGAAAAACATTTTTTGTGGTCTTAGAAACAGGTCATCATTTTGTTTCATACAAATAAACAATTTCTACACTGAATGGCACTCTATGAATGTCCTGGCCTGAGAAGAACAAATGAAGAGGTAAAAGCACAGGGAGAGGAAGGAGCTGTAAGTAGACATTAACAATCAAAGCTGCTTCTCAAAATAAAATATACCACCTAGTTAACCAACATGGACATATGGTCCCTTCCTCCATACACAACTGGTATAGCAGCTGCAAAATACGCATGATTCAAATATGATGTGGAAAGGCCACTTCCCTGGCTGGGATCGTTCCCTTGTGTTGCTTGGCCCATACTGCACCATACTCCAAGGGAAAAGACACTGTCTCAGCTAGACGCTAAGCTGCTTGTTTCATAATAGAGCTCACAAATATCTTAAAAATCAAACCCATCACACAGAGAAATCCTCAAAAGCCTTTCCAGACACCTTCATTCCAATTGATGTCATTAAGTTGATCTCAGATCCTATGGACTCCTGTTGGGTTTCAGGTCTACCATGCTTATGGTACTCCCAGGAACCCATCTGTCATTCTGTATACTGTTGGAAAGAGCTCTAACATTCAATCAGAATTTCCTTTATAGGCCTTTATATCTTACTGTGGAAAATAATAACAGAAATAAGATAATTATATAAGTAGCTGCTTGGCCAAACTTCAGCGAGAACTGTAGTGAAGCTCTAATCAAGCTAATAGGAAGCAGAATGACTGGAAGAACATTAGGGATAAGGAGAAATAAGTGAAACCTGGCTTTTACTTGCAGAAATCAGTAAGCCAATATGATTGCGGACAGATGTATCTGTTACCTCATGTAGAATAAATTTGTCTTATCATCAGATACACATTTTACCTTTCACAGATACACACATTAAGGTGGCTTTGTACTAGTGATTACAAGAGCTCTGCTGTAAGGCAGTGTTCCTCTAGCACTGAACCAAACTTCGTGACAAAGTGCCAATTTACAAATGCTTTTTAATCTTCTCTGAAATTTATTCTCTGAACTTAGATGAGTTAGGCAACAATTGCCTGATATATTTGTAGCCTGTCAGTGTTCTCTGAAAAGAGCAGCCCTAGAAATCAAATAATTTAACTAGCACAAAACTTGGCTTATCCCAGTTTACTTGCTTATTTACTTATTGAGAACTAACTCGGGTATCTGTCAAGGACAGCCCCTATAGACATCAGACTGAAGAAGGTGAAGTCCTTGAACGTCGTCCTTCTTCCTCGGAACTATTTGCTGGTGGCCGTACAGGGGAAAAAGGGAGCGCTGCCAGCATGCGGGACACTGGTCCCTTGGAGTTACAGAGCTGCTCACAAATAGCTGAATCTGTGAAATATTGTGAAAATATGGCTACTGTGGAATACCGTTCACTTCACAGCTTCAAGCTAGCACCTGAACTAGTAGTAAAATAAATGCCCACTGAGATTACATCCTTTGTGCAATGCCTATTAGGGAAACAGACCACTCTCCATATTACAAAAAGGCCCCTCTTTTCTCACCCAATCATCATAAAGATTTTACCACAAGACTGAGGAACAGACTTTTTTTTCCTCTAGAACTTATGAAAATTTGTCATATGCTCATAATAAGTTAACTACTAAAAAACATCTGTTAAGTTTGGAGGTAAAAGAGTGATAAGAAGGCCCTGAGGATAACTTTTAAAGATATTTTCCTGAGGAAAATATGGAAATCCTCCTCATCTGAGGAGAAATATGGAAATTACCAAAACTCCTCTTCATATTTCTGAGCGCCTCAAAATCTCCTATTGCCTTATAAAACCTGCTACAAACCCATCTCAGTCCTGCTCCATGTTACACTTTATTTAATCTCTCAGACCACCTCACAATTGCCTTTAAACTTCAGCTCTGCAAGTCCAATTTTAGACCATAGCGAGATTTGCAGGAGTTGAATGGAAGACATATGCCTCCAATCTGGAGCTTTGTGTAACCGCATTCAGCCATAAATCCTTCTGAAGTCACAGAGCCTGACTAATAAAAATGAAGTTAATTACAGTGCTGTTTTAACATGGGTATGTAGGTTACGCAACTCAGAAGAATAACTCAGTAACTATTTTAATGGGGGTCATCATTATTCAGAGACACATTTGAGAGAATGCTCTATGTGGTTTAATCATTTAAAAAGAAAGGTTTCAGCAATTGCAAAAATGATTTTTATGTTTTCTATAGAACAATGTGTCTTTGCTACCATGAAATAGAGAAGACAACAGAAAACATCAGAAAGAAAAAGGAAAGCTCTTCTCATCATCTTTAAGTTCCTGCTGTGCATTGGGCATTTAAGCTGAAACGGCCTCTTTTCTCAAAGAGAATTTTAAATGCTCTTCTTAACTGAGCATGTATTAGACTTAATCAATAGGCAGCTAGGGATCAAATCTTCAAAACCAGGCAGCACCCAGCAGCTCTCATTATGACCTGAACGCCCAGTTCAGCAGATGTTCAAGCAACTAGAACAATTTTGGGACCTGAGATTGACCGCTTTCATAGACCAAAGACAAAATGTTTTGTATAAGCATAATTTTTGTTCCCCCCTACCATTCTACTCTGGAGAAAAAGCACTCTTGGTTCCCGGACACTAAAAAGAGGTTCATAAAACTTCAAATAGATCAAATCCCTTTTGTGGTGTTGTTTCAAATCCCCAGCAGTTGTAAGGTATCCCATTTTACATTCAGAATTGCAAGAAACAACGTTTCATTGAGAGGTTCTTCTATTCCCACTCTCAAAGCACAGGCTTTGAACGAAAATGCACTTTATGTTGAGGATATGTTTCCCACCTCATGAAAACCTGATTGTGACAAGTCACACATCTCTGTAAAAAAACCCAGCACCCCCAAAGCGTACAGGTGCTGAGAAAAGTTACCATAAAACTTAGCTAAAATCTCCAAAGATTAGGACCATGCTGGTATGCTGACACATTTTCATACACGTTTTGCCAGGACTTCCCCTGAAGTTGCACAGCAGACCACAACTAGAAATGAAAATAAAGACATCATCTGTCTTCTGTCCTCAGTGAAAACTCCTTCACTGGCAGCCACACCAGATAAGAAAACAAGGTGTATGAAATGAATGCACCAGGCAAAAAGCTGTATGTTAGAAGGAAAGAGTTTGAAACAAACTGAGACATTAACTTTAGTACTGGATGAGAAGGGAAGGAGAGTTACAGCCAGCTGAGACAGAAGACGTATACACGTGGCATTAGAGGGGCAGGGTGACGGAATGAGGAGACAAAGGGCAAAAAGGGCCTGAGAAGAGAGATGGCAGAGTACTCTTCTTAACTATCAAATCTCAAGAGCCTCAGATTGGGCTATAAACTGAGAATATTATTGTCTTTATTTATAAGGATATTAACAACAAACAACAAAACCAAAAATCAGTCAGCCTCTGTGAAACATAAGCTAACAAAGATATAATCAATATAGGAAAGTCCGTAAGTAAATAACTTAATCTCACAAGTAGTATTTTAGTAGCATACAATAAACAAGGCATGATCCGCAACGTGATCAAAATGGGCCACGCAGTAATGAGGTAAAACCTAGCCACTCTGTGCTAGGACAGGTGCTCCATGAAGGAAAAACAAGGACTATGTGACTGATTATGGAAGACTAACACACACGCAAGAAAAGCAAAGCCATACTTTTTGCATCTTCTAAGTTGAAACAAACCTTATTCATTCCTTTACATACCAGTATACACTCATTTTGCACATACAGTGAAGCCAGACTGGAGTGTGCTAAGTCATTAAAAGAAATACTGAAACTTGCCTCCTCAAACCACTATCTCAATGAACTTCAAAAATCTACTGATACTGTTTGTGGGTCATTCCAAAGCAGCACCAGACAGGAATATTCTCCATTAATAGCATTAGTCAAAGATAAAAGTACCCTGACAGCTCTTGGGCCCTCCTGGAACTCCAAGATCAGTACATTTCAAACTTCTGAAACTAAATGCACACAGCGCACACCAACTCGTAGCTCTGATCTCTTACCCAGCTCAGTCTTCGCACATACACTCACGTTTGGTATTTGCAGAAAGGGCAGGTCAGTCCTGGAGTCAAACAAAACACAATGTATTTTCCTGGTAGAGACCAGCCCTGGTTTGTACTGATCTACTTCTACTTACCCTAGTACACCTCCTGCTACAAAGAAACAACTCAGTTTCCTAGCCCTCTCTCCTCCCTTTCTATTACTTTCAACTATCCATCAGTTAAAACAAACCCCACTTACCTCCCCCGCTGTTGTAACCATCCGCAGGAATACCTCCGCTCCAATAGCATCTACAGTTTTTGAGAAAGACAAGGTCAAGCTGGGACAGGGTCAAAGAAAGGGTCTGATACGAGTCCAGAAAACCCTTTCATAAGAACATGAAACAAGAGAAACCAAAACTATGCTACTTTCGTCTTCTAAAATGAAGAAGAGAGGAAACAGGATTGCCTCTAACTATGACAAGTGGAGCAGTCTACTTTCTTTTTAGCAGGAATTAAATCAATAAACTACCATAAAATCCAAGTTGTTAATGGAGACCACCAGAATCAGTGGTCCTCTATATAATTTACCAACTGACTTATCTGCTGAGAAAACGCTAGCTACTGCTTTTTCCAAACCAGTTACATATGTCAATATATATTGATAATACAATGGAGTAGTCATGTTTTTGTCATGTGTTTAAGACTATTAGCAAAATCTATCATTTTGGGAGTACTGAAGGAGGGAAAAGAATTCTGTATAAACTTTTTGCATGTTATGGGAAACAAAATGTTTCTTTTTCCGCTATGTTTGGCACAAAAACCTCTAAGAAGTTTGAGAAAACCCGTTCCTAAGTTTGAGGTTTGAGTTTCTATAATGTATCTGAACCCAGCTAGATTCCAACAGTGTTTTATGTCAAATCCCTTTGCTTTCTATAGCACACTTCTTCATTGAAAACTTAGTCATAAAAAATGTCACTGGGGAGGTTCAAATTTGTGGTATTCAGTAGTTACCAGGTCAAAAGTGCTCAGTCTGTATGTTAAAATAAAGCTACCAATTAATATTAATTTTAAAAATCCCCGAGGTGTAAAACCTGACACGCTTAGGGGAAAGGTAGAAAAGTCCTACCGGATTTTTAATTATCATACATTACTGTAATTGGTTCAACCAACCTGATTACAGCCTTGGGGACACACACGGGCTGCTCCACTGACCAAGGGTCACTGGCTGGCATTTGGTAAGCAATTCCTTAACGAGGGAAGGAAGGGGGTTAGAAAGCAGGTTATAGAGCAGGGGGCCAGAAGTGAGATTTTGACAGGAAAAATTATCCTGACTTCTTCACAGACACACCTCCATATCAAACTCTGACGTCAGACACTTCTTCAATGGTTCACTAAAGATTTATGCTTAGAAAGGAGGAAAAACGTACCAACTTTATGAGGATCTGGAAGGTTTTCAGCTTCATCTGTTTTAGACAAAGAAGTATGTGGTACTACTGTTCTTTTGACTAATAAAAATTCTCTCTGATACGCTACTTCACTTATTTAATAGCTGTTTTGATTCAAGTACTAAAAGCTATGTAAAGTTGAAAAAAAAAATCAAAAATTAAACCCTGTGAAAGTACTTTTGCAGGTCTAGTCTTGAGGGGAGAACAGAAACTTTGTGCATTAAATAATTTAAGCTCTGTAAGCAGCAGCAGCTTACACACACAGCAGAGCTTTTGACAGGCATTTCCTGTAATTGCAAATGCTTCAATAAGCACAACTAGGACTGTTTAAGTTACCAATGCATTTTAAAAGAGGGAATTAGAGCTATCCATTCCAGGTCATTACTCATGGAAGCCAAGGAGATTTCCTACTGCTACAATCGGTGGTTACTAAAGAACTATCCTTTCACCTTGGGATGCATACACACTCCCTCTATCCTTCCTGCTGTATTATCAAATAAAATTCTTTATAACTGAAAAATAAACCTGATTATCAACAGATCTTTCGGGACCACACAATGCATATTTGTAATATTATTTCATCTCATTTAAAGGTTCAGGAAATCCCATTTCCACGGGCTTGAAGTCTGTTCCCCTTTCATTCTGCCTAACAGAAGCACAGAACTGTTTGTTCATTGGGGTGTTTATTATTAGAATGTCTCGCGCAAAAAGGGGAAAACATCCAAAAAAGCTCCCAGCTACAATTTTACACTGAAGCCACATTGATAGCAGGCAGTATTTAACACACTTGAATGTCATCAAGCTACTGTGCCATATAATACAGAAGAGGAATGAGTAGGAGCAACGTATTCTGAGACATGGATCTCCAGGCTTCACCCCTGCCCAAACAAAGGACAACTTGTTTATACCAATGTGAATCCTGTACTGTACCCAAAAATATTTTTCATCTGTGAAATTTTTCATCATTTCCTCTGTGTTTTCATAGATGTTAAAATAATAAAAGGAATGAGATCTTTATCTAGAGAAAAAAGGAATTACATTTTAATGGCCATACATGAAGCACTGACATATCTGAATCCTGTCACTTCTACTCAGGAAGCTCATTTCTATTAGTCACAGCACACCTCTGACCTCAGGACTGGCTGCATTATCTTTTCAAAATTTTGTCAGAACCTTTTTTCATATTTTTTTCCTTTTTCTAAAATCCTCAAAAGGAACTGTTCTCCAGAAAGAAAGTTTGTATGCCATTTTCTGGCTTCCCTCTTCTGTGCAGTGTAATCTATGCTGCAGAGCCATTGAAGGCTAACATAAAGGACAAGCTTCAACTGACAATTCCCTATAAAGGAATAGGCTGGGTGACCTGAAGAAACGCAGGTCGTCTTCCTGTCCAAAAGAGGAATCATAAATTAATTTCTGTATCTTCCTTCAATTAAAACCAAACAAAAACCATTATGAACTGAAACATTAGAAATTTATAAGAGAAAAATATCATTTGCCCTGTATACCCACTAATAATAGTCTCATTTCACCAGATTACAAAACTCCATCAGTCATTTATTTTGAGTGAATAACACTTCTTGGAGGCAGGATGATGACTAACGAAGTAAGTGAGGGCAATGAGCAAACTAAATGAAAGCAATTATATGCCAAGCATCACCAGCTTAAAGGAACAAAAGCATCAGCAACTTCAAGCAAAATTGATGGGAACACAAGTGCTGGGCAGCCAACACAACTTACAAAGATCAGGCATTACTTTCCATGTTGGTGGAAGTCAAGAACAGCATAGCATAGCTAGGCTGGTTGAGGGAGGCAATTGTCCCACTCTACACAGCACTGGTGCGGCCCCACCTCAAGTTCTGTGTGCAGTTTCGGGCACCTCAATATAAGAAGGACTACTATAAACTATTAGAGTGTGTCCAGAGGAGGGCAACCAAGATGGTGAAAGGTCTTGAGGGCAAGACTCACCAGGAGCAGCTGAGATCACTTGGTTTGTTCAGCTTGGAGAAGAGAAGGCTGAGGGGTGACCTCACCGCAGTCTACACCTTCCTACAGGGGGGCATCGGAGGGGGAGATGCTGATCTTCTCTCTCTGGTGACCAGTGATAGGACACGAGGAAACAGAATGAAGCTGCATCAGGGCAAGTTCAGGCTGGACATTAGGAAAAGGTTCTTCACTGAGGGGTGGCTGATCACTGGAACAGGCTCCCCTGGGAAGTGGTCATGGCACCAAGCCTGTCAGAGTTCAAGGAGCATCTGGATGACTCTCTGTCATATGATTTAGTTTTAGGTAGTCCTGCAAGGAGCAGGACTCTACGATCCTTATGGGTCCCTTACAACTTGAGATGTTCTATGATTCTAAGAATCTCAGCAGGAAAATAGTGTAGGTGGCTCAGAGAAGAGTCATTAACAATACAATTAAGGTACAAAGGTGCTCCATCTATTGTGGAAGAGATCACAGTTTGGAGAAAACAAAAAACCCAGCATGACATCAGATATTGTACAGCTGCTCAATTAATGCTCTGTCCTTAAAATAACAGCTACATTACAGAAGACAAGCTATCAGGAATAAATAATAGCAGGCATATCCCTTGAGAGATGGCCTGCCGAGAAGTGAATTGAATATTATGAAGTATTATTTAAGAAAAAACCCATATATATGATCTTAGCCGTGTACCTTACCATGTAATATAATCCTTAAAGTATGATAACCTATCATATTTCCAATACATTATAATGTCCTGGTGTTTATGCTACATCTGTTGTTTAGAGAATCTACAGTTTCTTTCCCTCCTTGGAAATCCATATCTGCTCCTTACTTTTTCTTAGTCACACCAGTTTACTACCCAGAGCAACGCCCCCAACTAAAGTATCTGGCAACGCATACCTACACAACCTTTTTTTTTTTTTTTTTTTGGAAAGTGATGTTCTTACTGTATTGTGAAGTTTGTGTCTTTGTTTACATTCGTTATGACTCAGTTAAAACTAATTGTCTAAGTCCGCATGTCCATGCACCTATCCTCAAAAATGCTTGTATATTAAATTTCAAACTTTAAAATTTGAGCCATCCCAAGCCTTTAGAGCACTGAAACGTCGCTCATGCATGTCACATTTCTTAAATGGAAAGAAAAAATGCCTCATTCTTTTTCACCTTTGTATTGAAACTTTCTAAACAAACCAATAAGGTAAATAAAAAAAAAATTCTAAAGGCTAGCCATGAAAATAGCCAGGAATTTGAAGGCTGCAAATATAAAGCAACTGTGACCTTAAATAAAGGCAAGGTTGTCCACTGCTGATAGTTTATATATATGTGAATTGACAGAAAGACGAAGACAGTCAAGACAGACAGAAAGAAGCAACCACAGTATCACTAGAAAAATCTGACTTTGGCAGTAAGTTTCTCTTTGGAGAAAGGGCAAAGCCAGTTCTCAGGGCAACCCAATGATTGCCACATATATTAGATAACATACAGGCATGGTTAGAAATACCACTGTATCACAAGTCTGGATTGTGAATAAGGTATCATCATTTCAGTGTCAACGTATTATTAACTGTATTTCTTTAAAAGCATTTCTTCTAGTAACAGCCATATAACTTATTTGCACCAACAATTAAACCTCTCTTTCCAAACACACTTATGACTTACCATTCTGTGGCTGCCTGTCATCACTGACAGGGTTTGAAACATTTTGCCCTACTAGTCACACTGGGTAGGAACATACGGTCGTGAGATTGCAGTCCGGTATATTTTAAGCCATTTTTCGTGATTCATTGCTAGTTTGAGAGATTGAATCAAATCTGTTTGCCTTCTCAGTAATGTACAAACTCTGGTTTACTATTTTATAAATTGGGCATTTCAATGACTTTAATTAACCAAGCACTCCGTTTGTACCAGAAAGTCACAGTCAACCTAAAGGAAAGCAAAAGCAAATGGTTGGATACCAGAAGAAATCTGGCACAGTTGCATACTGTCACTTCACCTCTTCCAACCGTTCACTGAAAAATTAATGTGCCCATTACTACCTTTGATGATTATGAAGATGTCATTTACTTGGTCTAAAGTGGATGTCAGAATATACATTGTCTTGATGACAGCAATAAAGAAATCAAAAAAATCACTTCAGGAAAAGAAGTGATTAAAATTGCTATGAAATTCCCATTACCTCTGGACTTCTGATAAAAATCATGACCTTGGCAATCAGCACATCTGAACCAGAAGCAAATGAAGTATTAACTAGGCCACTAGTAAAAGGAAATCGACTCTAAAGTCAACAAGAAATCATCAAGAACAGAACTGAAGACTGGATTACACTTACAGATTAACCCCATGGAAGTAGCACATGATTTGGCCTAGACTTCCTAAAACCATATACTAAATAAATTTGGCAGGGACCATCTAACATTTGTCTTTCTAATAGTGATACGTTTGATTTCACCACTGCATGTTCTATGGTGTGTTACACTACAGTTTTAAGAAAGGAAACCTTCCTGACCAGGCTATTAGAGCACAGTGCCACCTTTAATAATGGTATGACACTGGTCAAACTTACTCCCCCACCTTACTTGAGCCGTGATGCTGGTTTTATCTCACCTGCGGACAGTGCTGTAAGCCCTAGTGCTACAGGGCACGGCTGGTACACATATTTGTGTTCTCTCTGATCTCTACTGTTTCTTTCTCCATGAAAATTTTTGTTTTGTTTTGTTTTCATTCCAATGTAAAAGTGAAAATTCAAAGTCTCTGAAGTTGCCTCTAGAAGATACAAAAGCATACTAAATATATGCAGATTCTCCTATGTATAGCAGTTATTGACTAGTCACAACAACACAAATAAGTAGTGTTTTTACAGATTTTTCTCTTCCTGTTCCTGTTTTCCCTATTCTTACCACAATATCCTCCTCTAAAAACAGATGTAATCCTTCAGGTTCCTGTTTTCATTATTTGCTTTCATGGTAATTTGGTTGTGTACAGGAAAGCTCACTTATTCCAGTAAAAGGCAAACTTTGCGCCTATCTCCTTGTGGAGCAGAGCCCAGCGGGAGCAAAGCACTGAACGGTCTCATTACAAGAACGCTCTCCACAAAGCTTTACGAATACGTGACAGTCCATATACTTCTCTTGACCACAGTTTCTAAACAGAGGAAAAAATAAAGAAACAGAGACAATAAATTACTGCAAAATCTCTTTTGAACTGCAGGCTATAATGCAAACACTACATAGGAAAGTGCCTTCTTTATCTGAATCTTTCCGCCTTTACACTTTAAAGCTATATATGACCACACAGATATGACAATAAAGTGACAATTCCAGTGTAAACACAAAGGCCACAATCCACAAAAGATTTCTGAGAGGCTGCTCTTACGTGTTTATATATTACTCATAACTGTATTCTACTTCAGCTTTTTGTATGATACTGAGAATTGTTGACATTGGCACAATTGTATATTTTCTTGCATTGACAACACAGGTAAATAGAAAGGGCTTTTTGTGTTCCTTGCTTGCCAGCAACATTAGAACTGAACTACGCTGCCTGCTGGATCATCAGATGCCAGCTTTTCTTGTAGGAAACAACTGTTGAAAGCAAAATGTGAGAAAAATAGACAAGGCATAAGTCACATCTAATACGAAGTACACACACTCACATGTACATGGCTACTAATGGCTCTTCACAAATTGGATTGCAAGCTCAAGATGCACAAAAGGAGGAATACATCATCTTTTATCTCTTGCACTGCCAGAACGTAACATACCGATTAAATAACACTTTTCTTCAACTCTATCATTACAAGAACAGAATGTATCACAAATTTTTATAGATTCCACATTTGTAGCAATCCAATGAAAAAAAAAGAACTGTTCTTCCCATTTTACAGAAGGAGACTGGGTCACAGGGCAGACTGAGAAAACTGTTTATTATAAAATTAAGTTTATGCTTGAGCTGGGAACCGAATGCATTAATCTAATCTTAGTTCAAGCACATGTTACGTTTAGGAGGCACAGACTGAGAAATAACAAGATCAGCATTGCAATTCTGATCAATTACACATGGATAATTTAAGAACATTTTGTGATAATCTGTTAAGAAGTTGAATTGATAACTTCGACCAACTTGTCAGACTTTTATGCCCTCATCCAGCTTGTCTCCAACAATTGAGTAGAAGTTATCAATGGACACAAATTGACACTACACTGGCCTGCAAGAAATCAGCCCATCATTTGATCTTATATGCTTAAAATGCATGCAGTTTTTGACTGCTTTATTCCCCTACCTCATCCCTTTATACACTGCCTCTCTTTTCCAAACCTCATTCTACAGGCAGGCACGCATAGGTGACTCCCAGACTGCGCCCAACTCCAAGGCTCTCAAGAAGGTGGCAACTGTCTCTTACTCTGCAGGTAATCCAGCACGTTTCTCATGCTGATAAGGGACTCTGGCCTCTATGCTCTGGGCCTGGTTAAGTCCTAAACGTTTACAACTAACAGGAAATTCAAGACAGAAATCAAAAACCCCCAGAACCAATTCAAGATTCTTGAAGTCTGAGTGACTCTATTGTCTGACTTCTAAAGGTGCACTCTTCTAAAGCGTTTGCCTGGGGGGTAGGGCTGGTGTTAAACAAGTCGGCAGACAGCCTGTAACTTCGGCTATGTCTGGGTACAAGCTGTTTATCAGAAAATCAAGGCTACATGCTGTAGACTCTGCTCTTTTGCCCTCTCTTTCCTCCCCAAAGTGAAGTGACACAGAGATCTAGGTTGGTGTTCTCAAAGTCAGAGGTTCGTATAAGATCTGGGAACACAAACTTTCTGTATATAAATGAAGAGCCGTTAAGACATACAATCCTTATCCAGCCAGACAAGGAATCTTAGAAAAGCCTTAAAGGCTTTTCAAAACAACAGCCATTTCAACATTGCTTGTGAAAGAGAGTATTGCTACACTGAAACAGAACCATGTACAGAAATGTTAGTATTCAGGTTGTTGGGTTTTTTTTCTTTTTTTAATAGGTAATTTGTCTTCAGAAAGTAGTAAGACAATGTCTGCTGATACAAGCACTTCTGAATAAAACCTCATTTTTCATATTCAAACTCCATGCTGACTGACCTAAATGCAGCATCCAGAATCTGTATTGATGCACATTTCTTAAGTATTTGATACCATCTCTTGTTAAAGTATTCTCCTGCAGGAAACACATCTACTTTTCTCAGCAATATGCGAAGACAGCTGTAAGGACAGCAACAGGATTTACACCGTTATTGCACATAATGGCTATTTCTTATGTTGACATTCTGCTTGCATTTAAATAGACGGAAAAAATCTTCCTGCTTAAGGGACTTCCTTTAAGCTGCCATTTAACCATCTTTCTGATACACCAACAGAGGTCTGAGGTATACAAATAAAGTACTGTCTTATTTATAAAATTAAAGTATATTGAATATTAAATTTCTTTTTCTTACTTCCTCAGGGAAACAGAATTGGTTATACAGGTGTGATTTGAATGTGAAAATGCTAAACTGATCCAAGAGTATGTCCTGGGACAGACATTTCATCCAGAATTCCCCTGAAACATTTACCAGGAGGCTTTCTACCAGTCAGACTTGGAAGGAAAGACTTGCACTTAAACTAAACAAAGTTTGAAATTTCTCTGTTTCCTTCTAAATATAATGACTAGTTCAAAAGTCACAATTTTCTGAAGAGCAGATATTAGACCCACAAGCATCAGAGAAGTTGAAATTTAAGAAAAAGCAAAAACCTTTCTAACATCCCTTTACTAAGTCTCCCTCTGCGGCGCAGCTGGCACCTCTCCCTCCCAGGGATGTGACACCCTGTTTCGCAGTCATTCCTATGGCCAGCCCACGCGGCTCAACGGTCTTTCCTGCCCTGCAGCCAGAGTTCGGCTGCCTACGTGCACCATGCACTCAAAAGCTTGAAGGGAAATGCAGTCCTTGATATAAGCCCCCAGAAAACAAACCAGATTCACAGCTCTGGCAACAATGGAGAATTCAATATTTGTGGAATGAGTGGAAAAATATCCTAATTTAGGACAAATCAAATCAATTTGCAGCAAAGTACCTTCTTCTCCATTTTCCATTGGAAAATTTTGTATTCTGTATTAAGGAAGTTTATAAGAAAAGGGCTAGAAAGACAAGATTCATCAACCTATCTACAAAAAACAAACAAACAAACAAACAAAACCCCACACCACAAAAAACCCACCATAGAAGGCAACGGTGTATAAAACACCTGCCATAAGGAATACAATTTCTCCAGAAACTTTGCCATGCAACCTAGCTCTTCCTGAGTTTACGGGGAGTAGTTGTAGCTGGAGAGTCCCCTGTCAAGACGTCCAGCTCTCAAAGAGCAGCGTGCTCAGTCCACAGACATGGAGCCAGGCAGAGAATGCAGAAGCTTCCAACCATACCCAAACACGACTTGAGAACACCTGATACTAACACCAATGAAGGATTTACTGTTGCACCAATCCACAAGGTTCTTATGTCATGTCTGAAAGATTGCATAAAGCTATCAAAAAGATTAATTCATCCAGCAGTAAAGAGGTTTAACCTTTAAGGAGCAAGCAATCCTGGGGTTTTTTGCAATATCAAACAACAGAGCATAATCCTGATTCTACAAGTCTAAATGAGATGAATGACATTTTCTAAATGAGAGTGACTTCCCTGTTGTTCAGGAGAATCAATCTACCTATGTAAGCTTCAGATTACCTTCAGGTATATGTCAAACTGCAAACACCAGCCTGACATTTGGGATAAACACCAGAAAGGCAGCAAGCATCCCTGCTCAGACATATGGCTATAGTGAATACTCATGGAGACAGATTCCACGTCAGTCAAAACCCTTCCTATAAACTGCAGCCAAATAAGAAGAAGAGATAATTATCTTAGGTCTTCATCCACAGAGCTTGAATCCTCTGGTTAGCTCATCCTATTTAAGCTTTCACTCACATAGAAAAATTCTACATGCACATCTGTCCCAACAGTGCTCTCATTTCTTTTGGGGAACTTGATTAAAGTAATAAAAATGCATTTGCTGCTGATATGGGTAATGGGCATTAGAGAATTTTAGCCCTACTCCCCCTCAGACAGATCCTATGGCAACACTTGGCACCACGCCAAAAGTTAAAAGGCCACACTGGAGCAGTCTGGAGGGCTAGGCCAGTTCTTTGCCTCTGATCTTGTCAAAAGCACAAGCCAAGGGAGTGGAATAAGAAGAGAGAAAACACACACATCCTTGAATCTTTCTCCATGTTCAACCATTTCCAGCCCAGGCAGTTGTCAAGCCATATTCAGTTCAGTTGCTCAGTAACTTGCAATGGATTGCTCCTCTAAAAACACATAGAATCATAGAATGGTTTGGGTTGAAGGGACCTTAAAGATCATCTAGTTCCAACCCAACATCTGCTCTTCCCTTTAGCTTGTGTGAACTTCCAGCACCCACAATACCCCTGGAAGTGCGTCCCACAGCTGAAACACCAGTGGGGCGAAAAACCACCTCTCCTGTTTGCATTGAGCCCTGGCTCCTGCAAGCTTCATGTGAGGGGCACCTGGTTCTTATACTCAACGCAGTAGTGAACAACTGATTCCTATCTACCCTCTTTACGACACCTTTTTAATTTATTGGTTGATAAATACTGACTGGACATTTGCATGGAACTATCTGCTGCAGGTTCAAACTCCTGCTCCCAGATGGTAACAATCAGCTCAGAGATGAAGTTAGAATTATTATTCCCCCATGTGTATCTTCTGCCAGTTACACTGAATTTCATTTGGCATTTTAACGGCAATCACTCTTGCAGGGTCTTCTACAGATCTTCCTTGTCAGCTCTCATCTTTAGTACCCCCTAAACAACTTACTAGCATTACTAAATTTTCTCATCTCCCCAGGAAGCCTATTTTCCAAGTCATTTATGAATGTAATGAACATCAGAGATCCTGATGGTAGCCCGGTGGTGAACTCCTTCCTTTGTGAACATTGATCCTAAACTTTTATTCTCTGTTTCCCACTTTCTAATCAATTATTTGTCCATGTAAGGACTTCTCTGCTGAAGTCCCAGCTGCCTAACCTCTTTAAAACACACTGGTGAGGAATTTGGCCAAAAGCTCTTGATACAGAATCCTTCTCAAAAATCCCCCTTGTTTGTTGCCCAATAAGCCATTTTAAACAAGAGGATCCGCACAAAGTTAGCGGCTCGAATTGGGACACATACACTAGATACGTGTGTCATTATGAGATCTGGAAAAGCTGTATCACTATGGTCTACAACAGCAAAAAAAATTAGTGCCTTTAAGTCTCTGACAGTCTCCTGAGGCAAGAATTTTGTACAAAAAATCCTCTTTTTACCTTAAATCAGAGAGGAAGAGGTGGTTATTGTTTTCTCAAGAAGTTTGCTAGTGGGTATCCTCACAGAATGCTTTGATTACATCTAAGAGACACCATGTACAGTTGAAAGCTTACAGGTATAATTAGTTTCACGGATTAAAAAATTTGACACTCCATAGGCTAAGGGCAGGTTGTTGCCGAGTGATTTTTTTTTTTTAATTATTTACTTATTAATATTGAAAACCTACTGACTGAATTAGAAAAAAATGCCACAAAGGACAACCTGTGGTGTCACAGAAAGACATTAACCTATGTCTACCAGCCTTTCAAGATCTATAAGGTACCAAGAAGAAATCTGCTCTCTAAGCTGGTTTCGGCAACTTCAGAGAGACTTGTACGTAGTCATAATATACAGATGTCCAGTATACATTTTTCAGGCAAAATAACTAAATAAATAAATCAAAGGCCATCAGGTTGCCCTCTCCTTCCACAAAGAAACATCAGACAATCAAATAACAATAAGCATCAGGTTTATTCTATCAGTATTTTTATAGGTTATCTTTCTGATTATAGTATAGCACAGTACCTACAGGGAAGAAATGCACAGAATATCCTTTTGGAGATATTATGCTATAATAAGTTCCTTGCAGTGATCTGAAAACTACTATGGCCTGAATGCCAGACTTGAAGGAAGGCATCAAATTTCTATGATTTTCAGCCTGAGAGATGCATGTTTCTAGAATTAGTTGAACCATACATAATCAAACAAAATCTCTAGATGTTTATACTCTACGCAAATATGCAGCACAAATGAAAACAAATATACATATAAGTGTGTATATATATATGTATGTAAACAGAAAGAGTATGTGCATATGATTACACCAACAGAATGACAGCAATTAACAGCAAATCTCAGATTATCTTCAGGTGGAAAAATACACCTGGACTAAGCAGTTTATCGTGCAGTGGTAATAACCGCCTACATATTGTGTTGGCTTATGTCACTGCTTATTCCATCACAAACTGCCATCTTAATTACCTACTCTCTCGAGAGGGCTTCAGGTCTGAATTTTAACTTTCATGTCCTGCATAATGAACGGTGTCATTCAAAGGAAAACCAGGAAATTTCTTCAGGATAGGCCAGGTCAGTAAGCACTACTACCTTCAGTCAATACACAGCCAGTATCTCTCCACTATAGTTTTCTTATGCTAAATACAACTCTTCTGTTGGCAAAAATGGGTAAATAGTCTTCCCTCCTAAAGCAAGAGTCCTAAGGTAACAGAAGCAACAATTGTTCTTGATAATTTAGATATCATACAGGAGGCTGCAAAACTTCAGGGCTATCGGCATCTCTTTTCATGCAGTATGACATGCTAAATCCATTATTTAAACACCACAGCTGCTTAAATAAAAGTAGGATTTTGAATATTCCCTCCTGCTACTGATTATTTTACATATGCAAAGCAGCATATTGTTAAACTAACTCATCCACACATGCGTATTTTTTTCAACTCAGAAAGACTTCCTTTTCTCTCCTGTACAACTCAAAAAGAACTTGTGGACGTAAACTAAAGATGGAAGGACTGAGTTATTGTGATTCAGTCAAAATCTGACCATTTCAGACTGGATAACAGTTGATAATTTTCAGCTGACTGAAAGAGAAAACAATCCTTGAAATATCTGAAAGATGAAATCTCTATCAGTTTTTGTAATGCCACTTTATCTGGTTATACCTGACTTTCTGCATGATACAGCAAGTTTCCTTAAAGAAAAGATAAAACAGCTTATTCTGCATAGACGAAAGAAAAATGACCGAAAAATATTCCTATCCCCTAAAGCGAGTTCACTAAATGTTCTCTTTCTAAATGAAGCACATTAGAAACAGTGTACAGCTGACGGCATTTTGCTGATCCTATGACTTTGGGTTGGGTGGCACTGGTCACCTGCTCCTTCACCACCCCTCCTTTTTTCTGAAGCATGTTTTTATTACATTCTTATATTGTCCAAAGGAGCCATAAACGGAGTCCACTAAATAAATTTGCTTGAGAAATTTATATGAGATTTGAAAGTTTAATGCAACTGCCAAAAGATTTTGGAGTGCTGGGAGAATTAATCTTACTACTCATTACATTTATTGATTCAAATCAAGCTTCCGGACGTCAGCATAGGTGCCATTACTAAGAAATAAGAAGTTTCCAGGAAATCTGTATGTAAATCTAAAGTGACTGCCAGCTTGGGGGGGGGGGGAGAGGCATGCAATCTATATGCCAGTAAACGCAGTACTAACAGAATATCATCCACTACTTGGGATACTTTCTCCAATACAGGTTTTTATAACCAACTAAAGATGGAACTACATTCCTCAAGCCTGTAAAAGGGCCAGTATTCATAACAGATTTTTCTCTTTAAATACTTTTTGAATGAAATTAGGGATGAAAGAAGTAATAAAGAGCTGCCATATCCAAAAGGTTGGATTTTTTTTTTTTTTTAAATCAGAAGTTGAAAGTGGTTGAAGGTAGAAGCTGAACAGCCATCTCCAGCCATGAGATCATTCTGTGCTAAATAAGTAGGGAGAGTCTAATTTTGCTGCTACAACTGCCCTCAAGTATAAGTGATAGCTTTTATTTTGAGGCTGGAAGAAAACAGTGACTGTGAGCTTTGGAATTCTTTTACGACATTTGGTAGAGTAGACTTGAGATTAAAAAAGCATCTGGGAAAGGATGAAAAATAATGCAGTAATTTTATGCAAAATAACCATTAAAGTATCCACTTTACAATGAGGACCACCCCACTGCTGAACCAGACTCTGGTTCAGCTGTGAAGAGAGGTACTTCCTGGGACACAAATTTTATGAAAGTGTTACGTGAGGACAAAACCAGAACACTGAGCATACAGGTGGGCTCTGTTCCACACTAAACAAGTTGCTACATATAAATGAAGTAACAGGAAATTTTTGCCCCCATAGCTTACAGCTATAGTCAGGAAGAGAGTGAGAGAAGGGAGAGCGAGCAAGAGAGCTCTCGCAGTACCCACGAACACAACAGTGGTATAAAAATCAACCAAACAGAAACCACGGGTCATCAAACACACTGCATTAAATAAGAGTTTCCATATTTCTACCATTACTACAACTACAACCTATATTAGCTGAGTCACACTAGAAGTGACAGGACAGCAATGTCCTAGAGTGGGCACAAAGATTTTTCACCGACTAAACGGGAGCTTAATGCGCCCACCAAAGATTGTAATTTCAAACTGTTGTTGAACTGCAATATAAACACGAACATAAGGAACAGGGATTCCATGTGACAAAGCTTTACCTAAGGAAGTTATCAGAAGGGTGAAAATATAATTGTTTCGTATAACTCCGACTACAAACCTCCCCTATGACTGAAGGGCTAACCACAGGTAATGCTAACGCAACACAACAATCCATCCAGCGTTTGAAAAGAGTATGATTAAGCACAAGAAAACCATTTTATTTATAGGACTGAAAAACAGCATCAACAGCAAATTTATAAGAAGTACATTTATTATAATAATGCTTCATTTTAGGGATGTCGTGGTTTAACCCCAGCCGGCAACTAAGCACCATGCAGCCGCTCACTCACTCCCCCCCGGTGGGATGGGGGAGAGAATCAGAAGAGTAAAAGTGAGGAAACTCGTGGGCTGAGATAAAGGCAGTTTAACAGGTAAAGCAAAAGTCACGCATGCAAGCAAAGCAAACAAGGAATTCATTCGCCACTTCCCATGGGCAGGCAGGAGTTCAGCCATCTCCAGGAAAGCAGGGCTCCATCACGCGTAACAGTTGCTTGGGAAGACAAACGCCATCGCTCCGAACGTCCCTGCCTTCCTCCTTCTTCCCCCAGCTTTATGTGCTGAGCATGACGTCCTATGGTCTGGAATATCCCTTTGGGCAGCTGGGGTCAGCTGTCCCGCCTGTGTCCCCTCCCAGCTCCTTGTGCACCCCCGGCCTCCTCGCTGGTGGGGTGGGGTGAGAAGCAGAAAAGGCCTTGACTCTGTGTGAGCACTGCTCAGCAGTAACGAAAACATCCCTGAATTACCAACCCTGTTTTCAGCACAAATCCAAACCATAGCCCCATACTGGCTACTGTGAAGAAAATTAACTCTATCCCAGCCAAAACCAGCACAGGGATTAACGTAATTGCTTTTCACATTTTTTTTGTGCGGTATAAACCGTATAAGGATACACCAACAAAACACTTGGGAAAAGAATTATTCTAGGAGTTTGCTACAACTCTCAATTTCTGAAGTATCATTTTTACTTGCACTGATGTGCTAATAAATAAGAGCAGTACCAACAATAAGTCTACCTGAAAGACCTTTTGGAACACCTGTGATGTAACCTAGAAGTTCTGGCACTAAAAACATCACCACAAAAAAGCATAACACTAAACAAATTCACAGATTCACCCATACATTCTGCAAGGAATGCCGAGGAGAAGAAACAAATTTCAGAGAGACTTCATACGTACATGGACTTGCGATGACATCTTAACCCATCTTATTGAAGAAGCATCTTATATAGAGGAAAAATGAAATGCAGGTATTAATCATAACAAAAAAAAAAAACCACAGAAGGAAAATAGTTGAAGACCTTCACTCAAAATCCATCTTGGATTTGGTTTTTTGGGGTTTGTTGTTAAACCTTCTTCCAGTTATATTCCTCCAGTCTTCAGAAACATATACCATATCCACAGACCCCTTTGCTTTTCCCTAATGAACATAATCCAACAGCAGATAATCTTTACATTTTCACCCCACAAAGAAACAGCATTAATGCTTGTGCATGGATTCTTGAAAACAGACTTGAGAGAGTCCTGAGCTCCCTCAGCTTTCTGCAACACACACAGGCGGACTTTCACTGCATCTTGCTTGCAATGCTGCAACCTGATCAGAAAATAAGGACCCAAGAGACTGTACCTAACCCGGCACAACCCCCAGCAGCACGCCTGCAGGCCAAACCACTTCAGTGCTGCAGAGCCCGCTTCTGCCACTTTGCATTTCCACAGAAGTAAAAAGCAGCAAGTGTCCTAGACTCTAGGCGTTCCTCTCTCAAGAAGTCCAAAAATGAAATATAAAAGCAGATTCACCATAGGCACAGGGTTTGGGGTTTTTTACTCCATTCTTAAGCAATGGATGAAAACAGCGTAACCCTTAAATACAGAAATATTCAGCTCAAAGCAGACTGAAAATATAACTAGGGGAAATGACTTAAAATTCACAGAAATTCTCTTGCATAACTGGTGAGGAAGTTGGGGTGACAAACCAGGGAGTTTTTGTTGGTGTTTGTGTTTTGTTTTAAGCTAGATCAAGGATGAGAACGTAACCTCAAGTAGTAAGAGCAAGAGACTGAAAAACCATTTTTTTTATTCAAAAAAAAGAAAAAAAAAAGACACAGAACAACAAGGGGATTGCCACCCTTAGGACATCCACATAGTAATGACAGAAAAGAACTGATAAAGATCTGTAACTTATGCAGACAGATAAAGCTGGTAAGACAGTATTTCTGGAATCCTCTTTCTTTGCTCTCAGATGGCAGCTACGGACCAAGATCTTCCCTCCATACAATGGTCCAAGTCTTGTTGGTACGGGTCATGCTGCTCACAAATGCAAATTCTGGGAAGTTGAGTCCCAGCTCCGAAAGCACATTTGTGAAGACTCGAGCATTTCCCTTGACACCCTGGTTTTGATTGTCTGAATAGATGTGCTATTTATTATCTACAAATAGAGACAGGAGAGTACTAACCATTCAGTAATGAATTGAACAACTGGTGAGGAAAATACTTCTCATAAAAATTAGTTGGTTTTTTTTTTTTTTATACTTTATTTTAAACCTAAGAGTAGTGTCCAATCCAATCCAGTGGAACAACTGGAAAATTTGATTCTACTTTAGGAAGCAAATACATAGAACAAAAGCTCATGAGAATGGCCTTCTCTTTGTAAAAGAATACCAAATGATTTCTTGAATTAGTTGGGACGGTTCATATTTTAGAGTGGGTCGATACTTACTGCATAACAGAACAAATAGTTTTAAAAATTTTTCCTATTTTTGAATGTTCTGCTTTAAATTTAAACTTATAAGAAAAAAAACCCCATAATGCTAAATAGAAAAACCTCAATAACTTGTCAGAATTCCTTGAGGTTTGTAATTTTGCCCAACAAATACAGCCTTGAGATAGTTTAATCCTAGTTAGTCTTTACAAAAGTAAGTTAAATGTAAACTATTAATAAAGATTAGCCTGTTCAGTTTGAATTTTCTGTTTTTCTGTGTCATCACTTGACTTCGCAAATGAATGTTATTTTGAGACATGCTGCTAAAACAGTGACATAAAAGTAGCCTAAAACTTTCTAACTAGGTCAATTCTAATCCTGTGTCCTCCAGAAAAATAAAGACATTTACTGCCTAGATAATACCTAGCACATTAACCTATCAGACAACAGGATCAACTTGTTAAATTTTATATACAAGCTTTCATTAGTTCTTGATGCTGAGAAGGTGTTGCTGCTCTACTCCTGCCACAAATCGGTCAGAGTTTACTACTAATAGATTGTTTGACTATCCTTTGTAACTGAAAGCACAAGTACAATCATAAAAACATCCACGGTATTTCTCTTGTCTGTAAGCTAGACTTAATGGGTTCAGGGGACAAACCCTAGCAGAAGGAGTATCGACTAAGACAGAGTGTGCTAGAAGATTACTTCTAATTTAAAAAAATAAAAAATAAATAATAATAAATAAAAAAAATTCTTTGTGTTGTCTTTTGTATATATTTAGATATCCCACAGAGAATCAACAGCATGAAACTTAATCAATCCGGTTGACTGACAAGGGAAATAGATGTGAATATAGTAATCTTATGCACTGGAATTAATTACATCAAGTTTTAGATGATACCACAAATAAAGCTCAGGGTGTACTACTGAGATTATCACGAACACAAACCATAAATCTTTTCTAGCATTTAATAAACACACATTCCCCACAGAGCAGCGTTAGCAGCCTTTCAGGCAACTACCTGATGAGCAAACACTTAAATGTCACACTTAGAAAATTACTTAACGTGAAACACCGAACTTTTGTCAGTGGTTCCTGAAAAAGGTTATTTTACCAGTGAAATGCAGAATTAGGTCAACATTTCAGAATGGTGCCATTCCTAGCACTTTGTTTCTACCTGGTATGCTTCTCTGCCCTTTTCCCCCTCCCCTTCAACACGCTCTGCCTTCCACCATCAGATACTTCCCACTTAAAACGTAACAAGAGGAACACTGTTCCTAATGCACATAAGACAATTCACACTGTCTTCCCAATGGTTTCTCTATCCTTACCGCTGCCTTCCTCCTCACCTCTAATTGCCAGCTGTAATTTTATACACCACACTTTAAGCCATATAAACAATGCTTTCTATCGGCTTCAAACAGATAAGAAAAGGCTAGAAGGGAACACTACTTTCATCTGTTTGGACATCCCCTGCAAACCATAGTTAAGAATGTTTTAGCTAGCCCCATAGTGGTATTTGTTGAATTCTACATAATTTTGATTTAAAAGCATCAAGTAATGGGATAACTGATCTCATCTTCAAGCTATTTTTCCAATACTTCATTCTTACTCTGTTTCTATTCTGTATTTGTCTGATTGCAGCCTCCCAAGGATCTTGTCATGCTCCTTTCTGTCATTCCAGTCTGCCTCCAGTTTTCAAGCATTTTATTCAGTCTCTGCACCTCTCCAGTTCTCTTCACTAAGCCGTCAGGTAAGAGTCATCTCCTTTGAAATTTTTGTTCCAAGGACATTCGATCACCAGAACTGCCCTAAAACCAAGTTCTAAGTAAAGTGTAAAGCAAATTAACATGCGTGCTTCTTCAGGTAACATTCATAAAGATATGTATTAAAGACAAATCACCAATTTCTTTGGTTTTTTTGGTTTGGTTTTTTTTTGTTTTGTTTTTGAAGTATCTTCCTTGAATCTAAGAGATGAACCAAAAATGAAATAAAAAAACCACAGGAAATCTCACCTTTCAATCCTAGATGGATATGGCTTCCAATGAAAATTCCAGCTGAATGTACTATATCCTTTCTGCTTCTCTGAGCAATCTTCTTCCGCAACTTCCTCGCTTCTGGCTCGCTAGCTGGACCTTATTCTACGTATGTGCAGAAGAACCCAATGCATTATCCATACAGCAGCTCACTTCTTTTACTCCCTCTCCACAGTATTCAGCATGTTACTTGTAGTGCTGAAGCCGGTAAGAAGCCCATGCGTCAGCTCTGTGAAAGAGAAAGTCAGAATAAGCCAGGGCACAAAGCGGTCAGCTTCATAGATCCCGATGACGCTGCCAGAGCGAGAATAGAACATCGAAAGCTGCAATGATCAAGCAGAGCAGTCTGAAGAAATAAGACAATCCATGAATTCAGGTCATTACTGAAAAACTGTTTCAAAAGCATGAAAACCTTCAGAAAAGAGAAGAAATTCAGAAGAGAAAGCAAGATCTGGTATCAGATAAGCAATTGTACAGGGTGAGTTGGATACAGAGCAGATGCTTAGCACAGAACTTAGCCTGAATGATTCCAAGGGAAGTACCTTATAAAACGATCATTACTCTAAAGATCAAATAAAGGACTCCACCCTCGTTCTCCCCCAACCAAGTCTCTTCTCTTTCTAGACATTTTAGACTGGTAGTAAGCTGTTATGAAAATCCTTGCAGTTTTTCTAGAAAAAGAGTTCTGCTCAGTGCACTGTTTTTCAGATATGAAAAAAACCCAAACAAACCCCAAACCCAAACTCTTACTACTTTTCATTAATTACAGCTTAAAATCCTGCGTTTCTTCAGTAAACCCCAACTGATATTAAACAGATGTCCAACACCATACCTCCGAATACAGAAAACGCAATGGGAACGTTTCTTCTATCTTCTCATCAGAACAAAAGTGCACTTTAAATAGAGTAAAGATCATTTTGTGGAGACATTTCAAAAATACTGAAGAAAACAGAAAGTGCAAGACTTGTTCTGTTTAAACATGATTCATTTTAATGAAACTGGTAATAAAAATATGAAAATTATGAGTTAAAATTTCTCAAAAACATCTGAAAATTATGCATCTTGAAATAGTTTCATCCATGAAAATCTAAGTGAAACACACTTTAATACATTTTTAACATCCAATTAATGCACAGCTGATGATATCTACTGAGCCACAGTGCTTCACCCACATACCACAGGCAAACGGCACAGTGGTGCACATCTGCAGTCTTAGCGGACAGAAACAGCTAAGTTTTAGCCCCACTTCAAAACCACCAGAAGCGATTACAGCAAAGTCAAGGATGAATTAAACATATACCCCGTCTGCCAAGTGAGGCTAATTACATCTACACATTATATGGTCTGCAAGTGAAGAACGCATACAGAGGATGCTGAACCAGTAGTTATCACAACTCGCCATTTCTTTTATAAAACACTGTCACCTGAGCGCTATTTCTTTCCATGTCAGGACGCTACTGCGTGAGGCACAGCTCTGACAGTAAGCAGCAACCCCTTCCCAGGACACTACAGCAAGGGGCTTTGCCAGCCCGGGGAGCTGCAGCGGGCACAGAAGCCTCGAGCTGAGCAGCAGAGAGCTGCTGTACAAACAAATGCAGAAGCAGGGGATGAACCGGGCCAATAAGTTTTTTCTTCCAATCACTTTTCCTTAATGAAAAAAAAAAATTGATTTGCAACACACTTTTCATAGATAAATAAGAAAAAGCCTTGGTCTAAATGGGGAGAGAAAGAAAACTCTGCAGTGCTATGGCTGAAAACCTTAGGAACACAATCTATAATGAGTTTTGCTGGCAGGGAAGAAGGGTAGAACAGTAAAGCTCCTTCAACCACGCAGGAAATCATGCCTGAAACAAGTATTCAGCTTCCAAATTACTTTAGATCCACAAATATGCTAAAACTGCTATAAACCTTCAGTAGATATTCAGGAATTAGGTCTTTAATTCTTTGTCATAGGGATGAGTTAAGATGCTTGTTTAAGGAGCTGGTGTTGAAGAATAATAATCCCCACTTGTTTGATGAAAAGAAAATTGGAGCCACTTGCATAACACACAATATCCCCAATCACTGTTCATACGTTTAAAATTCTAATAATCGTGAAGTTCAACAACAGTTCACAAGAAAACTGATCCTGCTCCTAAATACATTCAGCAGTATGTAATACAACTTTTCTAAAGCTTCTTAAACAAAATTACCCACAAAAAGATACAGTAAAAGAACATTTAAGAAGTGAAGTCTCACAGTCAAGGTGTTGGAAACATCAGATTTATGGTTACTGGTGCAATCTAAATTCACCTCTGACGTACATATTTATCATGAGACCATCTGGAATCACGTTCCTTTGCTCCAGAAGGCTCCTGCCTTAGGCTTAATACCAAAGGGGGAAGAATAAAGTAATGGTACATCCAGAACTTCTGAGTGTTTGAACTCCTAACTTAAAAAAATTCTTTGATTATAGCCTTTGTACAAAATGCACATGTACATATACAAGCACGTACCACCTCCGTGTCAAATGTTTTACACAGTTCAAAGAAAGATTCCTCCCAAAAAAGGCTGACTCTCCAAGATTCACTTTCCCTCAAAAATATTCACCAATATCCTCCTCTGGTTATCAGTGCTATGAAAAAGAAAAACCACCACAAATTGCACAGAACCTTTTCTCCAGACAAGTGACATTTAGCCCACTGTTCCTTCACATCTCTGGCAATCTTCCACTGCTCAAGTGTGCTAACATTAATAAAAAACTTTAAGGTGAGTAAGAACTCTTAGAAACGTGTCAAGGACTGGGGGAGACAAGCAGTATTAGAGAGGAAAAACCATTAAGAAAAAGAAAACCAAAATCAAGTCAATAATGAATCTCAAATTGCAGGACTACCAAATTGCCTTATTAAATTGGCCGGTAAGAAGAAAAACAAACAAAAGGGAAAGAATTAGGAGAAACAGAGACCTTCCCAGTATGTTTCCTGACACAAAGTATCTGAAAGTCTCCTTTAATTCAACAAACATATGAAAAAATTGAGAAAATTAATTACTTGTTCCAGGAACACTGGATTCTACGCATTTTCTCTATTTAAATCCACATGCAGACATACTTTTCTTCTGTTTTCCAGAGAAGTATGTGTCTATGTACATGTGTGTGAGGGAGGAAAGAGAGGCTGTAACACTAAGGCGTTTGTTCAAAAAAATGTCTCTTCTTCCCTATTTTCACCCACCAGACTTCCCTGTCTGATCCGTCTTTTCTTCTCTATCTGTAGGCTCAAAGGGTTTGGTTCAGCAAGGAAGTGGTCAAGAAACTCCTTGAATACTCGCCCTAGAGCAAGAAACTTGGGGAGTTTGGGCAGGAGAGAAAAGAGTAGAGCAGTCTACAAAGCACAAAGGTTCAAAAGTTTTCAGAGGAGCAATCGCTAAGGGATCACATCAGTAAAGAGGAGAATGATGCTAGAAGCTCGGTCTTTCACAAAGAAAGGGGTGACATAATTGTAGTACAATCACAATTACAAAAGGGCTAGGAATCTGTTTTTCAGTTGACTTAAATGCAACAGCTATTTGACTGCACATCTGACAAGTATTTACCACCTCATGTTAATAATTTTTACTAGCAGTAACTCATTAGTTCCTTTCTTTAACACAGTACCTGGTTCTCTAATACAGCAATAGTCTATAAAAGACAGAAAACCTAAAATCTGGATACCCTGAAATCCTAGCAAACCAATTCTAAGACTGAATCTATAGCCACCAGCACTACAGCCTCCACCAGTGCCCTGGGATGCGAGGACACTCAACTCCTGTCTCTTTGGGGGAAATACTGAGAATTTCTCAAGTCTTACAGAAACTTTTAGACCCACTGCTCCACTTCCCAGAGATCTAAACAGAAAGAGTCTCGAGTAAGCAACTAAATCCAGGAGGTGTGATTTTAAGAAAAACACCAAATATTGCTATAAGACTAGGCAGCAAATTACAATCTGTCAGATCCTTTCATATTTCCATCAAATACATGTCCAGGATATAAAGAGCTCCAGTTAATTAATAAGGATTGCTGAAATCATGAGAAGTATCAGAAAAATCAAAGGTGGGGTCATTCTTCCTAAAAGGGAGAATAAAAAATTAACAAAATCACAGCACTCAAGGGGGGGGGGGGGGGGGGGGGGGGGAATCATGCCCATGCTTAACTTAAACACTATAAACTTTGCAGACTGGCGTTTCCAGAACATAAATTAAGTGATGCTAATGAATGGGAAATACATAGGTTCAGGCATATTTGAACCCTAATAAATATAGTATAGAATGTTTCATTACATGCACATTAATTAACATTCCATGTATTAATTACAATCATTTTTAACTAGTGCTTACATTACAAAACTACTGCATGCATTAAAAATTGTCTGAAACCAAATTAAAACTCTAGAATTTAAGGATGGGAACTGCCAAGGTTCAAAGAGCATGTTTCCTAACAATTGGCTAGAAGTATACGAAATAAAATGCAGTCCAAACATCAGAAGTTATTTTTCTTATATGAAGTTAACTATTTTAATGAGGATGTTTCCTATGGGAAGACATACTATAATTTGAGCAATTTTTAAGTAAAAGGTTAATGAACGTAAGTTACAATAAAAAACCCTATACTGGTAGAGACAAATCATCTCATTAAGCCTGGTGACACTCCTGGATTCAGCTATAACAGAACTGCACACTTCAGTACTTCAGTAACCTTTAATTGATTTATTTTCTCAGGCATTATCAACTGTAAAAAGGAATGCAAGTTTCATAATGCAAATGTGTGAACCTCATTTGGGGAGAAATCCAGGGTTGTTTTCAAATCAGGAAAACAAAACTTTATGGAGTGATTTACTGAGAACAGAACAAATAATTGTTATCCTGCTCAGAAATATAATGTTAACATGAAAAATAAACAAAGCCTGTAACTTTAAGATGGACCCATCCAGACAATGCCCTTATAGTCAGCCTCCCAACGGTGTCTGAAAGACACTTGAACACACGCAAAAAAGCCAAACTTGATGAGAACAACTAGGCTAATTAACTTTTCAAAAATAGAAAGATAAAAGTAAACAGGGAAGGAGGAAGAAATGTAAATAAAGTACGTGCACAACTCTCTGCCCAGTCACTCCATCTTCCCAGGCAGATCCTTGTTTCCGTGCAATTTCATGACCTGTGGGCAGGGAACTCTGCCCACTCTTCTCTACTCCTCGAGAAGCTCTCCCACCTTCTCTCTGTGTTTGCAGGCAGCTGGCTTCACTAAGTGAAAAGGAGGAGAAACTGGGGCCCCTCCTGACACCGAGAAGTATGTCCTATTTCCAGCTGAGCATCAAGCCAGTCCTAGGAAGTATTGCTTAGTGTAGCATGATTTGGGAAAGGTATGAAAGGTGGAAACCAAACAGATTTACACTGGCAGCTCTGAACAGGTCTTCAGTTTGTGCTTGAACACGAAGGTCTGAAGCCTGAGCTCCTGCACAAACCTCATCCAAGGCTTGAAAGCGCAACATGGCTCCCTCTGATGTTATACTAGCATTGGGAACGCAGGTTTGAAGATGGAACAAAGTAATATACATGGGCACGGGATCAAAAGGAGAACTTGGGTGACGGTATCCAAATCCAAACAAAGAATAGCAGCTACACGGAACGAAACATTTTCAAGCAGCAGAGTTTTCTGACTCAATTCTTATATCTCCTCTTTGTTCTCCTCTTCAAGTGTATGTTCTGGCAAGAAATCTTCCTCCCAGAATGCTGCCTGCATCTCATTACTAATACATCTGCTTCATGCCAAGTCTTTTTTCATCTTAATGTAAATTCTTCATTAACAAAAAAATGCCAAATGATCTATTTTTCTTTAGAGGTGAGCCAAATCTGCATACTTGATTTCTTAATTAACATTATCCATTTATACCAACTACAGATTCCAGTTTCTCCCTACCATGATACTGGCTTCTTCACCAATACTGCACCACAGACATTTAACTCCCCAAAGAATACAAAAAGGAATACAGCTGTTTGATTAATGTTTGACTTACAGTACCATTCAGTGCAACTACAGCAGTGGATTTTTTTTTAATTATTTTTTTAAATTATTATTTTTTACAACTCACCAACAATAGTTATATTTTCAGTTGACACAGCTAAAATAGTTAGCTAGGACTAGTATATTTTGAAATAATTTAGTTAATAATTGCCAAAATGGAGATGATGTTGAACTGGGGATTGCAGAAAGGGAGCAAGTAATGCAGTAAACAGCAGCCAGCGGCAGCTGAGACTAGGCAGATCCATTATGTTATTTCTTCCACTTTAACTCCAAGACTAGCGCCGAGTTTTGTCACTACAGCTATGATCTACCCCTTGAAGCAGAATACTGTTCACAGGCTTGTTACACACAGGAAGTCTTCCAAACTTCCACACTTCTAAAAATAAACCCTACTGGCAAAAGTTTTGTCAGAAAAATTCTGAAATTCCTCAAAGCACACCATATATTATGAAACTACGTATGTGAGGTAATGGTTCAAATTCTGGCCCTAGCAGAGATTTGAAAACCAGGCCTATACTGTAAGCTTTTGAAGGTATCTGTTGAAAATTACTATTTTCTTAATTGCACAACCAAAAGACATCCTCAGACAAAACACCAGTACTCAAAAAGCAAACTAGAAAGAAAAAGAAAATAACACCACAGTGGGCATCAGCAAGACATTGACAAAGCTCTCTAACGTCAGCGTGACCATTTGGCTTGAAATATGGGATGCACATAATAGGTAGGCTGTCGCTTAATTCTACACCTCTTATCGTCAATCTCTTCCAGTGCCACCAAGACATAAATAAAAATATGCTGTATTGAAATATATAATCTGTAGCAGTACTAAAAACATATTGTGTTTTTACGTTGCCTTGAAGCGGGTATTAAATCAGACCACAATAATCCCACAAGCTGATGTATTTAAAAGTCTTAAAGCGATGAAGAAAGCTTTCTACAGCCCACTTTTTTCAGGATCTGCAGTCCTGTTGCTGTTTCTTTGTGTGTGATAGGAAACCTTAGGAAAAAAAGTTAAATGCTCCGTGTCTGCTTAAAGTGATCTGTCACAGACGTGTCCTTTGGATAGAACAGATAATGCCACTATCATTTATTCCATAAACTTATCAAGGTCTTCCTGGTCTTTAAGTGTTTAATGACAGTGGTTTTGCACTAGACTAGTAGGGTACAGTTTAAAAATAACCAACTCCAGTCAGCCTATTAAGTTATTTAAGGCAGGGGCAAAAGATTTTCAGGTATAACTAGTTTTCAACACATCCTACATCTGAATACCTACTCGTATTTTAATCTAAGTCCATTGTACATCATCTGTTTTATGTTTAAAAATCTCAGACATTTCTCTGAGGAATACTGAAGTGCCTTACAGGATAAGCTTTGAGATACCGATGAGGCAAGCTGAGTCATATACCCATTTTACAGACAAACTCAAATCAAGAGCTGTGAAGCCACATTCACTTCCCAAGCGGCATAATCAGCTAGCTTCTTTTCCCGTCGCTCAACAGAATTGCTTTCTGAGAACCGTACATTAGACATCCCACAGATTTTCTGCTTCACAAATAGCAATAAATTACAGTGTTTCCAAAGAGCACACACAGAGACACGGGATGGCTTATATACATAAATATATATATGCTTGTTTTGTTATGCTACCTGACCATCTGAAAAACATTGAGACAAGTAAAAATTAAGTTTTCAAGAACAGCATGAAATGCACCACAAGTATATTCAGTGTTTTCTCTGGCTTCCTTGTTCAATGTATTGCCTGACAGATTTTGTGTTCCACATATAACGCAGAACACCAAAGTTATGTCAGCTGAAGTTTCTACGGAAATCTAGAAGTTGGACTCCACAATTTTTATTGTATTCTACTTGAATTCGAACTTTAACATTGTTAGTATCTTTTCTACTTCTAATTTAGTTCAGAAAAAGAGTTTAACCTGGAGCCGGGGGGGAATCACATTTCAAAACAAAACAAAACCCAAAATGTTTAACCTCTTGCAAGCTCACATAAAGTTGTCTGTAATACCTTTCGATATTGAAACTTTTCATCCAAGTTGCAATGAATCAAAATAAATATTGGAACTTCCTGTAGGTAAACACCCCCCCCCGCGTTTTGTGCTCAGTTTGAAGGTTTTAAGTTTAGCTGTCAGTGCTAACAAGTAAACAAAGTATTAAAGATTAAGAAGTATCTTCCTATGGTTATTCCAAGGAACAACCGGTACTACGTAATCTCCCATTTCTCAGCTGAGTCAGTGACGGCTGGTAAACAGAGCAGAGGCCCCGCAGATGCCAAGCAGGGAAAACTGAGGATGTTATGCCTCTTTACAAGGTTGTTCTCTTCAGTCTGACAATTCTTTGACTTCCATGCTTTTTATTCAGAGCAATACCACACGTGGGAGCTGTTTAAAGAACCAAACCTTTCTATTAGTCTAAGTAGCTGGATTATCATATATGTTTTTGACAATACTTGTGTTTAGTCAGACCATGAACACTTTATAAAGTCAATTGGGTGCAAAGAAACAGATAGTTTACCTCTGACATGATATTTAACTTGAATTTTACTGATAAAAGCATTTCTGAAAGCAATAATCAAAATAAAAATCACTGAAATCACCCTTAATCATGGGTGGAAACCCAGAGTTTCTCAATAGTTCTGATTGTACCAGCAATTAATATATTCTATATTGAGTCTATTCACCAGGTTGAGAGAATCTAAAAATATACCAGTGCTAAGAATGATGATTTCTCTGTCTGCTGCACAGACAGCTTTTCTGCTCACTGTCTTCAGGGAATCCTCTGCCTGGTGCCTCCACATTTCAGATTCAAAAAGAGATTTCAAATATTTTTCTGGCATTTCTCCAGTATTAACTATGACAGTCAATTCAGCAGAGAAATGCCAGATTTCATATAGCTTCAGAGTGGGTGGGATTGACAGTACTTTGCTAATGCCCCTCCCTCTCCCTGCTTTTATTACAAATAATTTTTATACATATTTTCCTAACAAAATTTGATTTTGTCAACATATCCAGTAGGCTTACAATACAGCTATTGTTGCTGGAAATGTCAGTACTTCAAATGTGATTCTTGATGTAGCTCTCATAGGATATTGAGAAATAGCCAAGTAAGTTTATTCTTTGTATCTAAATGTCAGTTTAGGTATAAAAAAAAATTAAATATCATGAATAGAAGAAGTATGTGCACCGTATATCTAATGTGACAGCTTGGATAAGAAACAAAATTAAATCTCTTTCATATGAGACTACTGTACCTAACAGTGGAGGATGTCAATGGCCCCTCTATAAATGGAAATGTATATTACAGATAAAAATAATTTCACAAGACCCTTTTTATTGTAATCATAAAATCTAAAAACATGATGAAATCAAGACATATTACAGTTTAAAATACCATAAACCAGAAACTATTATATCCCTAGCACACTGGATATTTTAAAGGAAGACATAATCACTAAATAAAAATTTATCTTACATCAATAATTAAGAATTATATTCTTATAAGCCAGACAGTTTTCAGCAACTCTCCATCTGAGTCCCTCCACAAAAGTCAACAATGCCTCCATTTATGGAAACTGAAAAAACTATCGGAGAAAAGTTAGAGTCTTTGCATGGATAAATAATCGGTTATGAAGATAGGAAACAGAAGGCAGGATTAAACGGTCGAAGTTTTCACAGGGGAGTCAGCTCACCAGGGGAGTCTTGCAGAGAGCCGAGCTAGGAGCTGTGCTGTTCAACATATTCACAATTAGGCTGGAAAGAGAGTGACTAGGAAGGTGACATTCTGTGGATTATACTAAGGTAGTTAAGACAGGAAAGATGAGGACCACCTGCAAAGATCTGCAGATGGACCTTCCATGTTTCAGTGACTGAGCAATCAAAACGATAGATGGAATGCAACAGGAATAAATGTAGAATGATGTACTTGGGGGGGGGGGGGAATCCTGGCTTTACATACAAAGTGATGGACACCACTGAATATTAATATGCAGGAATGATAATGTGGGGCTGCGACTATTAGGTCTACGACAAAATTGGCTCAGACTCCTTGACAGTCAAATAAAAATTGAAATAATTAGAGAAAGAATAGAAAGCAACAGGAAAAAAAAAATAATGTGTTTCTGTATAAAACCCACAGTGCATACTACTTGTACATAATTCTGATTCCCCCACCTCAAAAAGCATACGATAGACTTATAAAGGGTTCAAGGAAGGGCAAGAAAGGTGAGACCTTTCAGTCAGGAGACAGAGATGACTCAGAAGAGGGATAACAGAGGTCAAGCAAATCCAGAGCAAGACGGAAAGGATGAAAGCCCAACCTGGTGCTCACTGTCCCTCTCAGGATCAGAGCTAGAGGGGCAGCAGACAACAGTTCAAAACAGACAAAAGGCAGTGGGTTTTCCTACGTGGCCTGTAATTAGGCTGGGGAACTTTGCTCCAAGATACCAAGAGTTTACATGGGTCTAAGAGGAGGCTCAAAAAGTTATATGGGAGAAAGACCCTATGACTATACCTCTGGCTCCCCGCTGCCTGAGCGCGTGGAGGCTGTGAGAATTTTCTGAGGAAGTTTTATTACACGCTTGATCTAAACTCATACTGCCATGCAAGTATCTGCTTTTCAAGTGAAGAACCCTAAAAATGATGGAAAGGCACAAAACTCAAGTAGCATCCAAGAGTAGCAGAGAAGAACCCTCCATCTTGAGCTTAAAACGGTTGTGAGGCAACTGCAGCATTCAATATGAAATGTGAGTCTATTACACTGTGAATGTAAGAAGAAGGAAAAAAAAAAGTAAAGATCACACTCAGCCTTGCAGTTTTCCTTGGTCAGCCTCAACCACTGGAGAACTGGTTTTGTGACTCCAGTGGTGATTTCCACCCCCCCCCAGGGTGGCAGGATCCACTCAGATGCTCTTTGGACACAGCAGTGTCCCAGACTGATGCTGTCTGACTCCTGCAAGCCCGAGCCCTGCCCTTTGATCTCTGCCAACCGCTGTACCTGGTTTCTGCTCTCAAAACACCCCCCAACCTTGCTCCAGTCTTCACGCAAATGCAGTGTGAACTCCTTTTGGACTGGCATATCCCCTCACCCTTTTCGTCAATGAAGATAATTCCCTGTTCACATCAGTAATCCCTGGGCCAGAACATCTTCACCCAAGTCAGCAACAACAGGTTGGTATATACACGTAAATACACCAGCACACGAAAAAGAATAAATACTGAGTACATGTGAAACAGAGACAGATTATCTGGGGATGTAGGTTCTTCCCTTTCAGGATATCTGGCTCTCAAAGCCCAGAATCTAAATTCTAGGCTTGACCGAGACTAGAGATCTAATTAATTTGCTGAAGGTTATACAGATAGCTTTGGCAGAGATCAGAATCAGACTCCAGTCTTGTGTAGTATTTTAATTGCAAAGTATCATCTCCACAACCAGATTTATTTTTCTTGGTTCTACTCTACTATAAATAATAAACCTTCCTCTATAATGCCTGAAAGCTCTTTATGTGCTCCAGTAAAACCATTCATAATTATCCAGTCATCTGATTATGCTTGCCCTTTTGTGTATTTGAGCACCTCAGAGTCAGAGAAGGTTTTAAAGCATTTACAAAATAGGTAAATAATTTATTTTCACATCTGAACAGAGTTCACTCTGGTCATTTGCTGTTTCATATTGCTATTATTATATGCAATCAGTCACCTAAATTACATGACGTTGCCACTTTCCATACGAATGTCTGAATGGCCAATAATACCAGCTATAAGTAGGATTCCTATTTAACAGCAAATATTCTTGTTTGGACATGAATACCCTGTGCCTGCATGAATATAGATACTCACAGAATGAAAACTTGTTCTCTGAATACTTGCTAAAACAAAAACACATCATAGATGCTTGCAAGGAGCCTGAGCATGACTGATAAGAAAGCAATATAAATCTCCGGCATACATTTGCCAACTCAATTCTAAAACATTCAGCTGATTCTAACTGTAGATTACTGACTTTCTCCAACCATCCACATTTTCATCTTCTGCTAAAAATATTCATTTACACAGACCAGCAAAGAAGCAGTCCAGGACACCCAAACTTTAATAAATCACAGACATCGATTTAATCTCACGTAAATGAAGCTTCCCATTGTCCTTTTAAAATAAACAAGGAGGACACAGAGGGCTGCACATAATCACTAAATTATAAAGAACAGATGTGAAACATTAACAAGGAAATGCTCATGCTGGCAAGGCGAAAACACTATAAAACAGCACACACTGTACCAAGCCAGATTGGCTTTTAAATGACTCATACTTACGAGATTACAAACAACAAGGAACAAAAATAAAATAGTTCATTTGACTGGGCCTAATACACTTCAGTTACTTTAAATTAACTGCTAATTGTGCCATTTCTTTTCCTAGTACTTTTCCTTTTGACATCTCGGTTGAAATGCCTTGACGGAGGGGAAATTACTACAAAACCCACATAATTCATATCTAGGCATTTACCTATCATAAATTCATTATTAGTGCAAGCATTCCCTTCAAAACACGCATTCATTTCTCGAAAAGAAAGCATCTCTCTCGATTGCCTGTTCAACACGTTACTACACCAAGTATGCATATGAGGAATTTTTTTCTCAGTTTTTAAAATCAGTTCTCTAAAGATTTTATTCTGTTCATCCCATGTGTTATCAGGCCTATTTCTCATCCTTCACCGAGAGAGAGGGAAAAAAGAACAGGAGTCACTTCTTGCAGTGTTACCAAAGGAGGCTGTTCAACGTACCCCTGAATGACCAAGCCAATTCAAGTTATTCAGGATAACAGAGATGAAGAACCACGGTGAAGTGCAGGACCATGAAAGCTAAAATGCAAATAGCAAATAAAATTCAGCGTACTCTAATTAAGGTCTTTTGGCAGTTACAGTATTTTTTGGAAACAGGCTTTTTAACTATGGTGCCGACACTGCCTGCCTCTCATACACACACGTTTTCTATTCATATGCCTATCCTACAAACATTCCCTCATGTTTCAAGCAACTTGATGGTTTATTGTCCAGGGACAATTTAATCAGCTCGCCTACTACTGTACACTGAAAAACGCCATCTTTGCTCGCAACACTAAGTTGTGCAAATTCCCCAAGTCCAGATGTACTCTGGCCATTATGTCCCATATTCATGTGAGATATATCAAGGCAACTCAGATTCCTTTCCTTTTCTCCTTAAACAAGGATCTCAGTCAATCTTATATTTCCAAAAGCCACTAAAATGCCAATGCCACCAGCCACTGATGCTCCATCATTTGATATCGAGTCAGACAACTAGAGCATCAGGAACACACTGCTCACGCACTTGCTGCTTGGATTACTTAACAAAAAACTTCTAATAGCCTTACCTACCTAAAACATCTCATATTAGTACTGATAACCAGAGAACTTTCTGAATTCAAAAAGTTACTGTGGAAAACATTTCAAATCAAACAAATGCTGCTGGCGGCTCCCTCGCTTAACTGTCCTCCTCCCACTCTGACTCTCAAACGACGGTAGCGCTTTCAGCAACGCCAACTGCAAAATAAGTTTCTTCCTTATGTTATGGTATTTGCATCTAAGAATAACAGCTCAGAAAAAAGAAGCTCCATGCATGGGGCAGTGCGAGAGGGAGAGCAGAAGTCAGAACTAAGACTTACCTGTACTAAAATACTGACCTAAAACTGGTCCCAGCCTCGCACTACAGAAGTACAAGCTCTGATTTCTGCCAGTATCTTGGCACCAAAGTCACATGTACCTTAAGGTTCTGAACCTGAATCCTTAAATACTGCTCAAGTAACAAAAACTTGAAAACAGTGCATAGTCATAGAAAAGGGGGGGGGGGGGGGGGGGGGAGAGACAAAAACTGTAGGTCAAGAAGGCACAACACCCAGCGGAAGGAAGAAAAGAAAGTTAAGAAGGGGCTCATATCGCTGTTTGGCCACAGGCCTGCAATCATATGTGCAAGCAGGCAATAAAGCTCCAACTTATGACTGCTGCTAGGGCTGACTCAAACTCTCTGTAAGAATTATTCCAAAAAAGGGAGTATTTTGGTGTAGACTACACACTGCACCTTACGCTTTAGACTTAAGTAATACTGAGGGAAGAGAAAGGGCCTCAATGATCCCATGAATTGGGCGGCAAGAAATGAAAGAGAATTTTACCTTTGCATGAACAATATACCAGCAAGATTCATTGCTGAGCACATACTAGCTTGATTGTAATCTGGTCAATTCACATTAATAAAGGAATATATATGGTATGGTCAGATTACTGCCTGTCTTTCTTCATTATGCCAGTGAGAAAGCATGTTTCATCTCATACAAATAGAACCTTTCTACTTGGTATTTCTCTATCACAAGTACTTCAACATGCTAATATTATTTTCTGTTGTTGTTCAAACGACATAAAAATTAACACCTTAACTACTTGGTAGGAAGGACCCAAGCAAGATCTACACAATCAGTTTTAAGAGAATCATAATAACAAAGATGGAGTATGTTGGGAAATTTCTACTGCTCCAAGTACTGATGAATGGATCAAATTTATTTTTTTTTTTTCTTATTTCTCACAGAGATACCAGTACTCATGGTTAAAGCGGAATTCCTCATTATGACCATCCTGGATTAACTTCTTGATAGCACAGGGGACAGATTTTCTTCCTATTATCCACTGGGAGGGGGAAGGCAGGAGGCTGTGAATGTCTTAATTTCTTCAGATTTCCATCGGTGGAGAAAGTAGCACATCCTTCGCTAAACTCTGTCAGCAATTATTTAAACATAACTGTTAAAAATTCAGGCTTTATTTACAATCTGAGTTTCTCTAGCTATAGATCCCATTTAACAGGCCTTCTTATGCCTGCATCTATTAGACTGAAGAGTCCTTTAGTATTGCATAATCTGTAAGTACTTGTGCAGACAGGAGTTGCATTAAAACACTTCATGTCTTTTTTTTCTTTGGACAAAATGGACAATTCATTTTTCTCTTGCTGCAAATCATGCATCCTCAAAACATTTTTGTGGCTCTTTCCTGCACCGAACTCTATTATCTTTTTACAATGTTGATACCCAAAGCAGATTCTCCAGCCTAGGAATGATCTTACCATTACTTCATATGGAAATACCACTGCTTCTGAGTCCAGGCTGATATTGTCCTATATTTGTAATTATTATTATAATACTTATCCACGTAAGTCTGTTCTTAAGACCACAAATTTACTGGTTGCAGCCTTTAGCCTCATTATCCAAAACATATCAGTCTATTAACAGATTATGTTTCTTACTCTTTGTAAGGTAGAGCGTTGAAGCAGCTAATCTTGCAGAAAAGCAGCTGAGAGCCAGAGAAATATTCCCTTTATGAACCTGAAGAAGCAGCAAATGGAAGAGACAGACTTCAGAAGGTGATCAAAAGAAAAGAGCAGCTGGAAACAACAGCTGAAGTGAAGAAACTGTTTTGTTTAATGGTTTAATCACATTTATATTGAAGAATAAGAATCACCATCTCAGAGAGAGCCCGATTATGGCACTTGTGAGAAGCTCCACTGATTGACATTGCAGAAATGCATACTTTTTCTTCCCAATCCAAATATTTATATTTATAATCCAATTTTAACAGAGTTGTTAAAATTAATTATTCATGTTCAAATTTCTAAGAAATTTTGAAGTAAAATGGCAAGAAAGAATACAAGAAAGCAGCCTCGCAGCTGTGGTGAACTTTAAAGCTCAATTTCAATGCCAAGATTTTTATTTTGTTCAAGGCTAAGGGAGCCTGAGCTCTTCACATTTCACTGCTTCTGCATCTACTTTCACATCTAACCCGAAGAAAAATGCAGAGGATCATGGTAGCACCTGTATTATTCAAGGCGCATTTTCACTGTTAGCAGAAAAGCACTGTGGCATTAAAGTTAAGACTTCATACCAAGATGGCAAATTTCCAAAGTCACTCTTTTAATCTTTCCCATCCACTTGACAGGAAAGAAAAAAAAAAAGAAGAAAAGAAAAAAAGAAAAAAAAATCACTATTGGAACAATAGTAACAGAACATTCTACCCGTACAAGGAGAAGAATCAATGTACAAAGACCAGACAGCAACAGAAAACAAAAAATAAATTAAAAAAAGATGGTTTAAAGTGCTCTACTAACAAAAAGTTTTCCACAAAAAGGTCTACAAGGCAATAATTTTAAGGGATCACAGTATTTATTTTCCCACAGAAGCGGAACAAATATTTACAGTCATTGGGATTCTTCAGCACATTGAAGTCATTATGCATCCAGCAAAGCACAACAAGACAGGAACAAGTATGTACTGTGTTCATCAAGGCCACGCACATGAGCTCCATGCAATTCTTTCACAATGCATAAGAAATGTAGTGGTTGAGACACCAAGTTGTTAATAAACATCCCTTTTTATTATTAAATATCAGGAAGAATTACAAAGTCACTCATGAAATTACCCAGGGTGAGCCCCAAAGGTCTCACATGAGTATTCCTGAAGCAGAAAATAGATGCAAACTTGGTTTTGCTGGAATACGCTGTAGTGTTTGAAAGAAAAGGCTCACAAACCACCTGGTAGAGCAACATCTGCATGATCTACCTGCAAAGTGTCCACAATAAGGGACATTTACCTTCAGGCAGACTAGAAATCGGCGCAAAGAACTGGACAATCAAACTGGCTCAGTTCTGTTAAGTTCGCAGACAAAAATGCTCTGTGTGTCCACTTTATCCATCTTTTCCTGCTCTAGAGTCTAGAATGGTTTCAAGAAAAGATAAGTAATTTAGCTGATCATGTGAACTTGAGAGAAATAACTGCTAATCCCATACACAGCTAGAGGAGCACATGGTACAGATCCTTCACCCTAGTGACACATTTAACATCAGAGAATTAAAGGAGACCGGTCTCTAGAAGTGTTAGTCTGCCAACCGACAATATCCACCTCATCAAACATGGAGCTTAAGCCCAAAACCTGACTTTGTTTCTAGGATACTATTTCCAGAGAGACTAAGGAGTGTCTGATGCACCTCTGGCACAGACAAACAGCACAGGTGATGGACAACACTGTCTCAGACATTAAGAAAAGCACTGTGTTATTCCTTTCAGATGTTTTCAAAGCACTGATGGGCAAGACCCTTGAGACAGTCAGGAAGGAAGGACATACATCTGTCAGCCCAGGGTCAAGCCTCCCTGGCACAGAAAACCATGTATCCTTCTCAGTGACCAGCTATGAAGCCCAAGATAAAAATATTTCAGCAACTATTCCTCCTTTGTCACAGCAGCCTACTACTTAGAAGTTAACACTGAGTTTGTTGCTGGAATATGTGAAATAATCACAGTTACCCTTTGCCGAGGGCAATTTTCATAGTTTGAAACACAGCCTTCCTGTGAATAGGTGGTAATTAGATTCTTCTTTGCTTATTTATGTTCTTCTCTATTTATTTATGTTAGACATTACCAGCATGAGTAATTCAACGGGGTTTGAACAGTGGAGTCAGACAGAAGAAGAAGGACTAACAGATAGGAATAATAGGTACAACAGAATGACGCATTTCAGCTCCAGGACAAGGCTATTCTTAGATCAAGTCCATGCATCCCCAAACGATACACCAGCCGAGCATCTGTGACAAGCATCATACTGGGCAGCAAGAAAGAGAGCGTGAAGCTTTTTATGTTTGCACTTGACCAGTCACAATATTAATTCTTGTATAACTAGGGGCAGAAGCAGCCTTTTACTCACACAGAGCCCACACTGGGTGGGTAACAGACAGGTGGCCTTAGAGCTCCAGATACGAGCTGCCCCTTCTCACTGTATATTTTTGCTGTCAAACAATAATTGAAGAGACCAAAATCTCCCCTGCCCCAAGCAGACTTCGGCTAGGAACAAGTCAAAATTTCCATAAACTCTATTATGTTATTTCTCTTCCTTCACCTGGAGAAAAACGGAAAAGGATGTACGCTACCTGTGCTACTACCTTCTGCTTGGCCCTGCCTCTGACCAGCCAGGCATCTAGACACAGACATGAATTCTCCAGATCCTTTCATCTGCTGTATTACTCTCTTGCCATTGTGTGGCTACTTACAGCACCGTGAATTTTCTGAAGTTACATGTTTCTCAGCAATCTTCCCTAAGAAAAGTTTTAGAAGACGGACAGAATAGGTGAAGAACAGAATTTGACAGCGGGCAAGTATTTCTAATACAAATAGCAGGCAAGTAATTATAATGCATATACTGGACAAGTATTTCTAATATCCCAGTAACCAATGCTGCACAAATTCTGCTCAGCTGAACAGCACGCGTCTATTTGCCAGATCAAATGTGGATCCCACTCACAGCACTGATCTTGTTCACGCACCACTGAGATAGGTATTAAGGAGGAAAGTGTTGATATTCTCTATGTCCTGGTTATTTCTTTTCTGATAAGAAGGATGCTCATGTTAGATAGCAATCAAAACAGGTTCAAGATTCCTAACAAAACTGAAAAGGTGATAAAAATATTTAACCAAAACTAAGAAACAGCAGAATTAACACTGAGGAAGAGAAGATTAAAGCACACTTCCCTTTGTTTCTACAAATGGGAGCACAAAGAAGCACATAACTTGTGGTATCTGCTACTGAAAAAAAAAAAAGTTTATTCTTAGCTACAATCCTGCATTCCTACAACTCACTGCTACATACCCAAAATAGAGTAATTTTTTCCTAATTGATATTACTTTTCAGAACTGACGAATAGGTCCCTAGCAAGTACAAAACAATAGTGGAGGATCTGTTCTACGCTTTACCCCAAGTTTGGACAGAATGAAGACCGTGTCACTAAATTCTTCCTTGCTGGCTACCTTATCCAGCTTATGCACCTAAGATCTGTCAAAAGCAACGTATAGTTTACGAGATTGGAGATACCTCCAACAAATCTTAAAAAAAAAAAAACAAACAAAAAAAACCTGTCTCACTTTGTGCAAATCAGGCCCTCTACAGCTGTGACTCTGGGCAACGCAGCAATCACTATTTTGTTTGAAAAACCAGGTAACTAGAGGTAACAAGGGGCAGTCACTGTGCTGCCCAAGTGCCTCAAGGCCAGGTACTGGAGGGCTCCGCAGCACATGTGCATGTTGGGGTGTGTAAGGGCGTCTGCACCAGCAGTTGGGATGGGGCTGTGGGCCTCAGGGGCTCATATGACTGTGTCAGCAACTGGGGAGACTGGCACCCAGGGCCAGTTACTGGATAGATGAAGTGTGTCAGGCCAGCTATTGGAGGGATCTGCGTTGCATGGATTTCCCACTAAGGGACCTTCACCCTGACCAGCCAGTGCAGCGGGGATTTCCTGCAGCCGCCTTCTAACCCATAAACTGCTTTCACTTCCATCTGCTGCACTGCGTGCATTCCGGTTACTTGCCAACGAACCCCAGGCAGAGACAGCTCGTCTCTCCTAGGTGCTTCCTCTCAATTTCATCACAGAAAGGATCTTTCAAATACTGCAAGTTGACCTCACCACACTTCTCAGCAGGCGAGTACGAGAACCATAAAGACACATAGCAAAGCCTGCTACAGGCTGTGCATTTTGATCCCAGTAAGTGCCAGTGGCAAATACAGCAGCAAAAAAAGTCCCTTAGGCAGAAAGATGGGTTTATTTGACAAGCCAATTGATCAAATACACAAAATAAAGCTACAGACCTGCAAAGTTTGAAATTGTCTATCTGGTATTTCTTGTCTTCCTTTGCTGTTACGCATCCTCTTTCTTTCAGTGGAGAAGGTAACATCCTTGCTGCAGAATGTTTTTCTTGGAAACCTTCTAACTATTACCATTGAAGGTTATTTTAAAGTATGTTAATACCACAGTATCTTCCTTACTTCAATTATAAAGTTTATTTGGTACCCTATTCACAGGTCCCACTACATCTGGACTGATTCCCAGGTTTCAGAACAAAGCCTTCAAACTGCCTTTCAAGGCTTGGCAAGGCTAAATAATACTAGTACTAGTAATAATAATAATAAAAAAAAATAAACCCTTCCATCATGAATACTATGAACCAATGAGAAGTAGTTTCAAATATTTAATATTTTCTGGAAAATCCTTCCCCAAGTGTTCATTAACAAAATGTTAATCACCACATAATGCTTCGCAATATCAGCCATTAACAAAATAAATGATGTTTACACCAGGAATTAGCTTTAGTATAATGTTCTAAAAACACACATGCAACTCTCAATTCCTTCCAGCACAGGACTCCACGATTTTGTTGAGGGGGTGGGGTTCTGAGCAGGGTTGGTTTGTTGTTGTTCGTTGGGGCTTTGGGTTTTTTTGGTTGGTTGGGGTTTTTTAAGCTTAAGATGGGCACACAGATATCCACGCTTTTGGAGAGCAAAGAGTCCATCTGATGGATTCTGTAATTCCAAGGCTCCTAGAAACTCTTTAAAATGAACAATTTTCACAGATTGATCTGAATTTAGTTAGGATAGCAATTACAGAAATTGTATGCATTTTAGAATGAAATTCGAAGTGCCACCAAGACCTGTCTTTGAGAAAAAGCTATGATCTAAACCAGCTCTATGTCTCATTGTGTTATGTAGACACAGTTTTCATTCTTTAAAATTATTCTGCTTTGCTAAAGTGGACACGTATTTGAAAATTAAACACACATGCAAAGACTACCATCAAAAAAAAAAAAAAACCTGTTTAGTGTTCATTCCCACCTCACAAAATGTTTCAAGACTTCCTATCTGCGAGAGGCTTGTGGAGAAAGATCTTTACCCTATCTTGCTAATCAGCAAATTAAAATACTTTTTTTTATGATCTAGTCTCATTACTAGGATGTAAGACGTCATTAGCTGAGGATCTCTCCAAACTTACTGAATTGGTCTCAGCAGCGATTGTTGAACAGAGTATTCATGGTCACACATGTTAATAACAATGGAAAATTTCAGACAATTAACATATTTAAATTTACCTCTAATTTTTGAAGTCACTTCAAGGAACAGTGATAGCACATCTGAGAATAAAGAGTTACAAGACTACATTCCTTTTGGTGTCCTAACTATTCACAAGAAGCAGGGGAATTACACCAGCAGGCATGTCTGCCACGCAGTTAGGGTAAGGTTTACCTGGGGCTGATTCCAGGTCCCATCCACCTTTCTCATGCGCTGGCCAGGCAACAGCATCCTGTACTCGTTTGGTCATCTTCAACTCCACTGCAGAAGCTACTGCTAAATATGTACCTGCAGCCCTCCCTGAACACACTGTTGGGTTTCAAACAATGTTTGGGGAGTGGTTATTCCCCACCACACCGATGAAATGGAGCTTCTCCTGACATCTGAAAGACACATAGCTTTAAGACAGACCACTATGCTTCACTTCGGAAGCCACAGACAGCATTTGGTTGAAGAACCATCTTAAACTGTGTCAGGTCTAAATGATCCTGCTTCTGCACTCAACCGTACAACTAAATTACGGCAGCTCCAAAATTAATTTTTGCATGCAATTATTAATAGCAAGCGATGCTGACAGTTACTCATTGTTGCCTGTTGGGAAAATTTCTCTTGGACAGGAACTCCAGACATTGCTGAAAAATCTGAAACACCACACACAGCATGAAAATATTGAACTTGCCTCTCTTTCTGCAAACAGACTAAAAGGAATTATCAAGGACTCCACTGGTGAGAAACAACAGGTTATGATATACAACACCACAGGATACAGGATGGTAACCACAGAAGAAAAAGAAATCTGCTGTTTGCTTTCATTACTTGAAGACTAGCAAGTCGCTGAAGAGAAAAAGTGCTGAGAATTTTAGCATTGGTTTTGTCCACAGTGGAACTTTTCATTAAAATAAATGAGAACACAGAATAGATCAGACAATGAGGAAGCCAGAGCCATCACCTAACCATGGTTCTCCAACAACACACTCCAGGCAAGCTAACCACATAGAAGTAAGGCTATGGACATTTAAAAAAAAAAAAAAAAAAAAAAAAAAAAAAGACACCACAGGCTTTTAACTTTATCAAGACTGGGAGAAGCAATAGAAGAGCACACAGCAACACCATCTAAATTTGCTGTAAAACTACCCCATTGTTAAAATCAGAAAATAAAATGTATTATTGATTATAGAAAAGTATGACTAAATGTCCTAAGTGATTCCTCAAATAAAAAAAAGTTAAAGGCTACTCCAGAAGCAGACCTGTCATTCACTACATTCTGCTCTCTGAAATTCTTTCTGGCTGAAAATTCCTATAAAAATGATCCAACAAGATTTTTTTGTCATTTATCACTACAAGAAAATAACTTCATTTTTCAGATATGCTAGAACAATTTTTCCTATCTTTGTTGCAACATCCACAGATTCAGTAAATGGAAATTTTCAGCAGCATGCATTCAGCATAAAAAGCAAAATCATCCAATAAAAACAGACATCTAATGATGAAAATTGTGTAGTATTAATTCCTCTGTGCAAAGGTGTGAAACACTTTTGCCAATAAAACTGGCTAAAACTGAACAACCAGCAATCAAAATTTTGTGGACTAACAGATGTCTAACAGATCATAAAAATCAGAGACGTACTTTATTACCATTGAAACCATCAATGCTTGAAAAGATGCGATGCTTTCACAAGAAAGGATCCTTCCCAAATGTGCTTAGGGAACGCCTGTTTAGATAATGGTGGAGATTAAAAGCCCATCTCCCTCATTGCAATCAAAAAATCCCACTGTCTGGGACACGGGCAAGCAGTTAGGAAGAAGCATAACATTATCTCCTGGAGGCAATTACTGCAGTGTATTGGGTTTGCGTGGCAAGTTGTGGTAGCTGGGGGGCTACAGGGGTGGCTCCTGTCAGAAGATGCCAGAAGCTTCCCCTATGTCCAACAGAGCCAATGCCAGCCGCCTCCAAGATGGACCCACCACTGGCCAAGGCCGAACCCATCAGCAACGGTGGTAGCGCCTCTGGGATAGCATATTTAAGAAGGGGAAAAAAACTGCAGCCAAGGAGAGGAGTGAGAATGTGAGAGGAACAACTCTGCAGACACCAAGGTCAGTGAAGAAGGAGGGGGAGGAGGTGCTCCAGGCACCAGAGCAGAGATTCCCCTGCAGCCCATGGGGAAGACCATGGTGAGGCAGGCTGTCCCCCTGCAGCCCATGGAGGTCCACGGTGGAGCAGATATCCACCTGCAGCCCGTGGAGGACCCCACGCCAGAGCAGGTGGGTGCCCGAAGGAGGCTGTGACCCCGTGGGAAGCCCGCGCTGGAGCAGGCTCCTGGCAGGACCTGTGGCCCCGTGGAGAGAGGAGCCCAGGCTGGAGCAGGTTTGCTGGCAGGGCTTGTGACCCCGCGGGGGACCCACGCTGGAGCAGTCTGTTCCTGAAGGACTGCACCCCGTGGAAGGGACCCATGCTGGAGCAGTTCGTGAAGAACTGCAGCCCGTGGGAAGGACTCGCGTTGGAGAAGTTTGTGGAGGACTGTCTCCCGTGGGAGGGACCCCACGCTGGAGCAGGGGAAGAGTGTGAGGAGTCCTCCCCCTGAGGAGGAAGGAGCGGCAGAGACAACGTGTGATGAACTGACCGCAACCCCCATTCCCCGTCCCCCTGCACTGCTCAGGGGGAGGAGGTAGAGAATTTGGGAGTAAAGTTAAGGCTGGGAAGAAGGGTGGGGTGGGGGGAAGGTGTTTTTAAGATTTGGTTTTATTTCTCATTATCCTACTCTGATTTGACTGGTAATAAATTAATTTTTTTTCCCCAAATCAAGTCTGTTTTGCCCTTGATGGTAATTGCTGAGTGATCTCTCTGTCCTTATCTCAACCCACGAGCCTTTCATTATATTTTCTCTCCCCTGTCCAGCGAGGAGGGGAGTGATAGAGCAGCTTTGGTGGGCACCTGGCCTCCAGCCAGGGTCAACCCACCACATGCGGGTACAGCTACAAAGGCAATAAAGGCTTCCATGGTTGCGCATTTATGACCTGTGAAGTTGGAATTAACTTGATGTCCTATGGAAACATTTATATGAACCTCCCTAGTTTAACACAGCAGTTAAAATACAGAATTTACACTGGCCATAAGAATAAATTACACTTGTTAACGTCACCTTTGGGATCCATAAGATCAGGCACACTTTTTGAGACTGTTTCTTCCCCAGTGAAGAACAGTTCTTGCAGCAGCAAATCAAGGGAGGGAGAGAGATCTGTAATCCAGTGCTAAGTTAATTAAGCTTGAGGGCCACAGGCAGAGGAAAAAAGATAGCATAAATATTTTATTTCAACATTTGGTACTTATGAGGAAAGATAACTAGCAACTTACCAAGCAGAGACAAATGGGATGTAAGCCATCAGTTTAGATCAGTGGTTCTGATGCAGCAGTACTACAGGAACTTTTTTCCCCTCTTAACTGTTCACTGAAGAAAGAGCACCAACCACGAGGTCATCAAACCGATCCCCAGTCAGGTACTTCTGCCTACACAAATCACTCTGTTAACCTGACTCTGCATGTCTGCAGGCTTCTTTCTGTACATAGGTCATGCACATAAAGGAGATTTTGAACCATTCAAAATGGGACATTTCCTCTCTCACTATGAACAACTCCATTAGGCACCACAGCACTTGCGATAAGGACTCTTCTTTTGCCTGGGGTTTTTTTTTCCCCCCACTCCCCTGTTCAGGGAGAGTATGTAACCATACCCAGAACAAACTAAGAAAGCAACTTTGACCTACACACAAACCACACTTTTATATACATGCAAGCAGTCTTAAAAAATAAAGGATGAGACAAAGACTTATCTTTTCCCTCCCTCTCTGAAGCCTTGAGAACATCATCAAGTGGAAATAATTCAGGAGACAAAAAGATGAAGGGATGATTTCTTAAAATGAAGACAGTTACAGAACATGAAAACACTTTTCAAAGAGCTAACCAGGAACAATCCTCTGTCCAGAAGCCCAAGCATTTCTGCGTTTACCCCAGTGTACCTCTGGCCTGATAGTCTGCTTTCTGCAAAGGAGGACTGATTTCCCTTTTCTAAACAGATCATATTAAAAAAAAAATACCAAACAAACCAACCAACCACACACATTAAACTTGTGTCTGCAACCCAACAGAACCTGGAAGGTGTAGCCTAAGAAATTATGATTTTGCCATTGCTGGTAGACATCAGAAACTTATCATCATCCTAACAGTGCAGGGTTTCAGGACTTGCCAAAATAAGGGAGTGATACTCTCACTGAGAAAAATATTTTTCATAGAGCATTTAGCATGAAAATTGACAATGAGTTACGTGACACTAAACCAGCTGCATGTGTAAGAGTGAAAACAGTCAAGGATTGAAAGTTAAAATCAGCTGGGACTCTAAGAGCATCATCCTTTATCCAGATGCCTTTTCTCATAAAACTCAGTAAATCAATTTTTGAAATTTCTACCTTTCTGTCAATTCTGGTTGGAACTGTTCAATGTATTTAAAACCTGTTAGTGCAAGGGAGAGAAATGAAAACAGATAAGCGCACGCAAGAGGCTGCATGATCACATAAGCCTTATTTCCACAGATAAGCTAAACTAGGAATGCATGAGGGAAGAAAAACAGAAAGACCACAGGGGTAAGAAATTGGACAGAAACCGTCTTATTACATCAGTTTTGTTATGAACTGAGTGAGCATGGTTCCTGTTGAAGCCTGAGACATACGCTATATACTTATCTGAAACTGAGTCTATATGTCTTAAAGAGTATATTTGAATGTTGTGTTTTGCCACTCTAAAAAAAATTACCTTTTTCTGGGTTCAGATCCCAATGAACCTACATTATTAACTGTCAAGTTACATCCATTATATAGGAAAAAATGTATCAGAAGTTTGACAAAATTAGATCAGATTTTTATGCCTCAGCAATTACCTGAATGCTCAACTGAAGATTTTTCTGAAGTTTTATTGTCCAAATTTTCATGTCAAATAACCTATGACATGGAACTGAGGATTCAAGAGAAAACTGCAAGGTAAAATAATTGCATGGCTTAGTATAATGCTAAGCACATCAGTACAGCAACAATGAGCAGTAGTCACTTTCCCACTCCAGCCAAAACAAATTATCTCCTTTTTCAGCTCTCAAAGGGAAGAAAAACTCCTCTTTCAGAAGCAAAAAGAATTTGCTGCTGCCACACACAAACTAATGGGTCGCCTTCAGTCTGCTACAGTTTCCCAACATGCTGAAGCCACAAAGGAAGGAGTGTTCAATGAAACCATAAGTGAGACTTCACAGAAAAAGTACTGATTCCCTGAACCGTGGGCTACATGCAAAATATATTTAACAGATACACACTTATTTACACAAATACAAAGCTTGTTACTTAAAGATGCCAAATCACAGCTGGGAAACACTGGACTATATAAGGAAGTGGCCACAGACTGCTGGGAATCAGAGGAGCTTTTACCTTAAGGCAAGTTGATTAATTTCTTTATCATGAGCAGCCCCCTGCTGCAGAGGGTGAAAAGAAATATTAAGTATTGGAAATTATAAAACAAATAAAAAAGTATTATTAAATCCTAAAACTAATAATGGCTCACTTTCTTTTAATTGAGACAAATGTCTTCCTTCCCCACTCCCCAACAAAAAGAAAAATCCTCAAAACATTCAGATTGAAGGAAAAAAGAAAAAGAAAACAGAAGGGGAAAAAAAAAATCTGAATTTCTTAATCATGGATCTTTTCCATACACCTCAGGAGAAATGGCATGAAATGTAACAATGCTTTTTGCTGTTACTTTGTTTTTACCCCTTGTTCATGCTTCACTAACACACCGTGTTTTATTAAAAAAAAACCAAACCAAACAATAAAACCTGCTGAGTTTCCAGGAGCATTTTATACTACAGTCTTATTGCAATGCTTCATATAAAAAGGACCACAGTTTATGAAAAAGGCCCCTAAGGGTTACCAGTATGACTCATACTGTCTACTCCATAATAATAATAATAAGCTTTAAACATGTCTGTCTACAAATAATGAGGAAAGCCTACCAGCCCTCTTCATGAGCAAGTAATAAGCAAACCAGGTGGAAAAATGACTTGCAAAAGAGACCAAACATACTTCCAGCAGTTTCCTTTTGGTAGACAAGATATCAGTTTAGCAAGCAGGTTCTGAAACATACTTTAAAAAAAAAAATATTCCACCGAAACAATAAATAATTAATAGTATCTGTCTATATATAAATGTCTTATTAACATATTTAACAAAGAGCAAACAAAAAGCAGGACACCTATTTTTTCATCCAGGAAAAAGGCTGCAGTCATTAGGATGACAAAAATCATAGAAGGTGGTGCACAAGTTTATGTGGGTGTTAACCGTAACGCTGACTGAAGACTGAACAATGGAGACCATCGTTCAAAATGCCACAGTCGCCAAAATTTATCTGAAGTCATTTAAAGGGCTGCTAAGACAGTATCAAATTGCCAGCAATGGACCAGGCAAATCCAGCAAAGTGATCTGTAAGAATCACCAGGAGGGAAAGGGTTTGTGTTGGGTTTCTATAGCAGAACTGATGATGAGCATTTAATCAGGTTTTATGACCTTTTCCAAAGTAAAATTTTAAACAGTCTGGACCCTTCTGGTCTCTCCCTTTGACATGCTACATTGCTAAAATCTGGATGATAATGCATACTCTTCCAAAACAAAGTCAGATTTGGAATATTACAAACTGAGATTTATTTTGAAAAAAATACATCCAAGTGCTTCAGCAGCTTAAGTTACAATTCTCCAAAATGTATACATTCATCCAAACCAGAGAGCTGCCAAACAGTCTTTAAGCCTAATTAAAGAAACACAACTATGCCAAGAAGTTCCCCATCTCTCCTGAGACTGCAATACCAGCTAGTCCTCTACACAACCTCACCTCTATTTTATTACACTGTACTGTGCAAGGGAACCAAAACATCTTGCTCTCCTTTACTAATGCGAACTCCTTCATTTGCCCTACAGGCTACCACCGCAGTGACTCACTGGCCCTTTCAGAAATACAGCTCCCCAGGGCCCTGGCTGCTGCCCTCCGCTTCTCCTAACACCTCAGGGCAAACACAGCCCAGGCAGATGACTCACATTGCACGTTCCCTCATCAACCCGCAATTATCGGAGTTCATGACTACGAGTGGAAACAAACTATGGAGCAATGCTTTGGAGCCAAGTTTTATCATGTAAGTCTCTTTTTTCCTTAATTTTAAGAGTATGAATCCACTAGGGCAGAAGAAAGTACTTACATATTACTGAGGGATACATACCAATTCTGGGTAGTGTGGGTCTCACAGGCTGTGATCACCTAGTTCTCCCTCAGAAAAATCTCCATTTATAAGTCAGGTTAAATGGCAAACTTAGCATAGCGGACAGAAAAAAAAAAAAATTAATAATCCTTTCCACAATCTAGAAAACTGTCTCTAATACTGTTATCAAAGCTCTAGATCCAATACAAAGAACCGAAAACTAGTACATCAGATTTTTGTCTGGAGGAATTGGACAGCAGCTTTACTAATCTGATTAGAAACTAAGTTTTAGGAGTAGTTTAAGCCCTTCAGAAAGCAAAGGATATCTGAAAAATTTGGGACTTTTTGGCTTATAATTATCTTTTGATTTCAATTTTCAAAAACCTATTCCAAGACAGTTCTTTGGTACAACCGTGCTGTCAGATCTTTGTTAGTGCTCATCCTCCCACTTAAAGAATGTGGCTTTTCTTTGGCTCTGTGAACTTTTTAATTTTCTAAAGTATAATATTTTTCTCCTCTATATTACCATTCAGACTTTTAAAAATAGAAACAAGAAAGATATAAATACGTATGGTAAGTATAGGAATGATTTTGTGTAAGACACTTTTCCTAGATATAATTTTTCATCTTAATGTATTAAGCTGTCTACAGAACAACCTGGGGCACTCAAATCGGAAGGCTCCCTCATGGCACCCCTCCAACAAAAACATCAGAGCTTCGGCTACCCTCCTGTCTTGTCCAAGGCTTGAATAAATAACAGGGGAAGAGCTTGGGCCGCCAGGCCTGCCTGAGGCTGTTCCAGAGTGGAAGTTCGGAGGAGGAATACAAACAACCCTTAGAGGCAGTCCTGGGCCTGAAAAGGCCTGTGGGGAAGGGCCTGGAAACCAAAAGGGAGAGAAAAATGATTCACACTGCAAGAATATGGAGGAAACTTTCCAAATCTGTAGTGAACTTAAGGAGAAAAAGAAATGAATTGGTTTTGGAAGAGTTCCGTCTTGGTCGTTACAGAGGCACAAGGAAAAGATCAACCAGTGCTTTCTCTCTATGGACTCTGCCAGGAAACCCCTTCTTTCCTCTCATGAGGGGGGTGAGGACCGGCGCCATTAAAACACACGCACATATTCACTCAAACAACATTCTTATCACTCACTTTCAACAGTCAAACGGGGTGCAATACCCAGAGGAGAGTGCACAAACACCCCAGTGAACTTAGTGTCAAGATTTCAGTGAAGCACATCGTATCTCCTGAAGTCAAGAGCTGTCACTATTCCAATACCTCTTTCAAACAGGGCCAAGTCAACACTCCTGCTACAAAAACGTTTGCAGACTCCATCCTTTCCCCCCTCCTCCTCCCAGTAACTTCAAAGATTCATTTTAGGCAACAAAGTGGCCCGATTCTTGTTCTTGCTTACTAACTTCGTTTTCACTATCTTCTTTCTGCACAAGCTGACTAAAATTCAGCCCCGAAGATCTCCTGCCCTTCTCTAATAGCAGTGTCTGTAACCTTTGAGAGACAGGTTTTTGGACCAGTACAGAGCTCGAGAGATTCATTTGCTCTCACTGGGCTTCAGTAAAAGCTTTTAGGTACAAACCCATAAAACTTGTTTCTTGACATGCATTGCATCCTGGTCCGAACATGCATTACATCCTAGATTCCTCCCACCTCCATTCAATTTGAAATAAATTACAAAGCACACAGGCTGAGGACGTCCTTTACTATTACAGTGGAGAAAAATCATGCTATTTTCTTTTAATTTAAGGGGTTGTTTCCTTTCTGCTGGCACGTTTTAGGACTCCAGGGATGCATAGAACTTACTCCCAATTTCAGCTATGGTATCAACGTCTGGCAAGATAGTGTTTTCATTCAATGCATGGTTACAACCTGCTCTTCCTGGGTTTTTTCCTTATTTTAAGTTAATAAGGAAGCATTTGGTGGTCACTTGAGAAACATATTGTTTTAAGGTTTGGATTTCTTTTTTGGTAGTCTCCCTTTTTAACTTATGACAAGAGCTTAGCTATCACAACACCTTCTTACTCCTTTTTGATTCATATTTTCTTTAAAGATCATTGGCGATATATTTATAGGCAAAAATACTGTGTCAATGTTACTAACAGTTAAAAAGTGATGGTGAGGAGGAAAAATGTACAGGTTTTAGCTGTTTTACATTACAGGGCTGCAGTTGGAATTTGCCAATCAAAAATGGACTGTGTTGTGCCTGCGGCTGCAAGTCTAAGCTAAACTGAGTAAAGGGAGTGATTTTTACTTTTGGGTAAAGATTCACGCACTATTTTTTTTCCCCTTCCTTAGTAAGAACACTCTCTTGTAAAGCACTATACTTTTTGTTTTCTTTTTTGTTTGTTTGTTTAAAAAAAAAAGATGAGAAAGACTAGGAAACCCAATGGACTTTACTCCTTAGTTCAAGAAGTGTTGGTAAGTTGTGGTTTTCATGACAACACATATTACATCAACATAAAAAAAAAAACAAACAAAAAAAAACAGTAAAACAATTTCCTCATAGCAACTTCCTCAGCAATGACCAACATAATCAAACCATTATTTTCATCAAACTCATACTTTTCTGGTTCCACAATTTTGTACTGTGAAAAAAGAATTTTCAAACTACTAAATAAAGCATGTGGTAGGAAAAGAAGATTTGATTGTGAAAGACACCTCTGCATTTAAGCATTGCTGTGATAGCGTAAAAAGCAAAAGGATCAGATTGCAGATAACATCTCTGTGTTTAAATAATTTATTTTCTTGCCATGTACTCTTTTAAGTCAATGTCAAACACATAAAAATGCAAAGAAACTCGTGTAGCAGCTTACTGTACTACTCAAGCATAAATGTCACTGCTACACAGACCTTATATTATCAGCTTGACTATTAAGGTTAGCTATTACAACACTTTAGAACCGAGACCAAAAATCTTCACCTAGACCAATATCTACTAGTAAACCTAATCAATGCTGAAGACCTCTTTCTACAAATATTCAACACGTGCTGTTCCTCCTGAATTCAATTTCTCTATTTGCCAACAGCTTTTCTACAGTTTTTCTTGCAGCATTGAAAAAGGGATGCAGATGTCTAATTATCATATCTAAATTTCTAAATTTTTATACCTTCAAAACATGCAATGTTTGGAGCCATTATTCTTCTTTTAAAAATAAGGTAATTCAAAGTATTTCAAAAGGGTTATACCCTCAAAATTAGTCAGTCATATAACACTGGAAAGAGCTACTATCTTATCTTACTTATAATCTTAAATGTCTTTGACAGCTTTCCCAAAAAAAATAGGTAAACCTACCTGGGGTTTGAAAAGGCTGCCAATATCAGAATCCCTCTAGGGTTAGGGAGGGGGAGCAGATATGAGAACTGGTCTCAAGAAAAAAATTCACTACAGAGAAAAACTTTTGGAGCAAACAGACAACATGAGTAACAAGTGAGCAGGGCCAGATGCCATTCACATGGGAACTGTAAAAGAACTTGGAGACAGAAAAGCTGGATTATGAACCAGGAGTTCAGACCACTCGCTTCAGAAGAGCCTCTGGAGGTACCGATTGGAAGGCAATAACAAGAGGCCAACGCATGAAAAAAGCACGTGGGAAAGTACAGATGAGCAGGTCTAACCCAAGGTTAGGCAAACTAGCAGAAACTGTTGCAAGGAGCAGAAACAGTGGGGAGATGAATAACTACAACATACGGGGAAGAGTCAACACAGCTTTTATAAGGTGAAGACGCATCTCTCGAATCTCCTGGAGTCTCCTGAAAACAAGGGAGTGGTGGTTGACAGTCTACTTCATTCTTCTAAAGGCTTCCACACAGTCTTCCAGCCAGACACCTACAAAAACCGTGCTGCCGTAACATATGAGGAAAGGCCCTGCCTGTCTCTCCCAGCTGCTTGTTAGAAGATGATAAAAATAAAAGGTAGGAACAAATGGCCACTGGAGAATCTCAGGATCTGTGCTCGGGTTTATGCCATGCAACACGTTCCTAAGATAACCTGGAAAGGGGGTGGGATGGTGAGATTACAAAGTTTGCACCAAAACAAAGTTTGAGTTTACACGTGCTTGGAGCTGAACCACAGAAAATACCCTCTAGTTTCTACTCAAACCTTCAAAGATACCAGAAATGGAGAAAATTATTGGATGGCTGTGGCAGGTTGACAGTGGCAATGGCATATGATGAAAGGGGAGAGGAGCACCTATTTGGTGGAAAAAGATTGCGAAGTTTCAACTGTTTTTCTCAGCAAATCTTTAGTTTTACTCGCTGTCAGCTATTCATGCTGTTATATTCATGAAACCCTAAAATCCATCCCTAACTAGCTGCAGAAACAGTTAGCTGAATGACATGAACAAGACTGTCATATACTAAGTAAGACCTCAGAAAAATAGTTTGGATTTTATAGTGGAGAACAGCATTAATAACCTCTAGCCCAGTGAGATCTTAAAAAATGACTCCTTTTCAAATAAAATGTCAGTATCTACCTCCAAAAAGAATATTTTTTTTTAGCTTCAATAGCCTATTTGAAGGAGAATTCAACAAGCACTTTCACTTAACGCTTCTCTGTTAATAGTGAGAATGTTTCACTTCGTAACTCAATATAGAAAAAAAACTATGGAGTTAATACAAAATCTTGGGTACTCTACTATTTCTAGAATGCAAGCATCCTGTCCTTATTTTTAAGTTACAAGCGAGTGAGCTCGCCATTTTAAAAGCTAGCCTAAGGAATCAGGCCATAAGATCCAACAGCATTTGTTGTACAACTTCCAGATTTAGATTCTAACCTAACAGCAAGCTGACAAGGCTCAAAATACATTTTACAGACTGAAAGAAATTATTTGTCTTATTCTCCTTTTACAATGAATTCAAAGCAAAATTTTTACTTCAAGATAAAGCTACCCACCGCATCTCTGGAATACTGGATTTTGCTGCCAAAATTCAAGACCGAGCATCAGAATAAAAACCACGTATACTTCTGGCTTTATTTTGCAGTTTTACTTTCTACAGCCTTTATTAAAATACTAACAATTAAAAAAAAAGAAAGACTATTTGCTAGTAAGCAATGCTGTTCAAGATTTGTACCTTCAAACAGCAGATGTGTATGTGCCCTGCCATGCAAGACCAGGAACATTCCTGTCCTGTATCTATTTAGGTTGCACATAGGCTTCTCGGAAGAAACATACAAACGTAAGCTTCTCCTTTGGCTTAACCATCAGCTTTCACTCAGTAGACTACGTATCTTCTTGTTTTCAGAAAGGATGGAGAATATCATCCAACCAAAGCAAGTTAACCTCCGTTATCTACTTCCTCTGAAGACATCCCTTTTTCCTGCCCTCTCTGCCTTGGAGATTCTGACGACTTCTAGGAAAACAAACCAAGTATTTCTCACATTCCAGAAAAAGCACTCCATCAGTTATAAAATCATGGCATTACGGTGGCATTTATATTTTGTAGTAACTATTTTTTTTAATCCTGAAAGCACGTGGCATACCATTGTCACAGTCAGTTTCTGTAAAAATACTGCTCCAGTCCATATCACCAAAAGAAACCCATGCCTAAACACTCCTAATACCAAGCCCTTCCAGCTAAAAGGCAAGATGAACTAAATACACTACGCAATGCTGATCACAGTATAGGATGTTATAGCTAATCAGAATAATATTAGCATATTTACAAATATATAAATACAAATTATCACTGCTATAAAATAAAAACCCTGAGCCTTATTTGCACCTTTACCAAATGCCTAAATACCATCAAAGAGAGGCCTGTATGATTTTTTTCATTTATGATAAATTAACACAAAGATAAACGCAGAGGTAAAATATTAACAGAGCAGCAATAAGGTATGATAACAACTCTCTCAGATTCTAGTGTCAACTAATATTCGCAACTCTGTCCTGCTGACACGCAGCTGCACAAACACCCTAACCTCACAGGATACCTAAGAATAAAATGTTAATAACTTAAAGATGAGTCAAATTGCACCCTAGAACAAAAGCACCCTAAACAAAGAACCACCAATGCAACCTGCAGAGACTCAACTCTGACCTGCAGCCTTTCCTCTCTATTTTAATTGTGAAACTTTGCTTTTAGGGTATAAAACCATTCCTATTCCTATCCCCAGCAAGAGAAAAACAGGTTGCACAAGCAGTGGAGTGCCTGGTTCCACGTTCACATGCTTATGGCAATCGGAGTAAAATAAACATGTAAGCTAAGCTGTTTTGAAAAAAGAAATAAATTAGTAAGCCACAATACCTTCCCTCCCCCCACAACTTGTATAAAAAAGTAAGGTGAATCCCAGCATGAACCAGTGAGGAACCTGCTATAAGCAAACATATTTAACACTAGACGTCCTCGCTAGAAAACGTCTTGAAGAGTACAAGAAACACAGTTTAACCCAACTGTATAAAACCTGACATCACAAAATCTGATACCCTAACTGCTTAACTCAATGTTCCTTGTCCACAGGTCTAACATTAAGCTTTCACCGCTAACCTGTATTTTGTTCTGAGACAAGATTATTTAGTGCCTGCAATGTTTAACTGAGAAAGAAACAGGAGGAGGAAAGAGTTGCACACTTGCAAAGCTGGAAAACACTGAATAGTGGTATTTTCACGTGAGTCTCTACTTCAGACAGAACTTTATATATAACTTACTGCAGTTTATCTGAGTCTTTCAACCGCAGGTGCATGATTTAGCCATTTTAAAGCAAACCCAAATAATCAGCAGATCAAGAAAAACTTTTCATATAAACATAAATCATGATGCTGCTGTTTCTGATACAGCTGCATTGTCAGTTAATCCATTACATGTTGCTTAGAGTCAATGAACCCAAACACGCCTTTCAGTTCCTGGCTCAAAAAATCATTAAGATTAGATAAATCCTCCCCTACCTCTCTGACCACAGGACTAAGATGCAGAAGCTTGTTCTACCATTGTTGTTTTACTTTTGGAGTGAATCAATTCCAGCACGTCTGCAACAGGAAGCATGATCTCCATCAAGTCATCCTGCCATACCACTCACCGTCGTGTTATAAATGATGCAATTGGAAGAAAATAAATTCAGTTAGCATGTTTTGGGTTACATCTTCCAGTAATACAGGCACTCAACCCATCATGTTCTTCAGGTATGTTTATCTTAAGATATATATTAGCATCTTCTCTTGAAGTATGTATTTTCTAATAAGTTTTCTAATAAATCAATGCCTCTTTGCACATATTAAAATTTACTGCTCCTACTATCTAGACTGGGCTGGATTGAGAAAAATAAAGATTTCTATGCAGGTGAAACATGTTTCCAGTACAAATGAAATTCTTAAGAGTTACAGTTTAAGTTCATTATAGAGCATTTGACTTGCAAAACTCTGATTGTCCTTTCTTTCTTCAATTAATTCTGGATTACACGCTATCAAGAGTGTAAAACCCTTTTGTTCACAAAATCAGGATGCACTAAGAGAACATTCCAGTGTATTGAATTCCTGCTTCAGCAATTATCGTATAATAAATAAATTCAAGAAGCAGTTATGTTTCTCATTACAAATCATTCAGACACCAGCATGCCACACTCCCATTTCTGTGCATTCTTTTCCCTTTTTCCCTTGCAATTTTGTCCATACAATACACTGGTCCAGAAATTTTTCATTTTGTTTTACTTCTGTATAAAGATGCATAAGAGTAGTCTGATTAGATTTATTTTACTTTTTAGGATTCTATACCTTCAGTGAAAGCCTATTGGTGAATGAAAGAAAAAGTAGCCTAAAAGAATAGAATCCAAGAGTATGAGAAAAAGCAAGAAAAAATGAGAAACTGCACTGAAGTGCATAAGAGATGAATGAAAACAACAGACATCTCATGTCTCATCTGACATTTTATAACGCAAATGACAATACTGCCAAGAAATAAGAACAGGACAAAGGAGTACAACTATACCATAGGCAGGCACAGCTTATTTAGAAAGCACAGGCACCAACATGTGCTGCCAGATGTCACAAGGAAGGCCTGTCTAGGCAGGACATGACAGTAATTACGGTTGTAAACAGCTTTTAAAAAGCGATATAAAAGGCTCAGGCCAGCGGACTGAGTCTGAGCGCACAATGGGGACAGCGCTGCCCCCCAACAGGCTGCAGAAGTTACCAAGAGACCCACTAGTTCACATCTATTTTTAACTAAGAAGGAACTAATAGAATTTTAAAAGCAGAAGTTATCTGAATGAAAAGCAAAAGTTATTTGAATCAACAGAGGTTTGCCAAAATATAAAGCGGAAATTAACAGCAACAGAATAAAACCAGGAGAACTGCAGAGCTAGAAGGTACCTTCAGGTATTTATTTCTTACTTTTTAGAAGTAGAGTAAGTTGTATCCAAAAAACCACTCCTGACAAATATTTGTCCAACATACTATTTGAAAAGACCTATAGCGGAGATCCCACACTTGTGATCATTTATTTCCGTGCTTAACTCTGCCTTTTTTTTCTCGCCTCTGTGTTGTAATTGAACACCTACTGCTCCCCCCGCTATTTCTTTCTTTGCCAAAATAATACAGAGATCTACCTTCCAGGATAGTTTTACATATCTAACTTCCCATCTTTTTTCCTCTCATTAGTATACACACCCCATTCTTACAGATTTTCTATATTTCTAATATTTTTTGCTGACACTTGGTTTTGGCAACAGCTTGACCATTGACTTGCATTAGTTTTCATTCACTGTATCTCCAAAAGGTTTTATCTGAAACTGATGCCTAGCAGCCATTCACCAAGTACATTTATGTGGATTATGTTTGCCCAAGTTCAGTACACTGCACATATCCCTCTCTAATTACATCCCAGTTATTTCAGGCTACTCTTAACTAGTGAAAATCCTCCTGAAGTGTAAGCCACACTTTCAAAACACCTCCATCTCTTCCTTCCTCAATGCTCAACATTCAAAAACGTAACAAGCGTATTCCACTAGGAAAGACATTAATTAAAAACCTGAATAGGACTGGACCAAAAAAAGACACTATTAACCACATCTTTGCTGTACATCAGCTGTCAAGTCCTGATAACTGCTCTGAATATCCTCAAAAAGTCACAGGCTGTGAAGAAAGCCAACAGTAGTTTCACATGGCCCAGTATTTTTTCACTCCGTGCTTCCTTGCCACCAGTCAAGATCCACTCTGTCCCCCTCATTATCTTACATTGTAAGCGTATGGGAGGGGGAAACAATTTTTACCTCAATTATAAAGCTTCAGTGGTTGAAAACTCCTGACTATAGACTTTAGAAAACTCTGGGGATACTGGAAACAAGCTGAGGAATAAAAGGAAAGCAGAAAGGTTGGCCGTTCCTGGAGGGGACTGTACTAAGGAAAAACCGAGCAATTCCAATTCAAGAAAGGAATTCCAGTTTGAATACTGGGGCAGCTTCGTAAGGACCTAAAAATGATTTCCTTTTAAAGAAAACAAAACCAAAACACATCAGCAAATGACTCAATGCATTCTCATGTCACATTCAATCTAAGTGGAGGCTGCCACCAAACACGGCCATCTGTTCTCCCCTCCACTACACACCGTCAATTCCTGCTCCCTTCCTGCGTTGGATCTAAGTGATCATGCAGCTGCAGGATGAATTAATCAGCTTATCAATGTGATGGAAAAATAATCTGCCAAAAAAACCACCAAAAGATGAAACCAAATTGGTTAGTCTTGTTACATGAACAACTGAGAGTCAACCTAGAGAAGGAGTGTAGAAATCTGTGGCAGGGCAGGAGAGAGCAGGACAGCTCCTTCTGGGGCATTCTACCCACTGATCGCAGAAGACAACAGTACAAGCACAAAGGCATAAAACTAAAAGTCTAAGGTACAAAATAAATTACAAGTAGCATGAGGTGTAAAATGCAAAATGACAGTATCTTAAGTACTGTAGAAGTAGAGACAAAGGAAAGTACTAATGACTGCTTAATGGGGAAGATAAATAATCCTGTGTGCAAGTCTGAATGCTCATACCTTTTTAGTGTCGTTCTTCCCAAATATTAAGACATGATCAGGTATTTAGGCCAGCTAACCACAGTTTAGAAACTCAAGTCCCAAAAGTGGGGGGAAAAAACCCAGCTACAGAATATTAACTTTATTAAGAATTATTCAAATCAGCAGGGCTAGGTAAAAATTACTTTTAATTACCTTAGGAACTAGCAGAAGCAAACCCCAAACTGACAGAGGACTCAGGATGTACCTAAGGACTAGAGAAGGACAAATCTAGGACTATCTTAAAAATGGGAGGAAGAAGGACTCGAGGAATTAGAGATCAGGAAGCTTAACTTTGCTACTCAGAAAGAACCAGAACATATTATTAATCAATTTACAGGCACCTAGGGGATAATAAATGGATAGCAAACAGCCAGCATGAATGTGTCAAGTACAAATCATGTCAAACCAACCTAATTTCCATCTCTGACAGAGTAACTAGATTAGTGCATAAATATGAAATGTCTTCACTAAGGCTTCTACCAGTGATGTACCTTTTCTTTAGAAAAAGTGAACCAAGTTTCACAGCTAGGTAAAAAGGCACAAGAGCAGTTTTTAAAATGTTGTCTTTCATGTCCTGAAGGACATTTCAAGTACAGTTCTGAAGAGATACGTCCCATGTTCTTTAGTATCTTCACTAATGATTTAGAAGACGAATTACAGCGGACACTTACAAAAATATGTGGAAGATGATGATGAAAAGGGTAAAAATAACTCTGGAGAACAAGATCAAAATTTGACGCTATCTTGGGAAACTGGAAGAAAAGTCCAAAAATCTTATCCAAACAAGCCAATAATCCACACAGAAGAAGTTACATCAGAAGCAAAAACACATGTTGAGGACCCCACGGCAAGGCGAGAACGCTGCACAAAGAGAATCAGGACTTCCTATAAGCAGCAAATTCAATGTGTGTATGACAAAGCAATACTGCTGCAGAAAGAAGCATCTCACTCTGGGCATATACCAGCAGGAACATTGCACACGGTAAGCAGAAGTGCAATCTCCATTTTGTACTGACAACCCCTTATCTACAGAATGCTTCCAGATCACGTCACTGCATTACAGAAGATGACACAGATTAATTAGAAAAATTCAGAGGAAAACAACAAGAATAATAATTAAAGCGCATACTAAAAAGAGCTGAAAGAACTGAGTTTGTTTCTCCTTTAACCCCTGACGGGGGTTAAACCATGACAAAAATGAACAAAATGTCACACCAATTGTGGCACTTAAGTCTTCGACCATACAAAGGTTATTATGAAGAGGAGAAAAATCATCCCCATTCCTGATTCCTTTGAGAAAGAATAGGCAGGAACAAGCTCCATTTTCAGGAGAGATTATTGAGGTTGGTGTTCAGGCAAAACTTTCTGTGCGCAAGGCCAGCGCAGCCCCAGTACAAGGCACCTGGAGAGTTTGCAAATCTCTTCCATAAGAGAAAATTTAGGCAAACATCTGTCAGTGTACTTGTTCCTGCTTCCGGATAGGGAGACAAACGATGACGAACTCCCAAAGAGCCTTCCAGTCCTAAACTAAGATACCTCCCTGTGATAAAAGAGCACATGGTTTCAAGAAAGACAATACATCAGATTAATATTTTTCAGGTGACTCACTTGGTTTTACAGGATAAACCAGTTAAGTTTGCCAAGCACAGCTATTCATGAACTGATACACAAAGTAAAAACACAAGGATACAGAATCACCTTCTCCATCATTGGAAATGCCTGTCTCAACTAAAACTTCTACTCTTATTTCAGCTTGTAAGTTATAATAATATAAATGTTGCATTCCAATATAAACACACAGAAGACACATAATAAAGTAACAGAAGTAGCTAGAATGTTTTTTCCTTTTAATTTTCTAACTATGCTAAAAACACAAGTTCTAGAGAGGATCTCAAGTTACTGTTATCAGTTAGAATATGTTCAACGTTTCAGGTCATTTTAACCAGTTGTATGAACTCACTTAGCTTGCTGTTGTTCAAACAGATCATTTTTCCTCCCTTTTTCTCTGAAAAAGATGGAAGACAACCATAAAAGCAGTTCTCATGACACACTGTATTTTGAGATACCATTGGTAAAAAAACCAAAGAGTGAAATACCGCATTTTGAAAATTAACACCACCTTGAGGAGTTCACCTACTAAAAAAAAAAAACCAAACCAAAAACCAACTTTATTAACCAGCTCTTTCCTCAGCCTCAACAAGTTTGGTAAGGCATGATTTCTAGGGCACTTATTAGTACCCATATGTAGTCTGGCTGACTGCTATTATTATCTTCAGATGAGAACACAGATGTCATGTAATTTGATCTGGACCAGAACAGGAGCTTTCAACTCTACAATTTTTATTCATGGATGTTTATTAAGGAACTTCTTTCCTCTCTGAATACAGGACATGCTATTGATCTGGTTATATGCAAATGTAGTCAGAGTAACTCTTTCTGTAGGCTATTTTCATAGTTTCCACATTAATCTTCACTTTTTAAATGGTGAAGAACTGTAGCTGCAGCATGAATTCCTTTTAGAGTCATCTAAAATGTCAAGATAAATATTAAATATAAAATAAAAATTAAAAAATCAAGGGCCTGGGGTTTTTCATTTTGAGTTATTTTTGGCTTTGCTTTTCTTTGTTTACCATTTTATGTTTAATGTTTCAATACAAAAGTTGCTTCTTAAGGACATCCTAGAGAAACTGAATTTTCATTTTTTTTTTAAATACTTGGTGACTCAAAGCAGTTGCAGCTACTGGGTGGAGTGCTAAGTTTGTGCAGACAGATTACTACTACTAATGGCACTAACGGAAATTATCATTTTCTTGCCATCCCTAATTCAGCTCTAATGCATTGCTTAAATAGATGGACTTTTACCAACCTTTTTGTTCTTCCTTTCTGAAAAGGTAAGCTCTTCAATTGTGTATCATAAGTCCAGGAACAAATTGTGTTTAGAACATAAGCACTGACTTCATTTACCAATTTTTGTTTCCGGCACAATGGTTAACACAATGCATCTACATAAAATCTCCCTGGCTCAAAACAGGAGAGAACTCCCAGGAAGGCCTCCCCCACCCTCAGAGGTACCAAGAATCAAGGTTTCCTTAAAACACAATGATGACTCCAGAGTGCTGTTATTTTTAACCTTGATTATTCATTGGTGATAACAGTCCTTGCTTTCAGGCCTGCTTGCTGCAGGAAGCAAAAGGAAACCAAGCTAGACATATCTGCATGGAATGCCAGACACTGTTCAGTGAGGTTCACTAATGGACTTGTGCAACGCTGTGGTGGCTTAGCTCAAGCAGGGCTCGCATTCAGTTAAATGCTAAATGCTAAATACACGCTTCCTTCCCATCCAGCATTTCCCGAATTGCTCCATCATGGATCCACACCAGGAGGTAACCAGAAATGCGTGTGCTTCACAGTGCCTCACCCAACAGTTTAATCACCAGCAACAGGAGCAAACAGGTGACTTAACACTAAGCAAACAGCACATGGAAACTTGTTACCCTGCAGTAATTCATTTGTGCAAGTTGGTCTCCTCAGTGAGGCAACTGCTCCAAGCAAACACGCAGAAGTAGACATGGGAAACACTAAGAAAATTGCCAGCTGGAAGGAAAAGTTTTGGATGAGAGAGATGGATGAAGTTTCAGACCAGTTCATACAGTCCAAAAATACTTTGCCCATCCTGTTACAATTAAAAAAAAAAAACAAACCAAACAGTGCTTTTCAACATCAGCCTTACTAGGCAAAAGAGAAACAAATGAAGTAAGTCTATGACAGTTAAGACAAAATATTTCAGTCACCCAACATGATACTGGGCCAGACAAATTAACACTCAAATAAAAAAAATTTTAAAAAAATCTCTTTCTAAACTGTTGTCAGGAATAATACAGTTATTTCAACATACACAAAGGGGGTCTTTTTTTCTCATAATCAAAAAATATTTGGACTTTTCACTGAAAAATGAAATTCACACCAAAAGCCGCTCCAAACAGTTTGTTTCAGCACTCATCACAGTTTTCCAATGTAGGGATTTCTCAAGGAAAACCTGTATTTTGCACAGCAGAAAAAAGAAAGGTGTCAAATTCTCTGATTGCGCCATGCCCACTAACACATTCTTCTGTCATGGTTCTGGCTTCTGGGACAAGTTTAGGAAATTAAAACTCCGGGAACTGAGCCAGTCCGTGATCCTCCATCACTGACAGTATTAGCAGCCTGTGATGCTTCACCTGCTGCTACCCTTGGCCTGCCGTGTCCTTCCAGGCTTCCGAGTGCTGGGTGCAGGGTGGGCAAATTCAGCTTCACAATTCAGCTTCCCCCAGCACTAGGCAGTAACAGGACAAGAAAAACCTCCTGTAGCCATCAATAGAACAGGTCAGGTACTGCTTCATTAATAACTTCAGGCTACTCCAAAAATATCCTATCCGTACGAAGAGATTTCCATACATAAACTTAGTGGAATGTAATGTGATTTACAGAGAAAAAGAATGAAAACACCAGTTTAAAGAGGAAAAAAATAACAAGTTAATGTATTCCATTTAATTTAGCGTGCTAATTATCAAATTACAAGCAGATGCAAATTTAGGGACTATATTTAAAGAAGATAAACTACTTGTTCCGATGTGGTGATAATACAATGATTTTCATCTACCCATTCATTAGTTGTCATGGTTTTAATTTGTTTGCTTTGTTATGTTTAATTTGTTAGCTCTGCTAGTTGTTGCTTTATTTCGTCTCTGCTTCAAACAGTTGAAATTTTAACCTCCAGAACGATGACTGCAAGGCAGAACAAAGCCTTGGTTTTTACTGCCACTTGAGAATATTTGAAACTACAATTTTGGTTTAAACTACTGAAAAATTTCTGGCTGGAGTTCTTAAGAGTAACAAGGTACAGACTCCAGAGCATGTCAGGATCCCTTTTAAATAAACCCAGTATCCTAAATGGCAGAAAGCCATGCTACTACCTAGAATATTGTTTATATTAAGGAGTTTAAGGTAAGAGCTTAACTTTAAGATTTAAGAGCTTAACTTTTCTGACAACTTTTACAACTGTTCATCCTCTCTTGCAAAGACAAAGCAGTCTTTGGAAATGGAGAACTATAGAGAGATTTCTTTTCAATTAAAAAAAATTCCAATATATGGCCATATAAACACAGAGGCCTAGAACACATATCAGTAAAATTCTTTCCCCACACATACATGTAGCTACACTTTGGATTGACCTGTCTTAGTACTAACCAAGCAGGTAGGAGGACGATTTGCTGTACCCCACTTGTCTGGATGGTACTGCACCACAAATTGACGGACCTCTTTCTGAGTGCTCAGAGCCTGGGTATCTCCGAGGAGGAAACCTGGGGGCTAAAATCTCACACCTGCACACAGAGATCCTGTCTTCCTTATTGAATTTGGGTTCCCACCATTTACCAGACATCAGTTCAGTGATACGTTTTTCAGGCTTTCACTTTGACAATTATCATCGCGTTTCCTAAATGCGTCATTTATCAATACATATCCACACACTTGGGGGGGGGGGGGGGGGGGGGGGAGCAATGGGAGAAACACAAACTCCAAACAATACAAGATAAAACTGTTGTTACAGAAATGCACTCCAGACAGAATGATGTAAATAAGTTAGCCTTGCTGGACTATGAGGCCTTTCTTGTTTTCTATTTACGGAACAGAAAACATCATTCATTTCTCCCTTCCCTTGACACCTGTGTCTAGCTCTAGGAGCTACTTCGCATAAAAAAAACATCAATTAGCTAGTATTATAGGAAGCTAAAGAAATGTTAGCTCCAAAAACCCAGACTATGATTGCAGCTTCACTTCAAAGAAGATTTGAACTCTCTAATTGATATATTAATGATTTCATCTAGTCCCTGAGTATAACTTCAGGTGATAACCATGTGGGCAGAGGAGAATATTTACTCGTTTGTACAGACAAAGGGCAACAAAGAGAGCAAACCAGAAGATGCCCTGAGGGCAGGAAAATGAGTCATCTTACAGTTTTGCACCAAAGAGTAAAAAAAAAAAAAAAAAAAAATTGAGCCTCAGTACTGTAATTAACTAACATCCACCTCCCAATTTCGACCATGAAATGAGGAGATAATGTCTGCAACCTCGCACCCATCACCCAGGCTTGGCAGGATCACTGTCAGTGAGAAACAGGTATATGCATGAAACTCTTAAAACATATGCAAGATCTTCTAAAAGCAGCTAAGATCACAAGATCAGTAAGTGAAAGCTCAAGACATAACACTGAGTTTGAAAACATCTGTAGAAAGTTAGTTTTTATCAGCGTCAAACCTTTGCATATATTTTGTATAATGCTTCTCTTCAGATGCTGGGCAAATGACAAGAAAAAAAAAAATTGCTTTATGGCTCGCAGTCTATTCCAGATAAAAATTCAAGTCCCATACACAAAAAAAGAAATCCATCCATTTTGGGCAAGTGATAGAGGCAAAAATAGGTGATGATTTACAGCAGTGAAGCACCAGCAAGAGAAGAGAGAACACCAATTAGGAATAAGCTGAATATTGATAAACACACCCTAGAGCCCATCAGCACTCCCCAACTCCAAAATCAGAACAGGTGTTGAAAAATACCCACCAAGTTTTATCAACAAGTAAAATCAAATATATTTGTGTAACGATGGCAACACAAATAGTGATTCTGTAAAGCAGAAATATTAAGGCAAAAGAGTTGCTGAAGAGCAGATTTTCTTCATTAGGCATTACCACCGCATCAAATGGTGGCAGCGAGAAGCATATAACTAATCTCCAGGAGACAAAGAAGAAACAAATACTTTTCCAAAGGACAGAAGTATAATGTGTATTAAAAAAAATACAGACTTGACATCCTAATGGTATTCCACCATACAGAAGACTATCAAACATTTTGGCAGAAATCTGGCTGAGTACTGAGAATAAAGAAGAAACTGGAAAGACAAATATATCCTTCTCAGTGCTGATTCCTGCGAGATGACTGAATAGAGAATAAGGAATAAACAGAAAACAGAGAATAAAGAAATAAGCATGAATAGGAGAACTACTTCTTTGAATGTGATCCTCAGATTGATTAGGGAAAAACTGTAGCATTATGTGAGCAGCGTGCTTTACCCAAGTATCACAAGGAAAAAAAAGCTGCAGAAGTCTGTTTTTTAATCCTACAGCAAGCTAACTAAACAAAAGCAGAAGGGTGTAATCATGCCACTCTACCGTACGCTGAAACACAACATAGACCTAGGACCACAGAACAGTACTTCTGACAAGTCCAGGATTTTTGTCCTCACTGCAAAGGCAATGTAACATATCCTGCATGTGTTGCATTTGAGCTCAGTCCCTATTACAAACGCCCCATCGCCTCGACCAAGAACGCTGACCCTGATGTCCTCCACGTTCAACTTCATCTTACTTCTCCCTATTTTCTACTGACACCGCTGCTATATTCTACCCAGTCTTCAAGCTCCTTCTCATTCACCTCCTTACTTATAACACCATTTTTTAATCACCAAAGAAAGTAATCTGCGATGGCCAGGTTAGTTCTGTTTTAAACACATTTCTGAAGTACGTAAGGCAATCTTATTACTACCAGCTTCCCCATCGCAACTTAGATTCTTAATGCTAATGTGCAGAACATACATAACGCATAGCCAGAACATTAAACATAGGTATTAGTTATCAATACAAAGGTATTTAGCAGGCTTCCTTGGCATCTTATTTTCCAGAAGGATGGCATTAGTGGCAATGGACAGATGTGTGGCTGCTACACAACCTTCCTCCAAGAGTTATCTGCCTCACTGTCACTTGATAAATTAATGTTGTTATGAATATGCATGGAGTCGTGCTGTTCTACTGCCAAAGAACCTAGTGATACTAAAGGAACAGCATAAATCAATGACTGTAGAAGAACAGCGAGTTCAGCACCCCTGTCGGTGAATCACCTGAGTGTAATTGCAACAGAGAGGCCAGAGAGGTGAGTGGCACCTTGGGTTTTTTGTTCAGTCTCTGCCACCAAAGGGGTTTTCCAAACACAACGCCCTCCTCCCCAGCGCTGCAGAGTTACCAGAGATGACTCTCGTTACAGGACTGGTCTGAGGCTTCTCCCTTTAAGGCTTCATTCTTCCCACTGGATATCCCACGGCAGATGCTCTCTTTGGGGCTAGAACAAATTCCATCCCACCCATCGCATTCCACGTTTTCAAGCTCTATAAGCAGAAGTGTTTTTAGTGCCTTTGAGTGCATACAACACACAGCTTTTGCTTTTGTAGAGCAAATAATTATTTGTTATGCTTGCCCAGAAAAAGCAGAACGTCAGTAAATGGTTATGATCCCTTCCAATTCCCTGCAGTCCAACACACACCCTACATCCAACATGCTGCTCTTGCAAAAGCGTAACCCCACATAGTATTACCACTTGGAGCAAAGACCTCAGTATTTCCTACCCAATAAGCCAATTCTCTACTATCTCGGGGGCTTCTTGCAATACTACTATTTGAAACGCAAACATAACATTTGTTTTACTGAAACATCCAAGAAATCTTTAAGACTATAAAAGCTCTACCTTTCCTTCAGCTAATACACATTCAACTGAGCTACAGATTAATTTATTGATTAGCTGGCAATGGCTTAGCACTCGTAGACCATTTTTCTCAACTCCGGTAGAGCACTGACCAGTTTTAATTGGCTCTCAAATGGCTGGCATGAGAAAGAAGCGTGTCAGAATCTATACCATTTTACCCACAGAAAGCTGATGGAAAAATCATCTTTTTAACTCAAATGCAAGAAGATTCAGCAGGAAGTCAGGGCGTTTTTTGATCCTTTTCTTGTTTTCAGCAAAAAAGTCTGATCACATCTTGCTTATAGCTGCAGTTTTTACTACTGCATAATGCTACAATTGTATACATGAGCTTGATACTGTGTTATCTGTGTGTCTCATCTGCCACTATTCTCTCAGAGTTGCCAGCGCAACTTTCGGGAAAAAAGAAAAACAAAACATACTGATGATGGGTCTGGTATCAAAAGAGACTTTCTCATTTCTTCGTTTAAAACAGACAGTTGTTGATTTGATAGTCAAAGTCATTAGGAAAAAAAGGTATGTATTTTTCATTTTGCATCTTTTCTGGCTTACCTTCTCTCAGCTGTGAGAGAGCGAGCTAGAGCACAGAGTGAGCGGCTTCACTGCCATCACCTTAGTTACGTACTCACAAATTAATGGCGCTTGTGAGAGTCCCCAGCAGCACACTCCACTCTGGACAATGGATTCACAGCTCTAATGAAACATCACAACATTGCCTGAAAGAACGGGCCCCTCATTGCTAACCAAGTAATTTCTCTATAAAGGCATTCTGCTACATGATCAACTATGAATGGGCAAGAGAGAGAAACGTTTGGCGTTTTCTTTCTTTTAATTAAGGCTGTATCTACATACAGAACTATTACTGCCTTGCTCTGAACGCTATTTCAAGTCATTTGACTAAGACACCATAGAATAGACTGTTACAAAAATGCAGAACTTTCCTGATTAACTCACCATTATTTCTTTGCCAGATTCTGTCATCACTTCTCATTAAAAATCATTTTATTCCATAGCTGTCCCATTGACTTATAAAGTACTAAAGGATGTAAGAACCTGGCACAGTATGCCTTTTTCAGACAAAAATACAACTGCTGGAATTCAGTCATTTAATTTTCAACTCTTTTAGTAGGCTAAGTGTATTATCTACCAAAAAGATACTATCAGAAATAGTATACTATGACCATGAGAGACAGAAAGCGACAATGACATCAATCACACTCAGGTTAGCAAACATTAGAAACCCTGGCAGGCAGCACAGGTTTAACACAGCTTTTGCTGGGCTAATAGGAAACAAGATGATGGGAAAATGTCAGAGGGGACATTCTGAAGACAGAAATAAGTCAGTGCCTTACACTGGCAAAAGGTTAGAGAAGCACCTTAATTACAACCCAGGCAACAGATGCAACTTTTACCTTATTAAGATGATTTGAGTTCTAGCCTATCACCTCATACAGATTAAGATAATTTTACATTAGCAGTAAAGAAGGACTAATAAAAGAAGGATTCTGCAACAAAGTGGTGATCTTGCAACACGGGTGCAGATATTCTTATCCGAAAATGCTCCAAAGCTTTCACTGAAAGTTAGTGTCTAAGTTGAAGTACACCGGATATTCTGTCCCAGAAAGTAAATTCCCCATTAGTGTTCTTTAAGGTAATGTTTCAATCTAAGTACAGACTCTTTCTTTCAAAGTTCATTTTTAGTCTCATCTAGTATCAACATAACCTGCAATCACATATATGGGAAATTTGTGTAGTAATATGAAATGTGATATCTGTATTGCACTGCTCTTTTTTTGTTTGTTTAATTACTAAGCAATTTAAAATGCACAGAGTTTTAATTTTCTACTAAAAGAGTAACTCTTTGGTGCAGGCTCCTTGAACAGTTTTAAATCCCATCATTTAAATCCCATCTGGAGGTCAAACTTGACCAGAATGTAGTATTCCAACCAAAGCAAAATGAACAAACACAGCAGGAAGTTTTGAATGATTTCGCAGCAGCGGGTTTAAACAACATCACCCAAAACCAGCCAACTAAACATGATGGATCAGAGCAATGTAGCATTTCTATTCAGCTGCAGAAGTTACCTTGTGGTCTTCTGATTCTTGAGAGGGAAACCCAAACAGCGGTATAAGTGGCTTTACAGTTTAAGCCATAATCAAAGTTGATTTGCTGCAAGTTGAACTTCTGGGAGCAGGGGGGAAAGCAAAAAAAAAAAAAAAAAAAACAAACAGGCCATGTCCTCCCAAAAATACTCCTGAAGAGTGTGAAGAGGCAACTCCCTCCAATGGAGACCAGCGCCACATGAGCTCCCAGATAACCGCAGACAGCCCTTCCCCAGCAGCATGCTGCATGTTCAGTGCCAGGACACGACAGGATCAGAAACTCTCAACAGCTTTGGCTCCGCCAGAGAAATGGTCAGGGTGCACTCAGCCAAAAATGAAGCAGAGCCTAAGCAAACAACTGCTGCTTAGTAATTTTTATTCACTTTCAAAAGTTGGGAGAGGACCTCAGCCACTGTCACCTCTGTCACTCTTAACTACACATCGCCAGATCCCTACGGCAGCCTCCGGCTCACTTGCTTTCACTTGTTCCAGTGGTTATCACCCTTCCCCCCAAAAAAACGGCTGAGAGCCCTTTTTGCCGAACATGTTTGTGGGCACTAAGCACCAGCCATCGGAACAAGGCAGCGATAGAAGAGAAGAGCCTGCTTTGCCTTCCTTCAGGCAAACTCTCCACTGCACTAAAATCCCATTTTCATCTCAGTAACAGCAGAATTTGGCATGACAATTATTTGTACTGTAGTTTTAGCTCTATCAATAGGAACAACTGGAGGCACAAGAATGTGGTGGTCAGAGCCAGAAAGGGCAAGCAGGAACAGAAAACTGCACTTCCAGATATAACCAAATGGCTAATGCTAAATAACCTGGATATCCCTCCCACTCCACAGCACTTTTGAGGCTCTGCCCTGAGCCAAAGTCTTCCTTCTTCTAAGGAAGGATCCCAGGAATCCTAATGTAAGGAAGCACAAATTCAATGCTTAGATCGAGATAAATGAAGTTAATGGGTGACCTCCATTTTAGTTTTCAGCAGAGGACCCCAGCAGATATGTACCAGACGACTCCTATAAACTGTAGGACAAGAAACACGGCGAGGCAGGGAGGGAGCTAACAGAAACTAGGAATTTAGATACAGAAATACAGGATGGTCAGTCTTCAACCTCTATATTCCTTAGAAGAGCTTCTAGGACAAGTTTCAAGCAAGGTGATAGAAGCAGGCCATATACAAAACTCAACCACCTTCGGAAACAGTGTTTCACAGAAACAGAACAAAGCTGAGGCCAGTAAGGTCTAGAGAGGCCAGGTATAACCGGTGGCATATTTAAGACTTTGTGGACAGCAGCAAATCAGATATCTTTGGAGAACAATGAAGAAAGAAACCAATTTCATCATTCAACCTTAATCCTAAAGTCCTTGTACCTGCATTTATCAGCATTAATCTTCATCAGAAAGCACAGAGAACTTAAGACTTCATGGGATGGTTCTAAAATGCTATTCACTTCCACTTGAAAATTCATCAAATTCCTGCTTCCTTTTCCCAAAATTGACATTTTGCTAGCAGTGACCTGTGTAAGAAAGGAAGCTACCCCTCTCTGAAAAAATACTTTCCAAAGGGGTAGGCTACATAAAAATTGATATGATTTTGTAAAAACTCACATTAAATTTACTCTGAAGCAAGTTTTAAGTAAATAAATCCCTTTCTGTAGATTACCGTTGTGTGCTGCTGGACACAGCTGCCTTTGTGGTTTTTTTGGCAGACTTCTCATAAAACAAATAAAAAAATTTATTTGGCAGTTCCAAGCTTAAAGAATAATAAGTTTTATTTTAGTTACGTGCTTCAAAGTGACATTCACACGCTGTACCCATCATGGGCATCTGGCATGCCAGCAGAAGCAGTCTGATGCATGCTGGCAGCCAAAACACATTGCTTATGCCCACACTACCATTGTTTCTCGTGTATGTTTTTTTGGTAGTTTTGTTTTATATAATAAGCATGGGGATTTGCTCCCTGTATAGGAACTGGTTAGCAGAAAGCAACTCACACCATTCCATATATTTTGCTGTAATCCTAGTTCCCCCCCCATCAACCTAACACACATGTCTTTTCATATGGGCATAATAGAGAAGAAACTCACTTATTTTAGCCATCATTCAGGTTCTGATGGCATGAAAGCCCTATGTGGAAATACTGCTCCTCTAAAATTCAGTAGCAGGTCCCCTGAAGGTGGGCTGAAAGCACAAACATAGATAGGTTATTCCTGTAGTTTATCCAGTACCCTTTGGGAAGTGATCGGACTCTGCCTCCTGAAATGCACAGTTTATTTTTCAAAACAAGTATAGAAATAAAGCTGAAAATCTGTTAGCTAAAACATAGTCACTTTAGAGCATATTAGAAAAAGTATACAAAGAAAGTACTTATTTTAAACTCTTTACAACAGCTCCGTAAACATTTTGGAAGTTGCACATCCATATGCACCAAGCAGCTCCAAACTGCTGCAGAACAGTTACACCTTCCCTTAGTAAATATGTAACCAGTGGCAGCTTTTAGATTGGCTTGCATGTGATAAACATGGTAGATACATTTTAAAAATACAATGGTGCAAATTTTCTTAAAAGTGAATACTAGTTTAGGGTTAAAATTACCATTTAGCTCCATGAAAGTTCCCAGTATTGTGCATACATCAAGTTTAACAAGAGCTATACAAGAAAGTTAAATCCAAGGAAGCTCCCTATAGTTTGCTAACTTTGTAGTTTGGAGCCAATAACTTCTATATTAATGTTTCCTCTGTAGTTAAGATCACTAGCTTTTTTTCTTCAACATGCTGGTAGTTTGCCTTAAGGAAAAATGCAAACAAGCAGAAACCCACCAACTCACAGAAGGCCACCTGATGATGCTATGGACACTATTACAGCTAAGCAGCAAGAGATGTTTCAAAGTATTTACAAACATTTCAGTTTAGAATATTGCATAAAATTGAGCACTGTTTATTATTAATTAGTGACTTAAATGAACCTGTACCTGTGGTCTTCCCTAGTGTGGTATTTGTACTGCTGACCCGAGTCTCCAAACTTGTTGGCCCAAACACAGCTGAATGTCTTGACATGTGCAGTACTACAGAGCTAACACGATCTGAATGGAGCTCACAGACGTAAAATTAAGCTGTCCCTGCTCAAATACTTGAGTGGATAAGAACCAAAATACTCAGCAGTATAAAAGCAAGCACAGTTTTTGTTTAACATTTTTATATAAACAATTTTGAGTAGCTTTCAGAAGTTACCAATACTTCATATATACACATGTAGTTATTTTTCATTATACCCTCCCCCTATAGAAACACATTTACAGAGTAGAAGTCTCCACAAAAATACTGAAATTCCAGCACTAGATTTCATGTTGGAAAATCTGGATTACAGAAATAATTAATGACTTGTTTTAGGAGCACAGAGTTTTGAGCAGAATCTCCTTGTTCTCTAAAATGCAATAAACCCAGGAAATTTCATGCATTTACCCTCAAAAACTCTTCCTTCAGGTCGACCTGCCACTAGGTAATTAATGCACATGATACTGACAGTTAATTGCTGTATCAAAATGTATCCCTCAGCTCAAGTAACAAGATGATACACTTGGAGAATACTTACAGGACTGGTTACAAAGAAAATGGTATGCGCAACCTTCACCTACAATTGATAACACAGCCCTTTTAATGTGTCACATTAGGATAAAATTGAAAATGTTTGGATACTGGATTTCACAAATTAGCTGGGCTCATTTGCAGTACCCTCTGTGAAAACAAGAGGCAGAAAGCCGGGAGTTCTCTATCGGCAACGGAGAGATACCAACCCGTACGCCTATGACCAGTCAAACATTAACCACAGCCTTGTTTAGGACCTGGGTCCATATAGCTATCAATTACCCTGTAGTATTAGGACAAGTGACAGGCTTATTACATTCCCAACCCCGAGCTGCTATCTCCCTCAGTAACTGCACAGGGCTCACAGCAAACTTGTATTTAGGGGAGTTTTTTCTAACAAGAACAGCCTCCTGCTTCCTTCATGTTTCCAGGGCAAAAGTGGCACATCAGCTCCCAGGAAAGGAGAGCAACGGTGCTGCCAGACAGGGTCCTATAAGGACACAACAAAAGCCTGGCTTTTTGTGAAACTACCACCAGTCAGAGAAACCAGCCACTTCCTAACGTACCCACCCATGGCACGTAACAGCCTGGTTTATGTCAAAATATAGCTGCATGTAAAATTACTGGGTTTATACATGGAGCCAGCTGCCCTGACTTCAACAGGATGACATTCCTAGATGTTTAATAAACTAAATTTCACACCTTGGCCCATATACATGCATATACACATACACATACATGCACACATGCCACATTGACAGTGTATATACGTGGCTTCACCCAGGAAGTGAGAACCAGCACAGTTGTTTTGACATAACCGTCTCCCTTTTATATTGTCAATACAATGCAACAGAGTTTATTAACGACTCCTCTTTCTGGGGAAAGGATATTTTAATCTTGTTATCTCCTCATTAACTGATGGTAACAGAAGCACTGAGTCAGACTAACACAGACAGCACTAGATCCTGCAGCTGTCCAGCACAAATTTATGAATTGCTAAGAAAATTTAAGATTTCAAGACTAAAAAAAATGAAAACCAAACCATTTAAGAATGCTGTGAGATAAATATTCTAAATATCTATAGCAGGAAGTATGATGCGGCCCTGTTTTTTAATTTTATTGTGGTTCCTGCAAATAGTTAGATACAGAAACTGACATAAATAATCTCTTATAGCTTCATCATGTTAAAAAAATCCATTAACCATTGTGCACATTGTTCTTATGAAAGGTATGACAGGATTTTTAAATGCACATTTTGTTTATTTTTCTCCCCCAACTGACAGTTTGTGTCACTAGTATAACCCTTCACTCCTCCAATTCCAACCACAACCATTCAATTCCCACATGAACCTAATGCGGAGATGCCCATTAGCGCACTCTTTCTCAATATAACTTAATGTTTGTTTTCCTTCCTGCAATTTTTATTGCGTGGCCTTTTCACTAATCCAGGACTTAATAACAAGAGCTGGCAGCTGCTATTTCTGCAGCGCTCTGGACAAGAGCGTACATTTCATCTTGTATTCACTTTATCTGCTGCTTAATACTATGTCAATGCTATTTGGCAAATACGCAAAAAGCGAATTGTCACTCTACTTTAATTCTTACAACTGAATCGATCCAGAGTCAAACAACTATTCACAGATTTTGTCCACCAACTTTTTTTTTTTTAAGACTACATACTTACTAATCACTGTTTCTCTATTACAACAGAATTACATCAATTAAGCAATATCCTAAAAACAACTGCCAAAAGAAACTTTTACACCTGCTTTTCACTAAAAATCAAAGAAATTACAGGATCTGCTCATTTTTAACAGGCCCCTTCATTTTTAATCTTTAACCTTTTCTCATCTTTCTTTGGACACCAAAAATAGGTAGGAATTATGAATTGTTCATTACTCAATCAAGAACCAGATCCTAAAACTGCAAAATAACCTTGGATAGCCTTCCCAGAGTAAACATTAAATAATTAGTTACCCCATTAAGCAACCAGTTCCTTGCAACGTTGAGCTACGATCACTGATGGTAACCAAAGATCTTAGTGTTTCTCAGTCTTCCTGCAATCAACATCAGATAGAGCCAAGGAACCTAATCGGATTATTTGCTGTTGCTACCGAGATGGACGAGGGGAAGGAGGACATCTGTACGGTGCTTCAGCAGTGCTTCCTAAGGATGCTATCTGCCTTGGTGACTGTGACAGCTGGCTACTTCTGCAGGGCTAGGGATTAACACAGTGCATGGAAGAGAAGTTGTGCTGCACTGTATTATTTTGATTAATAACATAAAACAGTAAATATAATCTAAAAAACCAAAGTAGGCATATACTTCTCATCCTTTACTTCCTGGCAGTCCCAAATTTCTGGACATTAATAAATATTCTTTCTTATGAAAGTTTCATTAAATAGTAACAAAGATATTTTTCTTCCCCCTCTCAGAACCAACAGATGACGTCAGATCCAAAAATCCTCTGATTCGGCGCCAGTGTGGGATAATGTGAAAAAGTAACAACTTGTGCCAGTAGAGAATGACACATTGCTTCAGGTTATCTCTTCACATCAGACTTCTCTTGGGGACAGATGTAGGCACCCTGGCAGCTCCTGGGACTGCCTTCTGCTTAGTCGGATTAGCTTACACAGTAACACAAGCACTCGCTCCTTTCTTGTGTGAAATACATAAAGTGCATCCACTTCATCTGGCTACCTCCTGCATCTTCCAAGCTAGCTACCTGTGACAAGCAATTGGGCACCATGCACACTCTGTCCACATGGTGGACAGTACCAATACCAGCACAGTTTTGACACAGCTAGTATTATTAATAGTCTACATAAGGAACTGAGATTAACTGCACTTCACCCTAAAGGTACCTATGTGTAGGTTCAAATGCCACAGGAAGAGCCTGAGAAATCATAGCAGTACAAACTGTGCCCGAGCCAAGTATAGATGACCTTCCTCCTGACCTAAGAAATACACCGGAGGTCCTTTTTCTGGGCAGACACCGCCCTAGACATCAACTGAAAGCATGTATTCCCTTGCCTTTTCTAGAGATATACTCCCGAGCTCATTTGTAGCTTCAGTGCAATTATTAGCAGAGCTCAACGCCTCAATGCCCTTCAGCAGAACAAGCAAGAACGGTGTACCTACCGAAGGTGCAGAGCCAAGGGCAGGTTACCCCTACCTGTCCAAAGCTTTCCTCATGGGGAGGCCACAAACACCAGCAGTGCAAGGCTCTGGGTAATGCATGGCTGACCTGTGTTGGGGGAAAAAAAGAATGCAAAACTCCATGTGGTTCCGTAAGAGGCACCAGGAGGGACACTCCCGCTACCAGCGGTCACGAATTGTATCTAGCTTGATAAGTACAGTGATCAGTGAAGCACAAAAGCGATCAGTGAACTATTCCTAACAGGTATGGAGATGAAAAAGAAATGTAGAACTAAGAAAGATCACTTCTTAAAAGCAACAAAAACAAGACATAATATTGGATTTTTTTTTTTCTCTTTTTCTCCTTTCCAGGTTTTACAATTTAGAAAGAGCATCAGATTCGTCTGCATGCTGACTGTACTACAACTGCAGCAATGGAAACCCACCATAAACCTGATTTAACTGTCTGCTTAAATGGGCTTACATACTGTGTTGATATAGCAATGAATTTGTCCATTGTGCTTTGTGATACTGCATTTTATTTACAAAAATAGTCAACCTAGCTTTAAAGAAATTAATTATATATATTATTTGGCACATCAGTAAAACCGAGACAAACAACATTCCCTTAATATTAAAAAAGGGATCTTCTTCCTTCTACAGATCACGTACAGGAACACATAACGTATTTTCAGCATCTAAGAGTAACTCCACTACATTGTGCTAGGCATGTAAGAATAAATGCAATTCTGATCAGTTTCACATAGTAGAAATACTACTGTGTGACACTTTATAAGCTTCATACTCCCTCCAGGAGAATATGCAAACATTTCTTTTCTTACGAAATTTTTTACATTGCCAATTTTATTGTGCTCAAAAATATCCCAAACACATCACAGAATACTTATGGGGACAAGAAGAGTCAAAGACAATCTCAGATGTCATACTGATGAATATTTAAATGTCCTTTTCCTCGTGAAGAGAATCTTCAAAACCAGTCTCTGAAATGGACCAAAGTACCTAAGCTTGAAAGAAAGATTAGAAGACTTAGCTGCTTTTTTCGCTCAAGATCTTAAAGCACCCCCATCTACTTACATATGCTACATAAAGTGAGCAGATATTGAATAGCATGCCAAAAATTCTTACTCAGAAATACTTCCTTCATCACGCAAGACCTGTGCCATGCCTTGGGACAACAGATAACAGATAAAGCAGACAGCATATCTGCTGGCGTGACAAGATCAGCAGAAGAGGAGCATCTGTAGACACTTCAGGATCTTAAAGATTTTGAGTTCTACGATTGAGAAGGTACTCGTGGGACTGTATCTCTGTCCCTGAAATGTCTGCTCCTGGTAGAGCAGTACAATTGTCATTTTTTACACGCTTAAAAACAACACACAACTATTTCAAGCACACAAGGCTGCTGAGTCATTTCTACAAACAAATAATATTTCTTGCTGACTAAAGCTGCACACGCTGCAAACACTACTTTGACTCCTGTACTGCCTAGGCAATTCCTATTGTCCTCAGATGCTCCCGGCTGGTGCAGGCAAATTTCAACACACAAACTTCCATGCAAAATTTCACCGAGAGATTTGGCAGGACCGTAACTGCTAAATGAGCAGCAATCAAGTAGTTCACCCAATCAGTTTTCTAATTCACCACAACTGCTATAAATACTACCCATTATTACTGAATGCAGCTTTTAAGGGAAAAATACATGCAAACTTCCTGCAATATCTAATCTATGTGAAAATTATACAGAACATCACATTAAAATCTAAGTAAACACTTTGGCATACTCCTAATGTATGTGCATAGATTACTCGGGTGTACTTCTAGGATAAGTACCATTTGATGTTCAGATTATTGGTGGATATTTAAAGTTGTTTACCAATTATATCTTATCTCTAGGGTAATCAAGGAACATATACAGAACAACAACATAATAACCACAAGTCGTATTTATTTCACAATGTATTCCTACACTCAGGACAATAGCTCAGTAAAGACACTAATTATTTTTTTAAACTAACAAAATGAAATCAGAAAGTACCAAAAGCATAATTTCTCATGATATTGCACTATGAGCTGAACGGAAGACCTTACTGGACTTCAATTTTACAGCACCACAATTGATACAGTGCTACTGTGAAACTTGAGCTGCACTGCAGACACAGAGGCAGAACAGGAGCTCTCAACAGATAAGAGCTTTCTGTGGGGCTGTGTGTACTCACAGCGAGCCTCACACTGTGCATCCTCCTGGGGTTACTTCTGGAGAAAGGCTTACACAGCCCAACAGTAAATCTCAGGGCTCCACCTAAGACATCTTTTTAGCTCGCAGCACTTCAAGCAAGGAAAACTCCATTGGTCATGGCAAAGGCTGGTATTTATTTCAGCAGCAAAGTGCTAGAGATGGAAGAATAAACATGCAGCAGCAGATAATAGGAGGAGAAACAAAATGGATGTAGGTAATAAGAGAACAAACAAAGAGGAGACACTGGTGTGCTCACTAGATTACTGAAGAGACCAATCAACTCACAGATGTGATAACGGGGACATGTTCACTTGACTAACACATATATTTAATTACCTATATTATTTATCCTTTTCAGTGTAGGCACCTTGTCTAGACTGTTTGATTACACCCAGCTGTAATGTGCTTCTGGCTTTTCTCTCTCTTTTATCTTATTTTTAAGGTGGCTTTCACTACGCAATATGGTGCAATTGCAGTCTCCTTCCAGACTTCTGCTTATCACTGTGAGGCACTGACAAACTGTTGTTTGGTTTTTCCCACTGATGACCTGAATTAGCCACTACCAGACACAGCAACGCTGGGCCATTGGCCTCCCTGGTTGTTGAAGTTACACTGCCTCTCAAGATGGAGAACAGCTCCATTTTCTGTGGGTGTGGGGTGTTGAACTAGAGACAGGTACCCTCACCCCCTTCAACACCTGATGTTACAGCTGGCAGCCAAAGGGATTATCTGAAAGCAGAATCTAAGGAAAAGGCCCTTCACATTGAAAGCATGATTGAATAATGTGGATAATAATAAATAAAAACTAGAGAAATTAAAAAAAAAATAAAAAAAAAAAAGGAAGGCTATTTAGGGTCCTACATAGTTGCTCATGCTTGAGGTATCTGTTAATAAATGCAAAGTCTGACTGGATTTGTACATAGGACACATCAGGACCTCTCCATGAGACCACGCTTCCTCCAGAACTGCGTGCTCCCAACGTCAGCGCATATCAAACTGGTTTCAAGCACGAAGCAATGATCTTCTAGAGGAAAGTAAATGTCCTGAATCGCTGCTGAAAGACAAGGTGAGAATCTCACAGACAACTCCCTGACAACAGATGCACTAAAAGACCTTGGAGCAGCAGTCTGAGCCTTCCTCACATAAAGACAAGACTCCAGCAGCCAGATACATGGGGCAATAAAACACTCAGGAAGAAGGAAGGGGTTCTGGTTAAATCCTACCCAGAGCAGCCATAGAGGAAAGTCTACTGAAAGACCACTTCAGCACTGATGTAAGCAGTGGGAATGTCCAGATGCAACTGCGAAGTATGAAACTTTATTCAGTTAAGTCACCGCACTAACATGTGAGCAGGGAAAAAGCCATAAGCTGGAAGAGTGTGGGAAAAAAAGCACCAAGACTTAGAATTGCGTGGTTCGAGGACACAGCAGCAAGAACAAAGCTTTTCGCAACACATTTTTAAAAAATGGTAGCATATTCAGAGCCTGTATTCCTTTTAAAGATCTGGCACCAATTTCTGGAACGCTTGTTGCCCGCAGGCACATTTGCAAGAACAACCCTATTAACAGCGCCCTAAGCTGGTACCAACTCCAGTGCTAACTTTCTGCCTCCAGATCTCTCCACAGAATTCATGTAGGCTGTAAAATGACTGCTCTCTCCTTGGAGCAGCTTTCATTGCAGAAAAATATTGTCCATATAGTTTGTAAAGTGCTTTCAGAACAAAGTCACCATAAAAACCTCATACCTGAGATAGTAGGCAAGGTGAGGTTACCCACCCCGAATTAAGAATGCAGACCTTGTAAATGAAAAAAAACTCTGCAAGCTGCACTGCCCATATCTCTAATGCAGACAGAGTCAGTTTACAAAAACAAAGAATACAAACCCCACACTTTCATATGCAAAAAAAGGAATACAAATGCAACTCTGAGTAAAAAAACCAAACAAACCAGGATTTAAGGATGGAGAAAGAAAATGGAAAAAATTATTTGAATCACCTTACATAAGAAAAGACGTAAAAGAGGAACAATTCTATTTTACTGGGGACCTAAACACTGATTTTAAAGAATCTCATGCATGATTTTGTCTCCTCAGTATTTTGATTTCATAGAGTATTTAATAGAAACCTTATGTGCTTCTCTATCAGGAGAGGAAAAATGTTTTTATTAAGCATTAATTCTTTTCTTGTGTTTTAGTGGTAGCAAGCATCTATGCCATCTGTCTTAAAAGAACAGAATTTCACAGTGCTATTCTAAAACAGCATTAGAAACACAGGCACACTGTTTTCATCATTACTTGCTTTTCAAGGCAGTCAAAAGGAGCTGTGCTCCAGGTAACAAGTGTTCCTAAAAAGCCTGTAAACATTTCAGTAAGAGATGTTTGGAATCCAGACATGAAAACCCTAAACTCACTTAGTGCCACTGTGGCTAATCTTGGCCAGGTGCAATTTCTAAATTGTTCCACAGAAGAGGCATTAAAAAAAATCCTACCATAACACAGCTTTGCCAATAGCTCATGCTTTCAAATTACTTGAAATTATATCGCAAATGGAGAGCTTGCAAGAAAGATGGAGAGATTCTCTGGCAAGTACATGACATAGATAATGGAAACCAAAGTAATCCAGAAAATCCAGTTCTGCTACCAGAAAGTAAGGACAGTTAACTTCCCAGAAAGATAAAAACAGACAGCTCAAGAAAGAAATGAGAAGGGAAAAAAAAAAAAAAAGGTCTTTATCATAAAAGAACAGTTTTCTGATGTATTTCAAGTACTGAAAAATCTAGGATTTACTTAACAGCTTTGTTGGCAAATCTCAGAGGCACTAAACTCAAAAAGATTATATAAAGTAGTGTACATTAGTCAGTTTTTGCATAAAAACGTCCTTGCTCATGTCTGAGCATGGGAAAGGCATACTGGTGCAAATTCATCAACCACTGTGTTAAATACAAATAAAGGCAGGTACAATCCCCTATCGTTTCTCACATTATTAAACTAGGGAAACACTATTCACACTATGGTTCAATTCTTCAGTGGTTGCAAGATGATGAGGAATGTTACCCACTAAAAAAAATTCCCAACCACCACTACAAGTTTCTGTTTCACTAAGTAGGCTTACATAGCAAGCAAATGTAGCTCAGGCGGAGCCACAAGAAAACTGGAGATTATACGCTCAAATAACTCTTCAGGTTTTTGAGATGATCTGTCCAAATAAGTAACTAGGTAACACCTCACCACGTCATACTGTGCATCAGCTCACCCGCATTTTAGTTCTTCAATTCTACAGCAGTTTGTCATTGAATCATCACAATTAAAAAACAAAACCAAATCACATTCTTTTTATAACACATAATAGTTCTCTTCAGCAATCTAAACCATTCAAGTATTCTTATGCTCAAAAAGAATATTCTTAGATTATCTTTGTAGATTTCCTCAGCTTTTTTTCTGAGAAGGGTAAGAGTCCAGCAAGTATAGCAAGAAACAAAAGCTATGATCAGAGAGCCCAGAGAGGCTCAACATGCCTTGCTTGATACCAAGGACAAAGTGTGGTGTGCTCATTCGCCACCCCTCTTTTTTTTACCATAGCATGGATTCGTAGCATATCTCACTATTCTCCCCCTCTTGGCTTATGAAGGAGGGACTCTCCATCTCATCCTCTTTGCATGTTATTGCTCCCCAGTTCTCCATGCCAACAAAAATTCTGTCTCTTTCTTTTCTTGCTATTTAGCAAACATGTTACTTATTAAGTCAGTATTTTAACTCATACTGGGTAGATATAAAAGACGATGCACCAAGAGGGATATTAGCTTCCATCAGCCCATTAAGACTTTTAAGACTTATAGGGTTGACCAAGCATGCAGCAGACACACAGGGCACTGTGACACTCACAAAAAATTCGTCTGAGCTTTCCAGTGTGCAAACCATGATGTAGTTCTGTCAAAGGGCACCTCAAATTTAGGAAGAGATTAGCTGTGGAGTTCAAAAGCACCAGCAGTACAGATATTATTATACAGAACCTATGTTTTGGTTTAGCTAACGCAATCATTCAAAGCAGCAGCTCATCAAAAAGACCCTCAAGAAGAAGCCTAAGCTCTGCAGCTCTTGTCAACAAGATCCTGCAGGGAAAAACAGAAATAATGAAGAAAAAAATTTCTCTAGCTTTTAGCAGCAGATCAATGAAATACAGCTGTACATCTCATCTCTCAGCAGACAACATTTAGCCTCATGGAACGTGCTATTAGACAAAATTGGTATGAAAACATCTCCAAAGCAGAGTACCATCACAGCACCAGCTTCACGGATAATTGTGAATTCTGACCAACAGCACAGATTTCTAATACAAAAAGATCTACAAGTTGCTCACAGAACAATTGCTCTGAAGTACAGATTTGCATTTCTCCTACAATCATACCCTTAAGGCCTAACTTCTCATTCATGTCTGATTAGCATGTGAGAACAATGCATAAATACGTTAATCATAAACTAGTTTTGTTTACAGGACATTTGTCTTTTGTGTAATTAACATTAAAGGAGAAACTGACTTTGGATGGCTTGGAAAGATAAGGGAAATTAAACACGCTTGGTCCAGCGGCCTATCATAACCTCATCACAGACTTGAGTGATTTCAGAGAAATAAGAGCACTGTATTTATACGTGGTTATAAAACTATGTTACATAACAGTCAAATACATACCCTATAGAAAAAGCAATCGCTTCATTGCTTTCCTGGAGAAGGCAGCATCCAAGACAAAACTTTGCCTTTCCCCTCGCTCTGTGGAGGCACTGTTGCCCCAATACCTGTGCAGCAGGTACTGAATAAAGTAGAGAGGACTCGCAGACTACTTCAGACAGCACACCAACCAGCCTTTCCCTCCACTGTGGCAGCAGAGCTGCACCAACAGGCATTTGGCTAATTATTAAGTTGGAAAACGTGAACAACGTCAACAGCTTCAAGAACCCTGTCTACATTTCAGATGACTTCATCATGACTGAAAACCTCATCTCCCTTGCGTTAAGCATATTTGAAAATTTTCACGATGGAGTATCCTCGATGGGAGTTGTGCTTTGTGGCAAGGTGAACGGCTGCCTCACCTTACATGCAGAGACATGCTGGCCTTTCCTCTGTACCCTACATGGAAATGTAGAAAGCAACCCAGCCTTAAGAAGTGTGCATACATTTATAAACACACTGCAGGGTTTTTAAATTACCATCCAACATGAATTACTTGACAGAAAAGTTGCAGCCCTGCTCATAATCCTTCACGCGAATTCTGGGCTACAAAGGAAAGAAAAGCAGTGCTCTAGCTTTAACAACACTGGCTACGTAAAACAGAAAGATTGCCTTAAGGAAGAAACAAAAAGCTTTCTTAAAGGATGTTACAATTACTGCTTTTTGCTTCCTCGCTTAGGAATAGGTCTGACTGTCTCTACCGCTCATATACTGAGAGAGATCTCTGTTGTAATGATATGGGATCAATGAACATTGCTCATTCCTCGTGTCTCACACTCAGTTAAGCACTAGTTACATAAAGTTGTGTTTCTTTCCCCAAGCACAAGCTTTAGGGGATATAAGCCATTATCGTCTATCCTCATGGGTTTTATCCACAAAGTATCTTTCTTTTTAAAGGAAAAACCTCTTCTGGGGAGTAATAAAAAAATACGTCAGTTACATCATCATAATGCAATCATAACAGTATTTTGTTTGACAGTTTAGAACATAAAATTTTACTGGTAGAAGGGAGAAAGGTTTTCACGCAATAATAAATGCTACAATCCTAATATAATCACTCCACTTGAATACACCTTCAAAACATATACTAGTTTATTATTACTGGTATAGAGGGAATTCTGCCTCTGTGCTAGATAAAGATGTCAGGTGTTCAGAATCACAATTCTTTTTCTTTTTCTCCTTTTACTCCCACTTTCAACCCAGCAGTAACATATCCCATTATCTGTTTCACACTAATTAGCAACAAAAAAAAAATCAGCTATTTTAACACAGATCCTCTTTTTATGTGAAGCAATATAAATTGTCATGGGCAACGTAACTTATCAAAAGGATGAAAATGAAAAAAGAAAAGAAATCCACAAGCTGATAAAAATTACTTTAAATTCTGAGTGTGAGTGAAGGCAGATTTCACCGCATCTGAAAAAGGTATATTGGTTATTACTGCCTTGCACAATCAAATAATTTGCCTAGTTACATGGAAAAAGACCTATCTATACAGACAAAGACCAAGAGAAAATCCTAATTATTTATTAGCACATTTCCTTGAATCTTACATTTCACTGAAACATTAAAAGGAGAAAAAGTGTTCTATCAGACCTGCCAAACAGTACAAGCATCACAGTTAATATTGAAATAATTCTTAGCAAACTTTCTTTTCAGAATCCAGAAAAATTTATAAACATGGGCACTTTTTAAAAGGTAAATAACAAAATACCAGGTCAGAGCAGCATAGCAGGCTCAGCAGCTTTCTCTCTGGAACAAATTTTTCCCCTAGCTCAGCATTGTGGCACACCCTCCATCACTTTAGACTCACAGGCAGCTGTCAGAAGCTGCCTGGGCTGGGTCACAGTCTGCGTGAAGACCTGGGTAAATCCAAATCTTTGCAGTTGCGGTGTTGGTGGCCATTATTCCCTCCAAAACATTAACGCTCACTATAAAGTTCAATGTACTTTCTTTTTTCACAGAATTCTACAGCCACAAGTGCTGCAGTGCTGTGAATACTCACTTTTATTGGGGCTTTCTAGCAAACTCGTTCATCATCAGTAGAACAAATGCTAACTAATATTTTCAATTAACTTCCAAAGTCCCACCAGTCTGGCAGTGCTGGTCTTCCCTGAGTTTGGCTGCTCTGCAGCAGCATACAGAAGGCTGGTCTGGTGGGGGGGGGAGGAAGGCATCTATCTTCTGTTTGTATCCAGCAAACCGCTTCAGCAGCGGTGCTCTGCTAGAAAGGATAGCTGAAAGACTGAGAGTCTCAGCGCTAGGTAAGACACACGTATGCAGTGAGTGACTATTCTAATTACAAGAAAAAACATCCTGTTAACAGGATGATAATCTAGGATAACACACAGAAACAAAGGCAGCTGGGGTGTGCCACCACACCAGACAACATCCCTCAGTAAGGGCTGCAAACCTGAGGCTATGCGACAAGGCTGACAGCCCAAAATCATGGGGTAATTAATAATCCCAAGTTCAACGAGGGGAATTGTGAAGTCCTGCACCTGGGGAGAATGAATTCAAAGTGAAGACCTAGAAATTTGCTACATGTTTACAGATCACATGCCTGCTGACAGATAACCTCCCAACCTTCAAACTGCCAAAAAGCTAAAGAGAAATTCAATAAAATATTTCAAGTAACAGAGAAAAATATTAGCAATACAAACCCATTCAATAGTTCTTTAAAAGCATCTTGGTTCACATTAGCATCCAAAAGCAGTGCGTCACAGCGGGGCCAGGCAGTTTAGCGCACACATAAGAAAAAGAATATCAGAAGCGCTCACCCATACGCTGTTATTAATCTATATCCATTGGCATTCATGAGCCAAACAGGCTGCTTAAGGGATCATTCATCAAAAATAATTCAGAAAATGAGGAAAAGGGAAAAGTGCCATTTTAAAGATAAATAGTATTTATTGCTTCAGTTTAAAGGTTGTGTTATTTTGGTAATGCTGCTTGTGAAGGTAGCTTTACATGCTACAGCACAAAGTTAATAGCTATGAAAATAGACAGACAGTTCAATCAAAAGTCAATTTCCCTTCACGCTCCTTAACTAAGAAAAGAAGTTAATGTTTTCCAAGTGATGAAAAATCAGGATACCAGACTTCAGAGACCTGCTCCAACCCTTCCCTGCAATATCACCAACTACCCTTACGATCCCCACGAATTTATCTAGTGCAATATTCTAACTTCTGCTAAACATCTCCTAAACTGCCTCAATGTAACCAGGACTCTCAGCTCCCTCTGACATCCAGAAATTACCATTGGTTAAGAGGTGGCATAAAGCGCAGCTGATTCAGAGCTACGCCTCCCCAATGGTCAGAAAAGTTAAATACAGCCAGGAACTGTTGAACCCACACCGCAGTTTCTCTCTCATTGGAGATACTCATTTGAGTATGTTTTCCACAGCCAGCTGCAATTTTCCTTCAAAGCAAGTAAGTGAGCTTTGAGATCTCTATTCCTGTGTCAAAACTGATCAGAAATGGATGATGGGGTCAAAAATTACTGGAGAGATGCTGACAAACAAGAAGGAAAAAAAGGCATTTAAGACTGCAGTGAGAACCCAGACTAAAAATGTTGTCGGTGCCATGACCAACAACTTTGTTCATGATACAGCATAGTAGGAAAGTACCAGCTGAGGTTTCAAAGACTGACAATCTCTCAGATCATCTATGCTCTTTCCTTTTACACTATGCACTGACATAAGCAAGCTGAGTACCCTCTGAGTGTAAGAAGGGAGGTATTGCACAGTACTGCACAACATCAGCATATTTTGTGCTGGCTGCCAAGGAGCAAAAGTTAGACACTGAAAGATGCCACTGATGTCTTTATTTGCTACCATAAAAAAGATCCAAGGACATCCATTAGAGTATTCATAACTTTGGAACTATCAGCAGACCATACAGACACGTGTAATGAGAAGAGCTTGTTTCTCAGGAACCGAGGAGGTCGTTCCAACAAACATAACAAGCTTTTAGATGTGCTTCAAGCATACACGCTTTCCCTTGTTCCACCACACTGTGGCATGACAGAAACAGCCAGGTGGCTTTATAAGACATTTGAACTGGAAGAGCAGAGGAGGGCTGTGTTAGAGGAAATCAGCCTTCTGCACACGAGCTTTTCTGGCACACTGTGTACCTGAGCGGGGTCAGCAAAATTGTTTACAAAAATATAGTTAGTGCTGTGAAGGCAACGAGTACTTACTCATCTTTGGGGTTTTACAGACAGCTGACACTTTCCAAAGCCAATCTAGTTATATGAACTGAAACCTCCATACAAGATGCAGCACATTTATCACCAGATTATCAAGGTGCAATGTTAGTAACCACATTAATCTACACACCCTTTATAGTGTTCAAACAGTAGATGAACATGAAACATCTACTGCCTGAAGTGCTGAAAGAAATTCATTTGCTTAGGACACTATGGAACAACACCGAGTTCAGTTAGCATTGACTTTTGTGGACAACACATTTAACATGAGAACCATAGCTCAACTGTTTTCATAGAAGATGCCGTATCAACACTGATTGTTCATTCACTCTATGAATGAATTCTGTATCAAATGAGCTTCACACTTGGCACTTACCAACAGCTGCTTTTCTTTCCTGAGCAGCTGGCAGACATAGTGTACCCTGTCATAATTCACATCCACGTTATGAGCCACCAGCACTGCTGAAGGTTGAAAGCTGAATTTGTGTTCATCAGTAGCTGTTTTTACAGCTCTTGTGCCACAAAAGCTGTCCTCTCTACCATCATTTTAAGACCAACTATTTTGGTAGGTAATGTAGTTCTAAAAAGAAAATAAAAAAATAAAGGGCAACAGCAGCTAGCATTTTTAACTGTGCCTCTGCAGCGATGCTCCTAGGTGGACCTCCATTTGGCTTGTGCCTTCAAGGCACTGCAGTGCAGTGGAATAAACTTCTGAAGTCTGAGGTTGCTCTGCGCTGCTAAGCACATCAGTCAACCTTTCTATTTTTTCCTTCATTTACAAAAGGAAGATAATAGTACCAGCTATACCAACTGCACAGCAGTGTTGAAAGGATTAATTAGCTAATATCTCTACAGTCTTAAGCATGCAGAACATCACAGATGCACAGTGTAATTACTATTATTAGGGGGATAATTTCTTTGACTCATTGGGACAACACATATTTTATCTGTCATTTTTTCATGGCACAGAAGTCTTCCGCCAAATATCCTCAGCTAAAAAGAAACTTCAATAACATGGCATAAACTATCCCCTGCAGGGCTTTACCTTTTTTCGAGCATCTATTATTTCTCATTAGTATTTAGGGATAGAAATTTGTGGGCTGCTGATAGCCACAAAGCCTTAAAACCAGCCACAAACGAGTGCTGCCAGAAAAGATATGACCTACTTGCTAAGTGCAGTATCCTCCTAAAAGCCATGTTCAAAACTAAACTATGCTGGGTCTGCTTTCCCTGGCTGCTAGCAGTGTCCGTAAAGGCTTTAGCTGCTGGCCAAAGTTGCAGTATCCAAACCAGCTCTAAACCTATTAATCTGATGGTCTTCTCCTCAGGGTGTACTGATGTAGCTGAGATCAGTAAGGGTACCGGAGCATCAACCAGATACAGTATGTTGGTCACACATTCTGAGAAATGCTACGAAACTTAGGATTTTTCTTCTTCAGGCCTCAGTACATAACATCTAAAGTCTAAGAGCTTTGAGACCTCCTGTAATGCTCAACTGCTTTCCTAAAAGAAACCAGAGAACACAGGAACGTCCCCATGCATAAATGGAGATCATAATTACTGTAGACTCGAAAGTAAGATAAGCTAAACTAGAAGAAAGGGGATGAGAGTTTGGTTTTCATGCAAAATCTGGGGGAAAACCTTGGCAGCAAAGGAGCGGAGAGGAGTGTGATAGAACTGAAAATTGCACTTGCATGCATGTGCCAAGTATGATGTTAATTCAATGTTAGTAACTTCATACTGAGAATAACAGATGATTCCAGGACGTTGATATTCTCTCTCCAGAGTAAAACTCAATGCTTTTCATAGAAATTTAGTTCAGCACACAGTCACAGACACAAGCCTCCTGAACACATATTAAGTAACAGTTTAAAGCAATGCTAAACCAAACAGCCTAAGAAATACAGCGGCTAAAGATATCAAAGGTCACAGTAAATTCTCTCTCTTGTAGATTTGCTGTTGGGTATACAGTGCCATGAATCTTTGCCATTCTGTAAGAAAAGCATAGTAACAGAGCTACTCAAAGTAACACAGCCACTCCAGGCACCTAAATTGGGCTTGGGTCCTTACATTAGTTATAGTCTAACTACAACAAAAACCTATAAGGTTAGTGGACTGACAGTGCTTATATGGGAATCTCCAAGGAATGTCACCTGACAGACCTTCATTTCCCCAGGACACGTGCGCTAGACTAAGTAACACTGAATTCTCACCATCACAGGCTCACAGACTGATGTCTCTGGTAGCAGCCAGCTGGGATCATTTAAATCAACTTTAACAGTAACACTGCAGTGCAAAGTAGGAAAGCACGGCACTGTTCTCGCAGCTTCTTGCTTTTACCAGTCTGTCACCCACAGAAAGCTGCTTGCAGAGCCCATCAGTCACAGCTGAAATTCTAACCCTTCATGATTAGCTAGCATTAGCTAAACCAAATCAATGGCTTGATTGCAGATTTGCCAAACAGAATTGCAATATGCATGCATTAGAATGATTAGACAGTTTGCAACTTCATTACATCCTCTAGAGATACATGAGGTATTACCCTAAAAGTGGCATGCATATTTTAAATAGCATTGAAACATATAGCTATCCTTTTTTTTTTCCCCCCACAGAAGACTACATGATGATTAACAGCTAATATACTGAGGCAAAGCTTGTCATGCCAGCCCCCTACGACAGCCTTGACTGTACCATCATTAACCTAAACTAAAAATTCAGAGGAATTTTGAAAATACTTTCAATAGCACTGCCAAACCTAGTTTTATTAGTGCTTCATTGTTTGCACCCCCTAGGAACAGTAGATAGGTAATTAGTGCTTGACACATTATCATTCTCCCTGGGCAAAATGGCAGCACAAATGCTAACTGTATGAATGGAGTGACAAATTGGGTGCGCCAACAGAGTCTGCTTGATCGCCGGTGAACAAAAATACACACAGGAGGAGACAGGCATCATGAGAAACAGCCTACTAGGAATCTTATCTTCGGCTAATAGCTGAATGACTACATGGAAGCAAACTACATAGCTAGAGAAAGATCAGTATTTTCAGCTAAAGCACTGAAGTTTTTTGAAACTAAAAGCAGTTTTTGCAGACAGAAAATTATTATTCTTACTCACCCTTGTGAGGTGAAAATTAGCAGTTCCATACAACTCTAACCACTGCACAGTTGTTTAGAAGAAACCTCTGGTTTTTACTTTATGTAAAATCCATGTCAGAATTGAGACAAACTTGAAGCAGTCTGAACAGTAACCTGCATTTTACTAAACCACTATGCTTACATTTTTAATGACAGCTCTCCTGGGCATCCTCCTTAAACTGATGTTCCACAAAAGCAACGGAGCTTCCATACATGTCATATAATAGGCATTCAATAATACAGCAGACCTCTTGCCTGCTACGTGTCACCCTGCAAACTCCAACGTAACTGTATGCTGTAGAAGTAACTAAAATCACAGCTTTAACACTTAAGCGCAAAGGCATTCATCTAGTTTAAATAATTTAATGGGAAGAAAACCAAGCACTTCCCCACACCTAAAACAACTTGCAAATACCATAGCTATGGCAGGCAAACAGTGAACTACAACCTCTCTATATAGCCTCACCCAGTCAATACCTACACGTATGCCAAACTTTAAGAATACAAAGCAGACCAGTGCAGGGAATGCCTTGCACTTACACACCTATGTACGTGTTGCTGAAGAGTGATTTTTAATTTTTTTTTAAAAACAGAAAATCTTCTCAAAACCCAAAATAATATGTATTATCTGAGTTGTACTCCTACAATTCATTTATGCCTACCCGTAAAAAAAAGATTGTAATCTAGCTTGTTGCAAGTAGGTATCATTATACTGCTAGATTTTATGGTTTTATTCATTACTGTTAATGAACTGAAGTGATTTCAGATATCAATAACTACAGCGTCTGCAAAATTTTAACAAAAAGCTTCCACAATAAAACAATAATTCAAGCTAATACATCCTGACCAAAAATCCCTCTCTCAAACAGAAATTACCAATTAAGTACCATTAGTAAGATTTAAATCGGAAGCCTTATGAAATCTATTTTAATATTTACAAGCAACAACACTGGATAGAGTATATACAGATGCATACAGCTTATGTACTCCAGAGAGGCTCTGGCAATTTGCCGTAGTAGCTAACACCATACAATATTGCCATAGGCAGCCAAGCTAGCTAAAAAGCACCTGCAGACCACCGTGTAAAACAAACCAGCCTTACATACTTGTGTAATCACATGCAACTAGGTTAATGCAATTGGACTGAAGAAACTGCAAGATGAATACTGGCAATGAGTAGGCCTGTGCTGTTACTAATTTGCAATGCATTTCCTAGCAAAAGTCACATTTGTCAGCCCTTCTGCAGCATCACAGTTGGGTTACAAAAGTTGTTTTCAAAAGAGCAATAAGAGAAAGCAGTAACTTGAACCCTAATACTTTGGCTTGTTTGAAAAATTAAGAAAGCAGCTAATACTATTGATCCTTTTAATCCGTTTGACAGCTTAAAACTTCAAGAACAGTAAATGTATATGAAAGGTTTGTGATTTGCAGCTACACTTAATTCCAGCATAGAACTGTCAGGTTACACACGTATGCACAACTTCTATAGTAATTAGCATTTACTTAATCAAGATATTGATAATTCAAGGTCAGTTCACACTACATGATACACTGACATCTACTCCTCTTATATTTCCCGCTCTTTGCTGTACTGCTTTAGATGCCACAAAAGGCTCAGTTTCACTGTGTCTTCTAAAAATTCCGACCCACGAGTTCTGTCTATAATACCTGCAAACTGCTAAGTCCAAGCAGATATTAAAAACAGTCACTGAGAACACAAAAAAGCTATGATTATTTGTTACCACAGTGTGAAATAGGCTTCTTAAAATGTATCCACGTTAATTAAAACTACTTGAAGAAATACAGTTGCGGCTGTATATGTGGAAGCAAACAAGAAACAAAGCAGCCTAATAAAACTAAATAAATACTGGCAGTATGACCTTAAAAGACAGACAGCTGTCTCAGGCACTGGCTGGAAGATCTGCAGAACTAGGAGGAAAACCACTGTCTTCTGAGGCACAGCTGCATCCTGTATATTGCATAACTGCTTTGGCAAATAAGCATTAATGAAACACCTATGTAGAAATGAATTGCCTCTTAATGAAGGTAAGTTCAGACACACCAGTAAATAGGATGTCTAGCTGCAGTTGATTAAAACTGAAAATTTTGCGTATTGTGATGGTGCAATACTAATACCATAAAACAAGTAAAATTTGGAACTGGCTACAGGCAAGTATTACAGACAGGCTGACCTGAAATCTAAGCTCATAAACCGCTGGGGAGAGCAGGAGAATCTCTTTCAAGGCCAGGGATTACAAAAAATTTTGAAGAGGTAGTTAAATCAAATACTAATTCAATAAATAAAGTTATAACTGCGTGGAATGTAACGGTCTGTGAAAAATACAGTAAGCACAGAAGATCTAATTGTTCTCTTGTGCCGTGTTATGTATGAAGAAAGCTTTTAGAAAACTTTTGGAGATTTTTTTTTTTTCCTTGTTGTGGAATAAGAGATCTCTACGAACGTTTAACTTTTTGCTTTTATAGAATTGTAGCAGTATTGGTTGGAAGGGACATCTCTAAACCAACCTCCACCATGGCCAACATCAAACCAGGCCATTTGTCGCCTTTTTCTAGAGAAGTTCCTTTCCCTTGCCTCTGTCAGAACTAGTCAGTTTTGGACTGGGAGAATCTCTTGGTTTATCTCTCCTGGCATAGAGATACAGAGCAAAGCATCAAACACAAATTTGATTTTCTTACCTTAGCGTATGAAAGTTTTGAAGAAATTGCAACTGTCACATCTTTGAACTGATAAAGTGCCTGCTTCTAAAAATATCCTTTGCATCTCATATTTAAGGCTTGCCTTCGTTGTAAACACTTTAGTAATGGCCTTGCGATTCTGTTGCAGATGATTTTGAGTAAAACAAAGTAGATGTTCATGTGCTTTCAGTATTTATAAGGCAATAGATTATTTTTTCTTAAAAAAAACCTGATGACCATGTATAATAAATTTACTGAAGCAGAACATTTCAATTTGTCACGGGTCATTTTGTCACAGGTCAAAGTACGTATGTTTACACAGGAAAAATTCTGATACATTTTTCAGATGTACATATAGGAACTTAACTAAGGTGTTACTAGCGCTGATCCCTCAATTAAAAAAAACAAAACAAAACAAACAAAAAAACCAAAACCAAACCAAAACATTATTTTTTCCAGAATCCTAGAGCTCTTACTAGTTCTATACATAGAAAGCAGTAGAATAGTATAGGTTGCCAGATTAAAAAAGAGCATCATTTTTTAATGGCCCTTCCTACAAATAACTGTAGTCATCAAAGAGCAGTTAGATAACATGTACTTTATATCTCCCAGAAAAGTCTTAAAAGATTTCTGTCTTTAACAAGTGGTAGTCAATGGCTTATTAAAGAAACAGATCCATCTAGTGGTAACAGGAGTTTTATGCTAATGCCTGTGTCAAGCACAAGCAGGGAGGATTGGTGGCTAAATGAAGAGGCTACGTTATGCCACCAGAAAGAGCACTGCTAATCAAAGTTTCACTTTAAGTCAAGTAGGGAGAACTTTTCCTCTAGTGAAGGTGCTGAACAAGCCTTTTCAAATAACTTGGTTTAAAAAATATTAGCACTTATAATCTTTAGAAAAGACGGAGCGTCGTTACTCAAACTTGTCAGTCAGTATCAATGCCAGATTATTGCAGAAAACACTCAAATGCACGAGGCAAGGCAACTGCTGGAATATTCTTCAGAAACTGTAATTTCAGTTCAAAATATCCTAAACTACTTCGAAAAATTTTTTTATATTATAATGACTTTGAGTACGTCTGTGCCTAAACAATCTTCAGTTTTGAGCAACAGTATGCTTTGTTCTTTTGGTCTAGTATTATTGCATATGACAATTCTGAGTGGGAATGGTCCCAGAGGATGGGAGGCAGGGGGGAGTGCCAAAACCTGAAAGCCATGCAGTTTTAGGCTTGTCAGAACATTGCTAGTAAAAAGTGCTAGAAAAGCTAATAAGGACCCATCTAATAATGAATTGAAAATGACAGTAAAATTAGCATCACTGGTCATAATTTCATGGTAAATAGATCTTGTCAAAATAAATCATTATGCAGTTTTTCAGTAGGAAACTCAGACTTGGTCACTCAGCACCTCCGGCCATCTTGATTAGAAAACAAAAGCACTGCAACAACATAATAAATAGATTAAAAACTGTGATGGGCCTCAACATGCAGCTGTAAAGGAAGACAAAGATGCATACGTTGTTTCAGGGAACCAGTTTCCCACCTTGCTCCAACTCCTCCTCTGTCCCCAACTCTGCCAAGGTAGTAGAGAAAACACAAAATTATCAATGATGATGTTTACAGGTAACACACACACACACAAAAGTATAGAAAACCACTAAGTCGCAAAGCGAACAATTTGGCTTACTACTACGGCTGGGCTCAAGTCAATGTGGTATATTTTGTTGAAGAATGAGCTGAGCAGAGATCTACCCTGATTCTTAGGTACCTTAAAAAAAAAATAATTAAAAAAAAAATACAAAGGACAGTTCAAAAGGAAAGGATAGCCCTGGCCTCACCTGGAGTGGCAGCCAGTTCCCAAATTTAACTCAATCCTGAAATCCCTACAGACTCAGGAATCAGAGGGCAAAAAGGAATTGGGAAGAAATGGAGAGATGGAGGGATGTAAATGGGGCACCAAAGAGAGCAGCCAGCAGTGGCTTCGATATACGGAAATAGCTAGAGAATTTGCCTTGTTTGCAAATTTAGATTGGACTGAGGGAGAGAAAAATAAAAGGAGATGGAAGCAGCAGCAAATCCATGTGCCCACACATAACCCTTTCTCCCCCAGATCTCCATCATATTTCACAGCTCTACTCCACAGGCAACACAGAATGGACTTTTGCTGCCTCGCAAAGAAAAAAAGCATTTGTGGGACACCTCTCAGACAGCAAGATTTTCCAAGGATGATTTCAGAGAAATCCTACCAGTATGGTAGGAAAAGGACTTCTCCACATTTACAGTCTCTGAACCACAGTTTTTCCCTCGTCCTCAGAATCTGTCAGCCTTGGGCCTGTACAGTCTTGCAGTGCAAAAGAATAATCCTTTTTCTACCCTAAGGTCTCTTTAAGAAGTTCATTTTCACTCAAAACACCCCTCTTCTTCTATCGTGCATTATGAAAGTTGTTAACTACCACTTTGCTGTTATTTACTGATCTGACAGTATTTGCCGACATCTCAGATCTAGAAAATGGCCAAAACCCTTACCTGGTGATTGTCATCTGAATGTTCCAGATGAACAGCATTCAGGCTCCTGCCTGATGCAAGCTTTAGCTCCTTGAACTTGAGCCCAGACAATATCTCACACAGCCCACAACGCTGCGCAGTTGGTTCTGTTACCTGACAGAGCAAAAAACCTTTTGAAGCGGGGGCTGCACGGTAACTTAAGTTTTACATACTAAATATAGATGCACTTATTTAAATGTTGCAAGCACACAGGCGTCCGTGTTGGTAGCAGCAATAGCTTTCAGCTCTCCCCTCTCCGATTCTCCCAGCAAGACAGTAGAATTTTGTCTTTGCTCTAAGCTACCACTTACTGTTCGTGCATTCGGTAAATTCTTTTGATTTGGTGTGATGAGTATGCCCAATAAGTATGTGCCCATAAGATCTACGAACTCAAGTCACAAATAACAAATTTGTACCCAGTTCAAGGAATCTAGAGTCTGTATCTTTTTGGATGCTGTGAAGTTACAAATTTAATTACTGGAGGAACAGGGAGGGAACCACACCCTCAGTCAACTGGGAGTTTTCTTTAAAAGATTAGGCTTCTCCTAAAAAGCTTCTCCCCAGGCAAAGGCAGTAGTAAGGAAGTCTGTCTCAACCCCAGAGCACTCTTTTGGTCCCTAGGACTTTCTAAAAAGAATATAAAAAGCCTACAGGGAAGTCATTTGAGAGTAATAAGAGAAAGGCTCACATCAAAAGCTATCTGACAAATAATTTGTCTGCTATAGAAATATTCCAGTAGAGTCCTGGAGATAAATTAAGTACTCAAATGATGCCCAAAGGAAAATAAAAATGAAATTGAGCAATTGAAGGTAGAACAAGGATCGCAATCACACTTTTTAGCAAAGACTGATATGCTTAAGCTTTCACTGATGAAATCTATTGCCAAAACTACTATTTCTATTCTTTTTTTCTCTCAATTAAACTGGTGCAAGGCACCAACATTAGGGTTAGCCGAGTCGTGTTACTTATTCATATGCAGCTAATGCTCACTATGCAAAACAAGAACTTGAATCCCAATACCGTATCAATTCTTTAAATAACTAATGTGAGACTGAACTTACAAACTTACACAACAGCATCTGTGTTGTCAAACCTGGATTTGATTATTTCATTTTTATTAAGTGTTACTCCCACTTTATTTCTTAAGCATCTTTTATAACAATTCCCACAGGTAAGTGGGTGGTATTGTTATATTTACATGTCTCTTCCTCTGTGCTAAGGGATGCAACAACTACGGAGAGGTGGATTGCACCGTTACACAGACAAGTAATCAAATCACATACTATCAAGAACTAAACTTAAATCAGTTTAGATCATAATAAGACTACCAAAATTTCTGTGAAGAGACAACTTTTTAGTGCAGACCTCCAATATTTCAGAGAAAAACTGGATTTATTTCTTTCCCATGCTTCACATGATGCAATCCCTGGTAGAACCAGCTGGAGGCTGTAGCAGGAAAAAAGATTAAGAAAAAGGAGTGTCGTGGGATAACAGAAGTGACATTAATACACCATGATAACACAAACTTTATCATACCTATGATTATGCATGATAGAGTTAAATGAAAAATGCATTTAACATGCCTGTAACATGGCGCTCCACTGGGACTCTTGCGTAGTTTTGGCAGCAAGCTGATGGGTCTGATTAAATCAAATCAAAAGCTGAAGAATTTAAACGACAATAAAGGAAAAAACAGCCTTATAATTCAGCACAAGAACAACAGAGCTCCAGAAGGAAATCGCTGAGCTGCAAACTGATTGACAGAAGCTGGTGAAAACCACTTCTGGGTCACTCACCTCCTGCTTTAGGAGTTTTGAAGCACGCTTGCTGTCTGACTGTAACTATTCGCATACATGGCATCTAAGTGGCTCCGATGCTTATTATGCAATGTTGGCTTAAGTGCCTAGATGCATAGGTTTTGAAAACTCAATGCAGGCAAGCAGCAACAAGAGCGTGATAAAGGCCATCTTTTGGCATAACTGTTATTAACATGAAAAACCAAAAGAATAGTAACAAACTGTAGCAGACACAAATTCACCCAGCACTTTAACCCTGGAACAGGGTTTTCAGGCACCATCTGACCTTCACGCCAGCCAGAGCTCAAGCACAGCACAACACGTAACAAAACATGTTAGCAGCAGAGCTGCCAAACTACAGCTACTCCTCAGACATAAGAAACAGGAAGGCTTTTGAAACTGGGAAACTAAGTTGCTGCTTAAGTTTTATATATGTATACATGTAGGTACAGATACACACACAGGTATTTATTTCCACACACACAGTAAGTCAAGTGCACCCCAGGCACCGGGAAATGCTGCTTTCAGTTGTTCCTTCTATTTTCCTTTTGCCTATGCAGCAACTGCTGCTGTGCTTATGTATTCAGTAATCATATTTTGATGTGCATGGAAGGTTGCTTCATAAAATCTGAGAACTCCAGTCACAAGGGTGACAGCATAGCAGATGGCAAGATTTTGGGTTTGGCTTTTGGGGGGGGGGAGGGGGAGTTGTGAGGGTTTTTTTACTGATCAATTGTTATAAAGCAATACCTGATTTATAGTAACTTAAAAAATACTGTATTTGATATTTTGATAAGCAGACTCAACAAGCAGAAATCAGGCAACGTGTTTTTTCTTCAGATGAGCAAAGGGATCACTTTTATTATCCTTTGTGTTTAGGTACAGCAAGATGATGAAAAGATGGTACTGATGTCCAGAGAACTGTTTCTTTCCTCGGGTGCTGAGCTGATATCCATATTTAATATGAAATCTGGAGACCTAAACCAGGGTGCAGCAAGGTGTAGATGCATCTGTAAGGAATTTTGCCGTGAAAGCAAATAGTGTCCTTTAAGAAACAGACCAGGAATAAGTGCAGTGTCTTCTTGATTTTGCCCTTGAGCCTACTGTCAGCTCCAGCACCTGCCCCTCTGTGGGCCATCCCTACAAATCCAGCCATTTGGAAGCATTAGCTGTAGAGAGTGCAGGACCAAGAACCCTTTATTAAAGCACACATGCCATCACTTATACTGGTGCAGCTCAAGCTCTGCCAGGTCCATTATATCAGTACTTATTTATTGCCATTTGATCTCTGAAAGAAGGATTAAATGGGGTGGTATTTAATCACCATCCTAAGGATTTAATGACACTTAGCAGAAGAGCTAAACTGAAAAGGTGCTGGGGAACACCAAGAAAAAATGTTGTATGTACTTCAGGATTCTTAATTTTTAAGATATTTCCATGCAGCTTCTTCAGAGAGCACACACTTGTGTACCCAGAGAACAGTGTAAGTGGAGTCTGTAAGACCAGGGATGACTTGTAAGCAAAATTTCTGTGTATTCCTCCCAGAGAAAGATTGCTGCTTCCCCCCTCCACTCTTTTCTCTTTCTTTCTACTCTTGTTAGCCAGTAGGTGAAAAACCACTGTGTAAGCTCACATTTGTGTTTGCCTCTGGTCTGTTTGTGACAGACAGAACCACAGTTAAGAGCAGTTCAGCTAACTCCCAAGGTTGGGTAGCCTCTTCAGGTGAGAATTACTTTCCTTCCAGTTCTCCTCCAGGCTTAAGACATCTGCATTGCAATGGGATCAAGCTTTACCCTAATAAAGGCAGATATCATTCTAAGTAAAGCTGGAATAGTAATCCCCAGCACCAAGAGGAAAGGTACAACTGGCACACTGCCATCTTCCTTTGACAAGCCAGTGCATCCACAAAGGTGTTTTTAACTCTTACCACTACAGTTCTCCTAATACCTTAAATAGCTGGGCAAAGCAGTGCAGTGTAAGGGAGCTGCAAGAAAAAGGCAACATCCATAGCAGACTGGCCTCTGATAATGGAAGGGGGGGGATTTGTTACAAACACTGCTACAAGTATGTGTCATTTTGCAGTTCTTCCAAGAAATAACGCAGTTCACCCTGCAATCTTCCAAAACAAACTACAGTCAAACATCACATGTATGGATAAGGAAGTGGAGAACCCAAGGGCACAAACAACAACACTGAGATTCATCTTCACTCTTCTCTTCCAGTTCCTCTCCCCAGAAGGTTGGCACTCTTCCAAAATAGAGACTGAAAGCAGTAGAACTTTCCCCCCCATCCCCAACACACAAGAATCACTCCAAAAGTGAACACATCTTACACAAGAGAGCAGACTCTTTCACCTCTCTGAGTGCTCACAAGGATGACTGCAATCCTGGAGGAGGAGAGGCAAGGAGGGACTTGGGGCTTCTGAAGGCACAGAGAACACAACAAAGGCACCTCCCAAAAAGAGGCCAAAACCAAGCCAACTCTTTAAATTTCCTCCACAAGGACTCCAGTGGAAAACATTTAGGGAAAGGTAAGTCTGCAAGTTTCTACTCAAAGACAGTTACAGAAAGGACCACCGAATGTCAACAAGCATCAACATCTTGTCAGGGATTATTTGTTTATCACCTTGGACTCAACTGAGAGCATCTGTCAATCTCTGAGCAGCCTTCATCCGTCATTATGGGAAGATGACTTTTTACAGCAGAAAGTTGTAACTGTGTGTTTTTGCTCTGTCATTGCTTCAGAGTTCCTGCTGCCTATCCTTCAAAAATTTAAATGCTTAAGAGAGAAGCTCACAGCCATAATGCAGTATCAGTCTTAAAACATGATGTTAGATCAGGACTATGAACTGCACATAGGATTTAGGGTGCAAGTTCCCTCTATCCCAAAAGGTCCTTGTAATCTCCTGGAAAGACTGCAGATATTACCTACCAGCTTAAAAAAGGAAATTATTACCTGTTATTTTCTATTATTTTTGTAGAATAACACCACAGAAAACAGATGGAATATGTGATTTCATGTTCACTTAAGCATCAGAAGATTAAAAAAACCCCAAACACAACCCTAACATTACGTCTGCTGATCAAAGAAGGGGGGTTCAAAACTTCAGCCCTTCCTTAAAAAAAAAAAAAAAAAAACAAAAAAACAAAACTAAAAACAAACCACAAACAAAACCCCAAAAACACAAAACCCAAAAAAAGACCACACAATAAACACCAAACCATCCAGGTTCTGATTTTTCTCCCAAAAAGGACATAGCTTGTACTCCATCCTGCCTGCTCTAACATGATATGAAACTCTTAATTCTGAAAAAGACAAGGAAAAAAATATCTCTACTCTGTATGAAAGCTAATCACTTCTCTTGGTGCAGTAATAAGTCTGGTGCTCTGGTAGCTGATCCTGAGGTCCAAAGAGGCTCATGATTTATATTTATTTTTATTCCCTGTGGACAAGAACAGAGACCACAAAAATGACAAATTAAAATGCCTGAGCAACAACAAACTCCTGAATACTAAGTGCAAGAGAAGACACAGTCAAGACAAAGATCCATTTCTGTCACGTCAGTGAAAGAATCCCGCTGTAAGCACCAGGACTCTCCCTGGGATAACAAGGCTCTACCAGATGCAGAGGCTTGAAGGACCCTAACCCAGACGCAAACCAACCAACTTAGGAGCGTATTGGTATTTTCTGGTTTTGCACTTAATTATCTGTTGACGTACACTTGAGATGGGTGCCGTACAAAGACTAACCTCAATCAACAGCACATACAGAGCTACTATCAAGTGACTGTGCTGCTTCTTCCTGATAAAAGCTAGCAGGGGAGAGAAAAAAAAAAAATCCCAACCACCAAACACATAGCCTAAAAATAAAACCCGGACAAGTTAAAGAACTCAAAGTTCAAGAGTAGAGGCCATCATTACATATGGAAAAGGAAGAGTCCAGGATCAAAGTCACATGAAGGCCGGGGCGGGAGGGCAGAATAGAAACACCACAAAAACCTGGAGAAGGACCTGTGATCTAGTTTGGTATATACATAGGTTTATTGAGGTTCAGCTCAACAAGAAAAGCTCATTAGTTAATTCTGTGCCTTAATTTCTAGAGAGTTGGTTGTTTAGGCACAAAAAAATTGTCCAAGAGAAACATGGTTAATTAAGTTGCTGATGAAAACCAATCAAAGGTTTGGGAATTTTCTTTTTGTTGGTCTTTTTAATTTGGGAAGGTGGCTGGAAAACTTGTGTAGGATCTGCTCTTGTCAGTGTCCTTAGCCAAGAGTCCCCACGAACAAAGATACCATTACCCAAATGGTATTAATTAACAGAAGAAACGCACGCCATTGCTACAAAAAAGAAAATAAAATAAAAACATGAAAAAAAAAGTAGAAGATACCAGGTATTATAAAAAGCTAGAGCTGGCAATGCTCCTTTACTACACACTACTCATTTGTTTGTCCTGATTATAGGCAGTTTCAATCTCTCTTGAACTACTGCAATTTGTCTAATTTATCCCATGAGTAAACAGAAGAAATAATGAATATCAAATACTCAAGCTTTTAGGAAGCAAAATGTTCTTTAAAAACAAAAAAGAAAAAAGAAAAAGAGAAGGGAATGACATTTTTAAGGAGAGTATAAACACAATACGGTCATTTTCATATGGCTGTCCATAGCAATTACACAGAAGAAAATGGTACTTAAATGAACTAGCAGAATGTAAAGCACTTGATTATTTTTTTTCCTCATTTCCTTCCTATAATAGTACTTTAAAACAAAAAATGTTGTCCTTCATTATCAATCTTTGTCTTCAGATGGAGAGAGCGCCTTTATTTTGGCAACACAGCACATATAATCCAAGAAGCACACGACAGAAGCCACACTAACACGCGTGAAAAAAGCATTTCTCTTATTTTCCTGTCGTCTTTCATATTGCAATTTCATTGATTTGCTTACTGATTTTTTTAAGATTAAGAACACATGCAGTTAGGGGAGTCCAACATTGTCTACTGCAATGAATTACTGGAATAATAATAATTTGTATTAAAGAAGAAAAAAAGCCATAAACCTTCTGCAAGAAAAACAACTGTCATTTAGAAAGAACAGAAAGGGACAGGCTCTTTTACAGTCTACTGACATTTGTCAGTCTTTCAAGATATGAAAGATTTTATTAACTAATAACTTTTTAAAATAAAGGAGCATAAAGCATCTCGAGTTAGTTCATAGAACTATGACTGCAGGCAAAAAATCTACCATCAACTGAGGAATGCAGTAATTTGACTATTCACTTGACAACCCCCTAATGGCATTATTCCCAAGTTTTCTCAGACAATTTTTCAAAATAATAAGATTTTACAGCTTTTAACTTTAACAGTCAGTGTCAAGTTTAGAATATGAAGTCCAAAATCCCCACTAGAAAAACGGGTTTACTTTTGGTATTTCTGCCAGTACTTAATTGCAAGTCTTGAAATCCAGTTTCAATTCTCATATATCTCCAATTCCTTTCTTGTGAGCTTCCATCAGGTAATACCTGACAAAGTAAGATTGTCTACATAGACATCAATGGAAAAAACTGTTTTTCAAGAGGAGGCAAAGTATGCAGATCACTGAAATGGCACTGAGTTCAAGAGAAAAATATTTTATTGTCAGTTCAGACAAGTTTCAGACCTAAGTTTTTTTTCCAACTTTGTTCCAAACGACTACAGGTAAGAAGAACAGATTCCACCAATAGTTGTATTTTCAAGATAGAAAATGCTTAAAACATTTTTAGATTCCATGTGGGTCAAATATAAAGTACTTTTCAAATCCTAGTTTAAGATTTCTTTCCCCCATTAAAGTTACACATATGCAATGAAACAGACCTTGTAATTATGTGAAATTTATACAGTAACAAGTTTTGAAGTGTCAAAGAAAAAAAGTCATATTTGGAGAAGTAAGAGGAATAGGCAGAATGAAGAGCATTAAGTGAAAATTTGGATGAAAGTCACTGGTTTGGAAGCTAAAGAACTAGTAGCATAAAAATGCAAGTACAAGCCAATCAGCATTTGATAAGCCAAGTGAGAAGAAAAACAAATGAGTTACCACCTGTACTATTTATATTCCAGTCTTCCTGCAGGTGATAGACCAAAGCAGAATGCTTAAAAGGAGGAATTTAAACCAAGAGACATTTCATGGATATTTACATTGAGATTTTTTTCCAAAGACTGTGGGGCAGAAAGGGCTTTCACAGGGCATGAAGACCAGTACCATAAACCACCAAGAGGCAGTCTCCCTTTACAGCACAAGGTATTATTTGTAAGATGTGTACTGGCTGTGAAAGGTCTCGAAATAACCCCTGGTTTATTTACTTCAAGCCATAACAGCTCTAATGTAATTGATGTCTTATCAGTTATAATATCAAAAAGCGTAAGTTATTTACAACAGATGCCTTAAAAAAGCCCAGTCCTTAGAGCTTAAGTCTCTAAATGTCCCACAAAGGACCAGGTTCTTGTTGACCAGGTACACATTTTAAAAAGAGACAGAAAAATACTAATCATTTGTTACAGCAAAAGAGGATGACAAAGCACAACAGGAGAGTTCCTCAGATCTTCATTACACCCCAAATCCATGCAGCTACATATGCTCTTTCTCCAGTTCAACAAAAGGATTGTATTATATTTCTCATATATTTTTGGACTTCCAACATAAACAGCCTTCCGAAGGATACAGCAGTAGAAACACTCAACACATCAGCTAGAATTTATGGTGTTTGAATTCTGTGATAAAATGAGCGACAGACTGCTCATTCCCTCAGAGGAAGCCAATTTCTTCCCTCTAACCATCAACATCTTTCATATTCTCAGCTTTGATAAGATCAATGGTTACAGCTAAATTAATAGAAAGTTGATTTTTAGTCTGAAGTCCTTTAAATACTCTCAATTCTTTATAAATAAGCATCCTCTATGGTCTTAGGAAATTCAAACTATCAATGTGGAATAACCTGCATCTCAATATCTGCAAGGCGGAAGTATCCCTGGTATGTTATTATTTACAACCATTCAATCAAAATTAAGTTCAAAGGTTCAATATTTCAAGACAATTCACTATGTATGTCAACAATGCCTGTATCGAGAAATATTTTCTAAATTACAGTACTGATTTTGGGTCTTTGAAAATGCTAGCAAAACCAAGAAATACTTTAATCAAAAGAAAAAAGTGAAACAGGGCAACAGAACTAGTAAGACAGACACACTCATGTTTAGGTAAGTTTACAGACACAGAGAACTACATACCAGCATTATAAAGGTGTTCAGTTCTCTGCTATTAAATTTCCTTCAGATTTCAGTGACAATTCTGAGTTAATCTTCGATTACATCCTAACAGTAATTCCTTATAAGACTCCTGTACAGATTTCCCTCATTCGCGAGATCTCATGCCATCCCCAAGTATACTGACAGCACACACAGCATATGTGATCTTTTCAGCTGCTGAACAGCAATGACAGGTGATTAGTGAATTCTAATTTGCTTAAAACCACTCTCTACCCCTCAGGGCCCCTAAATAAATCTATCAGAAGCTTAACACGGACACTAACCTGAAAGGACTTTGAGAATCACAAGTCCTAAACTCTGACCCGAGCTTCCCAGCAGACTTCAGTAACCACCACTAACTCACACCTCCTCAGGGACAAAGTTTAAAAATTAGTTTGTGCTTAGTAATATAGCGTATCAAGTGGTATGGCCCTAAACATACTCTCTGCAGTACCGAAATATAATGCTTATATTCTTTGTAATACAATACATAGTTGACCATTTAATGAGATCAATCAATATCAATAGGAATTTTTCCCCTTCAATTTCCTGTGCAAAATATTATTGCAAATTTCCACTCAGACTGACAACAGATCTCAGTTCCAATCACTTATTCTTGAACATAACTTACCTGTATACTCCAAGAGGTATTCTGGGAACAGTAACAATTTCATCAAATTCTCAATGCAGCCTCTTACCTCAATAGATCTTAAAGCACTTTATAAGAGACTCCTATATCATTTGCCCAACTTCAGCAGAGCACAGAGCGGTGAAGGGCTCCACCGAAGTGGCAGAAGTGGGCTTCTCAGCTCCCATTCAAACTACTAAAGAAAGGGAAAATTTTTCACTCAGTGGTGAAAAAGAAATCTGAACGTCAGCTATTTGGGGCATTCTTCATAAAATAATGAACTTCTATCAATGGTGGACATTCTTCTGAGTTAGAAGGGCCATTTGCTTTATTCAGATAAGAAGAAGTATCTTGGTAGGATGTGCTAAAGTCTCCCCAGTCAAGCTCTCCATGTAGGAATAATCAGCTAATCTCTGACTTGCCATCTACTCCCAAAAGCCAGAAGCAGAATATCATCTGAAAACATGGTTAATTAGCAAAATAGTTATGTGAGAAGGTCTTGGTTGGGTCATGCAACCAAGGAAGATCAGTGGTACTGGCCTGAACCTGGACACCAGGCTGGGAGGAAACAACAACTCTACGCTATATTAGTTTGACTAAACTTGAGTCTTACCAGCACAAGATACAAATCAGCAAGGACACCATCAACCCATTTTTCTGAACCAAAGCCTCAGTCTGATGCTGCCGGCACCTTGCAATTTTAATAGTTAACCTTCTTCTTCCCTTTTGTATTTTATTGAAGTGTACTTGTTACTCATGAACATGTGGTAAATGGCAGTATGCACACATCCAAACACCTAACCAAAAAGGTCTCAAATCAACATCCAAAGAGAGACTGAAAAATTAGTAATTACAGTAAAAACAAACAAACAGAAAAACCCCAAGCCATTCTGTATGAGAACTGAGAGCCTTTAGGCAGAGTGTTAACTGTGAAACATATTCTAACTACAAAAACAAAGGACACATCTGCCGCCGTAAAGCAGGTTTTGCTCACTGCGCTTCCAGAACTAAGCATTTGTGAGGATGATCTCTGTTACTTAGTTTCACACTACTAATTTTTTTTTTACTTACTTATTCCAACTGTAGCATTACTGTAATGATTGCATTGCCCAATTCTAGTCTGGATACAATTACAAGTTTCAGGTGTTACTTTGATGGAGTCATTTGTGTAAACTCTTAGCATAACCATAAAAAAACCAAACTTACTTTTCTTGAACCAATATTCCCAAATCTACAAAAGATCAAATGTAATTGCAATTTATAAATCTTTAGGCTGCTTGGGCCTGCCACCAAGTGCTAATTATTCATAATACCTTCAGACTCCAAGCTTGTAAAATTCTAGATACAATGCAGAGCAGAAATTGAGAAAAGCCTACACATGGAAAAAGAACGTCAAAGAGCTGTGAGGCAAACCCTCTCTGAGCTCACTAGAATGCCATAAAGGTACAATGGAAGAAAACACTTCTTAGTCTGTAAAACTATTTGTGGTTTTATCCAGCTACAGGATTATTTAAAAAATAAACAAACTTCATTGTCCACGCCACCGAAAGTTCAGGCCCTTGGAAGGGGTGCTGAACAGCATTCTTCTACTGAGGGCAGCCAGTGAGCATCTGTACCTAAAAACCACCTGGGAGAATGTGTCAGTCTCAGATCTGGCTAGAAAAGCAACATTTCTGAAGGTCAGCTCAGAGACCCTCCAAGTCCAAGGAATGATGTGGTCACATAAGAGATACCTTGATTAATCTAGCTCAATTCTGCCAGAGACCTTGGCATCAGACAAGACATCTTGGTGTCTTGTCCTGTGGTGCTCTACAACTTCTTTTCCTGCCAGCACATTGGCAAGGAAACCACTATGATCACATCACCTTAAATTTACGTCCTTTACTAACAGTGGCTAAGAAACAGCTTGAGAATGGGTGATCTGCCAACATATTTCACAGTCCTGAGAAATGTTCTGTTGTTGAATAAATGTTAACATATTACTCCACAGGCACACGGTGTTCTGACGGAGGGTTAAATTTTGTTAGAGCCTCTGACTGTATCCACCCATGAAGTTATTGCACTTGACTTTGGCAAGAGTGATCCTTAAGATCAATGCAAAAGGAGGTGGACCAGTATAAACCCTTAACATACATCTCTTGAATCTCCAATATTTATGCAAAAAGGAAGAAGTCTGACACCAGCAGCAGTGAAAGAAGGAAGTCTCTTTGAAAATATTTCAGAAGGTCCTTCAGGTATCAGTAACTATGACAGGACTTCTAGGAGAAGATGTACTGATACCCTTGGGTGGTTTTACACAAAACTCCACAACTTATTATACAGCTATAATTCCAAATACAAGTTACTGATCGCTTTTTTGTTTGTTGACTTTTCATCCTCAGAAGGAAGGGGAAAAATAGTCAAAGGAGTCGTGGATTAATTTTTTGTAATCTTCAGACATAGGCTTGTCCCAAGTGAGGCTGTCATCTCAGTGGCAGTGTATATAAGATAAGGACTTCAGGTTCATCCATACTATCATCAAACATTTCACAAATATCTTTAGTGTTATGAAGAGGCCAAATCACGGTGGCATGTAATTGCAGTTAGACCCTCTTACTAGGTATTTCAAATATCTTTTATATGAAGTAAGAGTCCAGAAGATAGAGACCATTTAACAGCAGCACGGATCTATGGTTTGACCTACCAAGGCAAAATCAACCTCAACTTTTTCTTGTAAATGAATATGTCCAATTACATCAGTTTCAACAAAACCCTTCAGTGGAATACTACAGAAATATATTTTGAAAAAATAAAATTATTTCCACAATGTTGAAGCATCCTTAATATTCTAACAAGGCACACAGAGCAGCCCTGAAACGGGATGAGAAACAGATAATATATGCCACCTTTACATTTTTCAGGCCCAGGCCACAGATGAAGTGCTCCCGGACTTTAATCAGTCTTCCCGGAGGACTGATAAGGAGACACAGTAGATAGAGATTAATTCCTTCTCTGAAACTACTGGTTATTTTAGGGGGTTCAAACTTCCTTATATTAAACGCATGCTGATCATCTCAACCATGCTCAAACTTTGAAAACACTTCTGCTTTAAAGCTGGAGTACAGGACTCCTAAAGGTCCTCACTGTCTCCAGTTGGAAAAAGTTGCACTGGAAACCTGAAGCAGGGGGATGTTCTCAGTTGTAACTGCTATCACACTAGAAGTATCTACTATTAAATGCCAAGCAGATCTCCTTGTGTTCATGAGCCCCCATATGTCTAGAAGCCATATCTTCAGCATGAGGGCTTATTTGGAATTTAGAATTTGTAAAGTTACTAAATTTACCTTCGATAATGAAGGCTAATTTGGTCCTTATTTTGGGGAAAGCTCTCTTTAAATTTAGATTTAGAAGCTCAATGCAAATAATTGTTCTTTGTTAAGTTCCAGTAACTGCCAATGCTCTTTTGCATGCTGATACAGAAAAAGTCTTCCAATCAGTCTTCTTTCGCAACTTCCTTGTCTTTTGATGTGTCCTTTTGCTGACTGTCTTGGACAGTCATTCACTGCACTGACAACTGATGACCATAAGGCTAAATACATATAAAACTGCTTGAAGCCCTCAACGCATTTGGTAGCAATCATCTGCTGTTTTTGATGTGGATGCCAAAAAAAGCCAAGCATTGAGAGAGCAAATTAGCTGGCTTTGAAATTCCTTCATTGCTTCACAGCACAACATGTCCAGGAACTTGTGCGCATCATCAGAATCTCTAGTGTGTTAATGGCTGTTCCCAGCAAGTCCTGCCTCTGCCCCAGATGAGACAGAATCAGAGGACAATGAACGGTCCCTGGCAAAGGGTGACACTTTGTATTCAGCTGGCAAAGAAACAGCCCAAACTAGCTGTAAAGCTTTCACAACAGGAACAGAGGAGGAAAGGGGGGGGGGGGAAGTACAGTTCTGAATTGGGATACAGATGCTGGCCTATTGGTGTAACACAGTTATCCTCATGCTGCCAAATTAAATCAAGGTTACATGGACATAGAAAGGGCAGATATCCAATTCAATCTTAAATTTTCTTAGAGGACACAATTAAAGCAGTATTTGCTTTTAGCTTCTCTATTTAGTGCTATAAAACTCTGCCCTCTACTTCCCATCCCAATGAATTCTGGCTGAGTAAGGTACAAAAAAGTGTCTTGGGCAAAGCCATGAAGAAAATGAAGTCTCCTTCCCCAAGAGGCACAGTCACGGCACCTATTGGGCCTCACGTGCGTTCAGCTAATGCTACAGCTTATGAAAACCAAAAGTGTCCTAACTACCAGAATAATTACTGTCACTAGCAGAAGGAAAGAGACAAGGAAAAGATCGGTAAAACAGACGGGCTGGAGAAAGCTGAACAGACCCAGAGGTACTTTGAAGTCCTACAGGGCTCTGACATAAGCAAGCTAGCATGGCTGATCAGCCATCTGACTCACCCAGAAATGGATTCAGCTCAATACATACACTGCACAACACACATAATCACGTTCTCTGTATCTGGATTTTCAAGCAGGAATAAGCAAGCCTGATCCTGGATTCCCTCCCCTTTTTTCCAAAACAACTGGTTAAAATTTTTCAAAATTATCTTCTACAATGTACTCAGACAAGCACCCAAACAACTCTGTCGCAGTCTGTAATGGAACAATACAAGTTTCCCATACATACTAAAAAATAATGTTGGGGAGTTTTCTTCCCCAACCCCAAATCTGAAGGTATGGTCTTAGGATAACATTTTACAATTTAAAATTCCTTCTAGTCTCTTTCCTGCAGCTTCGAGACCAGCAGTCAGCTTAATGAAGTTCCATTAAAACTGCCCTATTTCATGGTGGCGACTGACTACCATCACTCCCAGCAGGGCTGAACGAGATGCACTTCGGGGTTGTCATTGTCTCTACCGTGTGTTTAAGCACTTGTTCTGGATAGAGCAGCAAAAACAGAGCCACTTGTCTGAAGATAACTCAGCTTCTATGTGAGTGGCAGAATTTCAAACAGTTTCCAACATCTCAGTTATTTTTCCTTAAGTGAAATACTTTTCCTCATTCTTCAGTGAAAGGTAAACTTTCATTTAAGAGTAATCGCTCTCCATTAGCGGAAGCGTCACTCACACAGTGCTGGCTCTCTCCCATGGCAACATGATGGACCCCCACAGATAGACGTTATGGCCCTACCACCAGGACAGCACAAGCAAGCCAGGACGCAGATGGACAGAACATCAGCCATTCTGCATCACCCTGTTACCTCACTCCCCTTCCCACCCACCCTTTTTTTTTTTTTTTTTTTTTTAAAGCTTGAGAAACAAACTCAGGTCATACTTACAGCTGGGTACCCTGAAGCCAGATCATACATAAAGAACAGTTACCCCGGAACAGATGATACACACGAAGTTCAAATTTCACCTCATTCAGGGATAAATTTTTCTTACTCCTGGTCACTGTTTTGCTATTTCATAATCACAATTTTAACCTGCAAAAATGTTTGTCACCTTAAATTCACCAGGCAGTCAAAATTTCCATGAAGTCTAATTTTTTTAGCATGCAAAGAATACAGTATCAGCCTGCATTGATTCTAACATAATTCAGACACACAAATAATACTGTTTCAGCAGGTACCTGTTTCCTTTCAATCAGTGATGTTACTCCCCTTCATTCCATATTTTGGCTCAAAGAAAATCTTACACTAATCTGTTTTACCAGGCTTGTACACTCCTCTTACAGGTTGTGTTGGGTTTGTGTAGCAGGGGAGGAGCTACAAGGGTGGCTCCTCTGAGAAGCTGCTAGAAGCTTCGCCGGCTCCAAGTCGGACCCGCCTCTGGCCAAGGCCGAGCCAACCAGCAATGGTGGTAGCACCTCTGTGATAGCATATTTAGAAAGGGGAAAAGACTGCTGAGGGAAGAAGAAGAAGAAGAAAAGCTGCAGTGAAGAGAGGAGTGGAATGTGAGAGAAACAACCATGCAGACACCAAAGTCAGGGAAGGAGAGGGAGGAGGTGTGCCGGAGCAGAGATTCCCCTGCAGCCCGTGGTGAGAGGGCAGGCTGTCCCCCTGCAGCCCATGGAGGTTAACGGTGGAGCAGAGATTCCCCTGCAGCCCGTGGAGGACCCCACGCCAGAGCAGGTGGCTGGGCCTGGAGAAGGCCGTGACTCTGTGGGAAAGCCCATGCTGGAGCAGTTCGTGGAGGACTGCAGCCCGTGGAAAGGACTTGCATTGGAGAAACTCATGGAGGGACCCCACACTGGCGCAGGGGAAGAGTGTGAGGAGTCTGCCGCCCAAGGAGGAAGGAGCAGCAGAAACAATGTGGGATGAACTGACCACAACCCCCATTCCCCATCCCCCTGTGCTGCTGCAGGGGAGGAGGTAGGGGAATCGAGAGCAAAACTGAGCCCAGGAAGAAGGGAGGGGTGGGGGGAAGGTGTATTTTTAAGATATGGTTCTGTTTCTCATTATCCTACTCTGATTTGAGTGGTAACAAATTAAATTGACTTCTTTTTCCCCAAGTCAAGTCTGTTTTGCCTGTGACCATAATTGGTGAGTGATCCCTCCCTGTCCTGGTCTCAACTCATGAGACTTTCATTATATTTTCTCCTCCTCATCCTGCTGGGGGGGAGGAGTGAGCAAGCAGCTTCGTGGTGCTTTGTTGCCAGCTGGGCCTAAACCACGACACAGGTATTTTCCTTTCAGTGCCTCATCAAAGCAAGGAAGAACTATTTAAATACTCCTGCATCCCATCCTCTGACAAGTTTTCTGATCATTGCATTAAATCTTTTTCTGTGCATCATTTCATGTCTATGCTCCAGCAACGGCAGAGTCAAGTTTCAATTCAAACATCATTTTCAAGTCGCTGCTGATAATATAGCACACAGCACTTAGCAGTCTGCATAGCTAAATAGCTTCAATCAAACTGTGGTTAGTGTCATGTTTTACTTCTCAATCACACTGATCCTGTTTTACACATGCTAATTACTTTTTTAAAAATATGCATAAAAAAATAAAGCATGATTCTTTCTGCTAAGGCAGACAATTCTGATTTGAAAACAAAAGAGAACAATTCTAGTTTCATTGGTTAACTTTTCATAACTTCATCCTTATTCCGACTACAGTATGATTATAAATGCATTTTGGACAAGAAGATTATTATTGAGCTTACATCTCTTAATTACGTTTTTCTTTTCATATACACAGCTTTGGTCTGGTTCTTTGCTGTGAAAATTACAGATTTGCCTGCACTTCAAACTGAAGATACATGCATTTATTTTCATAGGAATTTTTTTTTTTAAGTAATTCAGCATTTGAAATCTAAGCCCTTCAGTGCTGACAAATACACCCAAAAAAATTAACTGAAGTATTTCTAAAGGCATTTTAAAAACCACTAATCCTCCATTTTCTACTACTTTCCATCCTAACCATCCAGATAATGTCCCAATCCCTATTTCTATTTTATCTGTGAACTGTAGCTTCAAAGTCTAAGAAACAGTAAAACCAGAAAGTAAATTCCTTCTGCACAGATAGCTGAAGAATAGTAACACTTCTTTTTTCTTTTTGCTTTGAGTTTGTTTGTTCAGCATTCAATTATAAAATGGCCCGAATCATTGGAGTTTTACTCAGTTCTTTGTTCATTATATGAAATCACATAGTACAGGCAGAATATATATACTGCCATTTCACACAAGGAACCAGATACTTCTAAGTTCTTCCTTGTAGCAAAAGCAACAGTTTCAAAACAGTGACTTCAACTGAATTCTTTAACAGGTATCAAACTAAACTACCACAGGACTGCAAGGAGAATTCAAGTTCTTCATAACTGGAGCCCTTAGAGCAGGCACCAAAAAAAAAAAAAAAAAAAAAAAAAAAAAAAAATCACGATTTATCCACTATCAGTAAAAACTACAGATAACTCCCTGTAGGTAAGTAGGAAACACTAGCAGTTTATGCAATTAAAATTTGCATATAGGCACTTACAAAAGTATCAACAAGACGAGCCATATTCATCACAGGTATTAGAGTGAATACTTTTTCTAGTTATTACATGGTTTCATAAACACGTAACAATGCTAAAACACCTACAGTTTTCAGACATGCTCACTGCTACCATGGCTCTACTTCAACTGGTGCCATCTGAAATTTCTGCTTTGAGCTGAGCAGTCAGTCAAAACTTCCCTGCAAAACTCTGCCATTTTAAGGCTCCTATACATACAACAGAGTGCAGGTAAAGAAACATGCACTTATCTATGAGTTTTAGAAATGCTGTTCAAAGGATTACATTAAAGATACATTAATTGGGATACTGCTCTTTTACGTAAGAAATAAATATGATGAGCTGAGTTATGGTGATGCATTTCCAAGATTTGGAGAGTTTCTCTCATGGGGTCACAGCTAATACATCCACTGGACTAGAGAAGTCTAGCCTACCACAGAGAGCAAGAGGGAAGCAGATGATTGTAGCTTTGCCACCCTTTTGGTCTCTGTACATGAGCACGAGGAGAATTCCATACGTGCACAGCTCTGGCAAGCAATGCTAGCTAAATGTGTAAAATCCATGAGAACAGGGCACACATTTACTAACATGACATCAGTAGAGAGAAACATGACTTGAAACATCTTTACAGCAGAAATGAGATCAATGGTAAGAACTGCTACCAAAGAAATGGTTCCTGTGTTATGCAGCCACGAGCTTCCATCACTCCAACAGACAAATTTTTACTCCTTCACAACTGATATTGTGAAGGCAGAAGACTATTGACCTGAATTTTTTTTTTTTTCTTTTAAGACTTCATATCATCTTCAGAAGGCACGAAGTAGAAAACAGGGTCTACCAGCTGGTATCTGTTGACTTCAAAAGCCTTTGGATCATAATAAATGTTAACTGCACCCACCCCACACCCCAAGCTGTTCAGACAGACCCAGACTTAAAACAAGAAAAAAACACACCACAAAAAACCCCACACATGTAGTATATGCATTTCTTCTCTGCATAACTCCCCTATTCATACCAATCTCTCCAGATTGCTCCATTCTGCACAAGGTAGACAACATCTGGTCCCAATGCAAAAAGTCTTAAGGTAGTTAGCAAATTTCTTCTTCTACAAACTCTCAATTCTTTATAGGTCTCTCCAGGAAGAGAGCCGGCTGTTTTAATCCAGATTAGTACAACATATCTGTTGGACACAGCAGACCATTTACAGGCAAACTAGAATTTTGCCTTCAGAAAAAAACAATACATGTTTCATTATACCTTTCCTCCATGCAAAGAACATACAAAAATCCATTATATTGAGACACAGCAAATGTTTAAGTTGCTTCTCCTGCATTTCACTAGAATCTGCCTTCATCACAAATGTGACAATACTAAGCTATAACAGACAATGAGACTAACTTCCCAACTGATCTCACTAATTTAGCCTGGGGCAACTTCATCCATCCAGAATTTGGAAATCATTTCTACTTAGGGGAAGTACCCCCCTCTAGCAGATTAGATTGTGTGTGATTTTACAGTTTTAGGATTCTATAGCGGTATAATGCCTCCAGCACTATCCGTACATCAACACCAGCAGGGGAGAAAACGTGTGCTGGCTGAGCAAGGAAGGCAGAGGTAGGAGCTTTTAGAAGTCTCTTCTGCAAGAAATAAAAGATTATACAGAAGGGGGGGAACACAACGACAAAAAAACCGACCCCGCAACACCTTAAAAGTGCACGTATGCATGTGTTTGAACACGGAAGGGAAAAGGTTAATTCTCTCTGCCTGTTCACAGCCAGGCAGGAGGAAAGCTCAAGGTTCCTTATCCATCCCGTTGTTCTCCATTATTTCAACTGCCTCATCCAATTTGGTTCCCATGCACAGTGGTTGTCTAAGAGAAGAGAAAGATAATAAAAAATACAAGATCTTGTTGAAGTTTTTAAACCTATGGAAAATTATTTTGGCCTTTTAAATTTATGTGCTTGTTCAATAAAAAATTGCTTCTTTTAAAAACTGACTGATGTCACAGAACCCCAGATAACCAGCCTTTACTTTCATCTATAGGAAGTGACTTTGTATGGAAGATCTCCATAAATGTCTGAATGAATTCATGCAAGGGGTATTTTTTGTTTCTTTATAAGAATTTTAAATATCTGCATAAGTGTTCAGTGAAGAAAAGCATTTTCTGGAGCATGGACTTGAGAAGAAATTCATTTCAACTGAACTTGAAGGAACTGAAATATGTGTAAGTGCTTCTCTGAATGTCAGCCAAGACCTGCAAAACAGTTGAGGGGGGGAAATAAAACCAGGCTTCACTCCATACATACAGTTATAAAATGTATATAGCTTTCTTATGTAACATATCTGTTTAGACTTCAGTACATGCTGATACGGTCAGAAATTTGCCTGCCTTACTGTAAAGAAACACCCAGGAAGTATCCTGCAGAGCAATTATTAAAAATAAATAAGTTAAAGCAGTAATTGTCATTAAAATTAAAATACATCTAGATCAATAACTTTACTCGGACATAGTCACGCCATTGTGTAAAACATTTTCCTCTAAAAGGCACATAGGAACTTCAGCAACTGAAAATGATTTCTCAGGTGGAATGTGCTGCCTCAGTTTTGTACAGCAATGTCAGTAAGGGAACAATTACCAGGTTTTCCTCTCCTGAGGGGTGAGGATGGAAAATAGAAAACAGAAAGCACTTCAGAGCAAAAAGCCTTCTTGGGCTATGACGCACAGCAGGAATGTCAAATGACACAATCTCCACGAGGTCTCGAGAATGAGCATCACGTCCCAGCTTGTGAAGACCTTGTGAGGATGCTCCAGAAAAGCATCTTCACAGCAGAAAGAAAACCTTAACCAAGTCATTCATTAGCCTACAAAAACTGCACAGCCAGACTTCAAACAGATGTCAAAGTACTCTGGGTGAGAACATGTGTTTTTAGACAATTTCTCAGTGCATTTTTGTCTAAGTTTTGTCTCAATACTGAACACATTCACACCTTTTACTACATTTGCTGTACCCCCTTGATCAGAAACAGGGCTGCACAGCCAAAGTTATATTCCCACAAAAGGTTTAACGGGCAGTAGTACATATCTAAAAGAGAAATGAACTGTATTGTGGTGGCACTGCTATCTTGAATGAATAGTTATTAAGGTCTGAAGTAAAAAACATAGGAGGAGAAAGAAGCCCTGTTTTGACCTTGACTACACAAACCTACCTAGTTAAGAGTAAAAACCAAAACCTCAACTGAAAATTTAAAAGCACCCTCCAACTCAAACTCAGTCTGTTGAGACTAGCATCAACAATTTTGTTACTGCCTGCTAAAATCTGCATCTATGGCAACAGCGATAAATTCCTCCTTCCTTTATACCAGGTAAAATGAATTTGATGGTATGCTGATCTTCCACATACACCACAAGGCTAAGCCTAAATTTGGATCAACCAATTGAGTAAGAAAGCTGCCTAGAGTCCAAGAAGGAGGTTACCACATTGCTCTAAGTTACTTAGAATTTTCTACCCATAAATAACTGTCCTTTTACTGATCTCTGTTCTGCATGCACAAAGGAAAGAAATGAAACTCATAACCTGAAGATAGGACAAAAAATTCAATTGTTCCATTCTAGGTGGCTTGTTTTTTTGTGGTTGGTTTTTTTTTTCCCCCACAGCTGTAGCCTGCAGATGGGTTTCCCATTCCATGTATCTGTCAGTTAATGTTAATTCCTGCAGTCATAAAAATATCTTTCTGCTCAAGTCTTGTGCACTATTCTACCCAAGTGAACAGTTTAGGACAACGTCCCAATTTGGGATAAAAAGGCAGATAACTCTAAATGGGAGCAAGTTCCAGGCAGCCAGAAGACAAACAGGAATCCAGAGAGAACATCTGGAACCCAATTCTGTTTAGTCTCGCCCAAATTTTTAAGGAGCAGGCTAACTCCAAACACACACATACATATACACACGCACACCCCCCTATATCTCAATTTGAAGGGGCCAGTGGAAAGTCCCTAATTATGTGGTGTCACAGTAAAAGCGGCCTTCCTGATCAGCTTCACCTATCTTCTTTTCTGACAAGCTAATTATTTTTACTTGCTTCTAGAAAAGAAGTTTGTGGACCGATTCTATAAATATAAGTACACACATATTCTGCGCCCATCACATGCTAGTAAAATCAGTTCAAGATTTTTATTACAGCTTGTTGATTCAGCCTATAACTGCTATATTAGAAAGTCCTCAAGTCAGAGTTGTAACAGGAGAGGTTTGTTTGTTTTTTTTAAAACAGTTAATTTTCTTCCTGCTAGGCTGTAGGCAGCTGAAACTCTTCTCCAAAACCAGGTCATATACGATAAACAGTTTCAATTGAAGAATGCAAGAGATTTTGCCTGACATTTCAAAAATGAAATACTTGCAGTTTTAAGGGACATCACTCATCAGGTTGCTGTACACTTTACCACTTCGCTTTTCAGGATGGGGACAGTAACATGGAATAAAGGCGGGGGGGGGGGGGGGGGGGGGCAATCCTTTCCACTTATTCTGAAGATTAAAAAAAGGCACCTAAACCTCTTACTGGGATCTCACTACCAGCACTAAAGATATTGGAGAATCTTATTCATAAAGTAATCTGCCCTCTCTCCCATCTCATCTTCTACTTCCCCCCCTTTGAAAACAAGTGCTTCCAAGTCCTCTGACACACTCTTGCCCAGGTGAGTGCACTGGCTACAAAGCTGCTTCAGAACTGGTGTCTTTCTCTGTACAGAACCTCACATTCCTCATGTGATTCCTGACCATGTCTTGACCCTCAAAGCCATATACAAGTTTTTTTCCCCCATGTATTTTGTCAGTGAAAGATTCATAACAGAAACCTCAACTTGCTGAGAACATCTGAGCTCTTCCTGCACAGCTGGTCCTCTGTTGGGCAGCACCACACTGATTTGGCTGGAATAAAAAAGGATGAAAATAGCCCTTGCTCTCCTCTGATGACAAATGTTATCACACAGTTGATGTTTCACTAGCAGCAGACGCGGAATTTTTTTTTTTTTTTTTTTTTTTTTTTAAATTCCACAGCAGTGTGACTTGCTACAGGGGAAGTGAGCAGCACCGCAGAGTAAAAGGATGATTTGTGAAAAGAAAGCATGGCATAATTGTACTCTTCCTTCCCAACAGTAATAAAATATTAATTTAAGCATCTTGCCTTTTTTTTTTAAACATTCCAAATATAGAAGGTCATTTACAAGAGCAAAATTTTTAAAGAATTTTCATGAGATCCCCTGCTGTTTTAATTAGGCGAGTTTGAGAAAAAATTACAAAACTTGATACTGTTACTATGGAGTTAACTATCCCTGGAGGACTTCCCACAGACATTTCATTAAATTAGCCAAGCTAGTAGTACTATAATATTTCAAGGGGTTTTGGGAAGCGAACCTACCGTTTGCTACCTGTTTCAGCCATCTTTCCTTGCATTAGCTTATGGATATTAACTATGCCAAACAAGAACCCTAGGAAATCCACCTAAAGGGACGGTATTCCTCAGGAAAATATTCTGAAATATTACTGCTAATTATTTGAGTTACATACTCAGAGTGCCTCTCATGTTTTTAAACACTATTCTCATTTGCATTCAAGCACTGTTTACTTAACAATTAACTAGGCAAAACTGTATGATGTGTTGCATCACAGAAGTCTTTTCTGTATGCAGGAGCAGTCTCTTTCTGCCACAGTTTACAACGCTACAGCTCAACATGTAAAGCAAGTGCAAATTCAAAACTCACATGCATCTTCTGATGGAGAAATGCAAGGTAAGTGAAAGATACTTTTTTTTTTTTTTAAATAAATCTTCAGCATTGTAGAACTGCCAAGTTGTAGTTTCATAACAGGGTACTTCTGAGCCAAAGAAAAGCCATGGTCAAAGGGACACATTAAGCCCATAAAAATCCTTAAACAAGTCTAGAATCTAAAGCCAGACTCTCAAGTAGAAACCTCATGTACAACCAAGCTTTTATTTCAATCAATACAAAGCCACTCTTCAACACCATACAATGCAGTTGAGAAACGCACACAAAACTTGATTTCACTGTCTTCATATAACAGCTACAACGTACAAGAAAAATTTTATGACATTGTGTTTTATTGTCAACCCTTCCCACCATTAATTCACATTTCCACCTTGTTTTTTACTTTGTGGGGTTTTTTTGTTTTGTTTTCCTAAACAATGGGCGTTATTTTTTAAATTATAGTGCAAACAGGAGACTTCACTGCAGCATCCTGCTAAGGACCAACACACCAGCCTCACAAGGGAAGCTATCTGCTTTTGCTACTGGAGTGCATGCCACTGAAAAGTCATTTCACCCTGCTTGGCCTGAAGAAATCTGAGCAACTTCCCCCTCCCTTCTACTTTTTTCCTCCCTCAATTACATTAGTTGGAAAAATATCAAAGGGAAAAATTATTAACCAAATCCATTGAAGACTACTAAGGCAAACACTTTCATGCTCACATTTTACTTCTGGTACAGCCAATTTAAAATAAAAAAAAAGCATTTGTGACTCATTAAGATGAGTATACAACTAAGACGATTCGAAACACAGACTGCAGTTGCCTTGCTGCCAGTATCAGATGGTAGCTACATATGTCTTTGCCTACTGCACATCTCTAATTATCCCGGGAAAATGGTAACAATGCCAATCAACACTGGCTGGCCATTAGAGAACCGGTGAAGCCTACGCTTCCAGCAGCAATTCCCTCGAGACCACTTGTGTACTATCTCTCCACACAGGAAGCATTTGTGAACAGTTTCACTCAAAAGAAGGATTTCTGAAAATCATAGCTGATACAAAACCACTAAAAGAGAAATTACTGCAGTGACTGAATCAGCTACCGCATAATTTCTCACTTCAGAAAAAACTTCATTAAACTTCTGCTATTTAGGTCACTGTTTCTAAGAGGAGAAAAAAACCTGACACATTCAATGCCATATAAATCGATCTAAATGAAGATGATGCAAGCAGACCTAAGCAAAGTTGTACTATCAGCTAGTTCCATTGTTGTAACTCTGGAGGCTGAAATTCATTATTTTTAGTTCTCATTCACCTCTGCTGTATCCTGTCTTGCTAAAATCTGTAAGACATCTTCCAAGTGAAAATACATAATTCATCTCCATGTTTATTTTATTAACTTACATGGTTTTATCACAGTATTCCCCATGCTCAAAAAATATTTTTTTCTTTTTAATTTCACAAACCATGAATAATTTCCAGTATGCTCTATTCAGACACCAAAAGTTCTTCTTTGTGTCCAGCACAATCAGTGCTCTCAAATTTTAGCCTGAGTAAGGGCTCATGGGTTAGGTCCTTCCCTTCTAACTATGGCTGCTATAAGCCCTCTATAGGTTCTTCTTGCCAATAGTTAAATCTTACTTCAAGATGAGGAATATGTTTAAGACAAGTATCAAAAGCAGAAAGCAAGTCAAGAAAGGCATGAAAAGCAAGTGAGGAAAGTAGAGCAAGTTTTTCCCTTTAAGAGGGTTTGTTTTTTTTTTTTTTAACTTTGTTTTAAAGTGACCCCTACACCATGAGGTGGGGGGGGGGGGGGGAAGCAGGGGGCGGGCGGGGCAGATCACAATATTTTGAGTTGTATTTTCTTTTAAGACTCCAAATAACAACTCTAAATCTGGGATTCCTTGTTCTCTGCAATGATGGATGCCCTTCATCGCCATTTCTAAATTTTCTCAGCTCCTACTTTAACAATTAGCAATGTTAGACTCATTTGCCCCAGGGTTAAGAGTTACTCTCACATGTTGCTTTCCAAAGTTATACATAACACTAAAACCCAAGTAATTTGTTGGGTGGAATATCTGACTAAAATTGATTTAAATCTGGAAATTTGCAATGATATCAGATCAAACCAGAGATCTATCTAGCTTTTTTCCCAGTCTGCAAGAGTGACCAAGAACAGATAGCAAAGAAAGTTAGTAAGACTAAGGCAAGCATATATTAAAGTTTTCCCAGTGTTCCCTAAGCTTCAAAAACCTGCAGCCCAAGTGCTTTGAACAAGGGGGAATATCTGTGCTTAACCGCCTCAATGAATTTTCAGTTTGTCCATTTGCTTTCATGTGTACGTGAAAGTATGACTTCTTTGCACCCCCACCACCTCACAGCAGAGCCCCACAACACACCTGCGTGGGGTGTGAACAATTAACTCCTTTTGCTATTTTGAACCTTTTAGTTTCATCAGAGACTCTCCAGGTCCTCTCTGAAAAGAAACCGATTCTCTACTCACCTTCTCCATGTCACTCGTAACATCACAGACCTCTAACACACTCTCTTCCTCCTCTGTCCAATATTTCTTTTTCAGACTGACAAGTATAGCCTATTGAATTGTGCTGCACAGACACCATTCTGTATACAGATGATGCCTTTCATCCATCTCTGAATTGCTTCCATTGCTACTGCTACTCTTCTTGCGATTGGAAGGATGATAGCTGTGCAAAGATATCGGCAACGCATGGATTTATGCGGTCATATAATGTTCCCTTCTGTTTTCTATTCCTTTTCTAATAATTCCCAACCCTTGAGACTGCTTTTTGACAGCTGCCAAGCGCCAATCTGATATGTTCATAGAATTCCCTATTTTAACACAAATATCTCACTCCTGAATTATAACAGTCAGTTCAGAGCCCAGATTTCATATGAAAATCAGGATTCCTATGTACATCACTCCACATTTATCTATACTGAATCTCATCTGCCTTTTTATTACCCAGCCACTCAATACTCCAAGGGCCTTTTGTAGCTCTTCACAGTTAGCTCTCATCTTTCCTTCTTGAATAGTGATCATCAACATACCAATACTACTTTCTTCCAAGGAAACAAGGAATAGCAGAACAACAGAGGTCTGCAAATAACTTCCCGGCACTGCAGAAGTTGACTATTTCTAATTTTAATTTCTTACATTTTATAATTACCTTTTATCAGTACAAGAACCTTTGTTCTTATTCTCCTTGGTTCCTTAACAGCCCTAGTTGGTCCCTTCAAAGGCTTCAATAATTGCATTAGGATCAACTTCCCACTACAAAAGTCACGTTGATTCTTCCTTATTTTGCTCTGTTTCCATGCATCAGCTAGCTCTAGTCCTTACTAGTTCCAACCAACTTGCCTTGTATTGACAACATCAACTACTTGTTGATCTGTAGTTTCATCCAATACCCCTGAACTACTTTAAGAAGAGCCATCTTTCTTTCCTCAATTGTCTCTTTCTCATGCTCCTGTTCCCCTTTTTGATACCAAGCCCAGCTGCTATGGATTCTTGGCTCTAACTCCTACAAATAAACATAGTATGGTCAATGCAAGAAGGGCTCTGGCAGCAACATTAGGAATCACACCCTCTGCATTTCTCAGGGGCAGGTAAAGAGCTGTTTCTCTTGTGGGGTTCCCCAAGTAGCTGCTCCTTGCAGCAGCGGTAGCATTTTAAGTTCCCCACCCTATTTCTTAGACTTAAAGACATATCTGTCCAAGTGTCCATTTCATCATACCCTGTTTAATCAGCGTTCTGTTCAAACCTCACTGTTTCCTATCTGAGTTTTACAACATCTGCCATATTTTCTTCTACTGAAGAAAGTTTTAAACCTACCCCACTCTTGCACAGTGCTTCATCCCAAACTACACATAGTTCCACATGCATTAGCTTTCCACCACTTCTTTTTAAATTACCCTTCACTCTCGATGTCTTCTTTAAGCACCAACAGTTAGTTCCACCACTGCTGTTTTGACAAAACCATCTAAGCCTGCTATACAGGTCTCCCCTCTTTCAGACATTTCCCCCATTCCCCATCTCCTTATATCATTTTTCAACCACTGCTTCTCACTTCTCTGGTCCTCTGCACAACATGTGCAGCATTTCAGAGGATGTTACTACTGAGGTCCCAGTCACACACTGTTGAGGCCCCTCCTCAACAGTCCAAGTCCTAAATCAGTGATACACACACGGACCACGACCACTGGCTCATCCCCGGCCCAAGAGTCTGTCCAGACATCCAATGAGGTCTAAAATTTCTTGCACTTGCCAGGTAAGTTACCTTGTGATCCCCAAAAATGCAAGCAGCCATACAGCTGACAATCAAGTCCCTGCATGACCATCCTCTCTCTTCCTCTTGGCTGGGATCCCTGTTGCTGAAGGGGTATTCTTGATGCAAATGAACACGCAGCCATCACTCGATGGGGGGGGCCTATTTACAGGACCATTTCTGCCTTCACTGCATTGATGATCTCTCGCGCAGTGCTTTTCCCCTTCTCAGCAGGTCTATGGCTGCTAGCCTAGAGATGAGATTGTCTAATACAAGAGCGGTAGAGCAAAGTTAACAGTGCATGGCAGCAGAAGATTGAAGTTCTGAATCAATTTCCTGCATGTCAAGTTGGTCAGTTATTTTAACTAAAGTTTGCAATTACCAAAAAAACACCACAAAGCAATGAAAGGAACAGACTTAAGACCTTTATACTGTTAATTTCTGTGTCTATCAAACTATAATTTAAAATTAGCAGCTGTGTCACAAAGATACAGCTGCAGCCATCACTTATCATTGAGAGAACGAAGATGGAGAGAGGGATCGCCCCTAGACACACTCTAACGAGCAAACCACAAGCTGGTCTCAGCACACACACATCTTCATTTTCTTGCTACAAAGGGCTCTACGCACAGATTTTACCCATATCTGCACACTGCTAAAGCAGATACAACAACTTCCCTACACTGGCTAATTTTATAAAAGTTAAAATTGCTCCCCATAGCAAAGAAGGGATTCTTTCGCAGCACAGTATACAGATCTTGAATCCCAGAAGATGCAACTGAGAGTTTCCCTAACAATATTTTGGAATTAAAGTTAGCTTTATTCATAAAGCCACTGAAGGAAAAGAAGTGGTTACAAGAACAACAAGAAACACAAAGAAAAGGGGTTTTAAAGTGTAGTTCTCGCTGTCATTTGTAGATAGATACACAAACCTAAATGCACACATATAAGAAATGTTTGCCTCTTGAATATTAACATGCATGTAAGATATGATTTTGATGGGGAAATCTCTTTTAAAATTAAGAATGATAACCTAAACACCAAAGTCATGTGAAGTTTTAACTTATCAGCTCTGGAATTATGTTGTTCCACAACTGTGAATTGCCTGAAGCAAGTGAGCTCCAGACCGAATGCAGTTGCTACTGATGGTGCAAAAAGCCATAGTTGTAAAGTTCCTATTTACCACTTTGCCAGATTATGGTGCCATAACAGAAAGTTGCCTCACTTCAGCATCAGTAAGATTACTTGAAATCTTATTGAAACCTATAATTGAAATAACCTCCACAAGAAAAGTTAAAACCAAAAAATTTCCAAGTCGCAAGGTAGTGTATTATCCAGTTGTAGTATAATACTGTATGTGTATATACATATACATATTTATGAAATAATTGCAGGAGTTGATAGCAGCTTTTGAGAAGACCTTTCTGAAGAATAAAACTTGAGAGGAAAAACAAAGTAAGAAGAGAAGAGATGCTTATCCTTGGAGGAAAGAAGGTATGAAGTGGTGGGGGAGAACAATCAAAATGCTGTAGAGAATTATGGTCTGTGATGTCCCCACACCCTCTAGCTTGGCAGAGTTTATTTTATTATCTCTGCCGATTCAGTCCCTCACACACACAATACATCATGTCTTTCAACTCAGCAAACAACTAGACAGTGCAGGCAGATGATTCTCCTTCCAATATACTGTACAGAAGAGGGTTGGTTTGTGGTGCTTTTTTTTTGGGGGGGGGGGGTTGTTTGTTTGTTTGTTTTAAGTATCATGTCTCCTCTAGAGAGGATCTTAAATAATACTGCCTTGGAACATATTTCACAAACTGAAGTGTCATAGATATAAACCAATGACGGGTTATTTTGCTGCAACCAACTGGCCTCCCACAAAGCATTCAATATACTGCGACATACACCGACAGATGCAACATCAGGTATGATCTTTTGCAAATTAGCACATATAGGCAACTAAACCATTCAGTATCTAAACACCCAACTAGGTTCTAGGAAGACTTTGCAACCCTTTCATGCCTCTGAGGTTGAATTAGTCTCTCTGTCACAACATCATAGGCCAAATGAAGAAAAGTGCTTAGCCTTTTCAGAAAAAAGCACAATAATCTAGAGCCCTCAGCTTGCACAGCAGGAATTTGTGTAATAATTAAGACTCTGTCAAAACTGGATAAACAATCAGGCAAGAATTTGGACAAACTCTTTCCATTCAGCTTGAATCTGTTCGTGAGAGCCCAGCCAGCACCTCTGGTTCCCATACCGCATACCTGAATAAGGGAGGCACTGGTCACAGCTCTCTACTTAAGTTTGAGCTACATTTTGCACTTCCAACAGTGATTCAGCACCTCCGAATAAAGCCATACTCCTTTAGGACAGCACTTGTTCATCATTTCCAGAGCATTTATGAATAGACCATTAACCAGTTGAGTTACATACATCTTAAAATTTATTTCTTAAGTCATCCCATCTGTGTTTCAGCAGTGTTGCAAAGGGAAAGGGTGTGAAACAATACAGCAAGAGTGCTGCACCTTGGACTACAACAGCAAAGCTTCACATACAAAATCATATTGTATGTGAATAATAAGACACCAAAGCATAGATATGATTGTTCAGATGTGCTGGTATACATATTACCTTTAAAGGCCTTTTATGGTAAATTTAACTATTACTATGTTGTCTTTATCCTGATTTTACTTACTGCTTAAGTGATGCAGTTAGGGATATCTATTAGCAGGCTCAACTATTTTAACAGAGCTACCCCCCTTCCATGCCAAGTAGTAATAAGCTATGAAGAAAGCTAGTGCTACACAGTGGCTTCACCTACAGCCATATTTTACTGCTTCCCCCCCTCCCCCCAATTCATACAAAACATGCAAATTAGGGCACAAAGTGAAGCAACAACACGGTATTTCAAGACATGACCAGAACCACTCTTCATACAAACTTTTTTCTTACAAAAAAGAAAGTTATCAGCAGTGGAAGCACTGCCCAGGTTCTGCTGGGCTGTACAAAGGGTGCAACCACCATGCTTGGCGATACAGACACAGCAATGCCTTGAACAGCTATCTCCTCCAAACACCGAGGAACAAACCCTGTATGTCAGATAACTACACTGATTTTTTTCACTACCCCTTGCTAACAGCCACCGCCACTCAGTGCTTCTGGATAAAACTGCCTATATACACAGTGCCCCCCAAAGTACAAAGAGGTTTTGATATTATGTCTCACAAGTCTCAGGCCAACAGCACCACTGGAAATACTATGTACTGGGAGAAAGGAATAGGCTCTGGTCCCTCAATTAACACAGCTGTGATTTATCCTGACCTCAAAATCAAGGACTTCACCTTGGGGAACACACAGAACTGTTCAAATGCATCTTTGCTCTTTCTGCTTAGTGGCTGTACTGCTGTGCAGCGCAGTTCACCTCACTTCTGAAAATCGCAATGATGGCAAGTTGCAATACTCTGCCTTGAAAAGGGTAATAAAAAGTAAAAATTAAAATGCCTGTCTTCAGTGGTGAGAACGAGAGCACGCGACACCCTGGTTGTTCATAAATGCATTTTCTCAGGAGGCCTCCTAGAGGCAAGAGACAAGTCAGTATCATATTGTCATCATCAAGAGCGTGCTGGATGAACACAGATTAAATGGCTGTTCCTGCTCTCTGCCTGTGGTGGACTGTCAAGCCTGCTGATCAAAACGCTCTCGTCTGGATTCAAGTCTTGATGCTCAATGCAGAGCATCTGGGTAGAAGAGAAACCCACACAACACACAGCAGGTCAGGCCAAGATGATGTGCAAACTGTGAAATTCAACACCCCTGTTAGCTCCTCAGACTGTTTCCCTCTTCCGCTCAGGATCAGCCATTTCAATTCTCTGGACAGAACCCTCAGACTAGAAGCATATGGCCTTCATGCTAATTAATGCTACTAGTCTTCCCAAAATTTCCTTGGAACATCTGATCTCTCTCACATTCATATCCTAGCAGCAACACCCCTCAGGGATGCAAATTGCATGGATAGCAGTGAGCAACAGCAATTTTTAAAAAAAAAAAGAAAAAAAAAGAAAAAAAAAGAAGATATTAACTGCCAGCAAGCCACCCATTATACCTAGTGGATCGATCATTTAGCAAGAATTATATCCAGGATTTATTTGCAAAACTAAATCAACTGAGAATTTATTCTGCCTCACTCCACCATAACATTGCACAGATTCAAATCAATCTAATTTAAAGAACATTTCCCTGTGAAGATAAGTACTATTCTCACAGTAAACAGCTAAACCATTTACTAGCATTAAAGATTTACATAATTCTTAATAGCAACACTGCACAATGCCACTTCTCATATCGCATCACCAAACAACACATTCCTTACCCCAAAAGCAAAGGGCCAACTCCCTTTAAACACATACTGCTTAACACCAGCACAGATCTCCCAGTATATTGCAGGAAATTTCTTTTTGGTAGAGTATTTTTGTTTATTTGTTTCCCTACAGTTCAATCTGAGTTGTTTCACAGCTCAAAACGAGTTCAAAAAGTGTTTTATTTAAAAATACCCAAATATCTGTTTCATACAGTCCATTACATCACAATATTGTAACAATTTCATCTACTTCAGCTCTAATAAGAAATGATTCCGCATATTCTTTAAACAGAGAAGTTTATGTCAAAGAAAAGAGCTTTCAGATATTTTACAACACTTTCATCCACAAAGGAACGCTTGAGGTTTATGAAAATATACACCTGCTCATTTGAGAACGTCTTTCCCCCCCAGTGGGAGGAAACAACAAAAAAAGCAAAAACTAATGCAACAATTATGTCCTCCACACTGAAAAAGCCAGCCAGATACAGGGACTGACTGCCACGGCTGGAAAAAGCTAAGTGAAACCACATCTCAAACACCCATGAGCCTGAAGCTTCTGCTCTGGAGTAAAGCCGGTCCCCCTCCTGCTGCACAAACTGGGCCCACTAAAACCAGCGGCATTCCAGGCTCTTCGAATACTGATCAACATCTTACCTTGTCTGGCAATGTGTGTGTCAATAATGGATGTTCCAGTATCACTTACATCTATAATATACAATCCTGTTACTTCCTATTCAACCATGACACTCAGTGCAACATAAGCAGGTTCTTTTCACAGCAAATAAATACTTCCAGTCATCAGCAGATTTGTATCATTAACTGATAAAAGCGCAAGAGAACATACATTTTTCTGTGGGTCTTGCAACAAAGTAAGCTTTCTTATAGTCTGCTCACTACAGAGTAATGATTTACAGAGCCACCGTATGCAATTTGGCATATAGTCTAACTCCTATTTCAGTTGACTTCAGCACAACTGGTTCCTTTCACACAGTCTTATTTTCCACTACAAGTCAAGTTTCATTTCTGCAGACCATGTAGATATTCCTCTTAGGACACAGAGCAGCAGTGAGGTCCAAAGACACTTAAAATCACCTACTTGCCCTCCTCCAGCCTGAAGCACATCTTTGCAAGAACTGGCCTTCACACAGAGAGAAGCTGCAACTGCATTAGTATCAAACAGCAAAAACACACAGCTATGGCTAACCATGACAGCGGGAAAATGCAGTTGCTTTCCAGGATTTTCTCCTGTTTTCCACTTACAGCTGCACTGGCCAAATCCCTCAGACAGAGCAGTTTCATTACAAGAAGCTACAATAGAAAGGGAAGAGAAGAGCGCTGTATAATATCTCACAATCGGCTTTTTCAATGGTTCAAACTGAACATTTCTCACCCAGTGCAAAGTCAAAACAGAAGTCACAGCTGAGCTTTAATGAAAATGGAAAACCCAGTATCATTTACTCTCCTGTAACAGAAGAGCACTGCTAATGGGGGTGGAAGAAGGGCAGGGGAAACATTGTTGATCCTATTAGCTGACAAGTACATTTTAAAGCTTGCTATACAGTCCTGAAAAGCCTGCAGTTATCTGATCTAGTACTTGCATGACAAATACCTAACAAAGCACAGGGTGGGCACAGATCAGTTCTGGGGCAGCTGCTGTAACTTGTGCTTAGGAAGAGCAGCACAGTGGATGATGGGCGCCTGTCCAGGAAACGTCCTGGTGCGTAACCACCTCCAAAACTGCCCACCCATCCCAAGGTACCAACAGGCTGCCTGGAAATCCAGGCACAGCAACAGCTAGAAAAGTCTAGCAAGACAGACATCCTTGACTTCCTAGTGTGCATACCTAGAAAAGTCACTCCAAAATTCATCTGCATCTCTACCATAGTCATTTACTCTAGTTTTCCAGAGACAGAAGTATTTCTCAAAATAGAATACTCAATACCACCATTCTCAAAAGTGCTTATTGATTTCTGCCCAGACTTAACAAGATATTTGACTTTCTGAAGCTGTACTTAATTTCTTTGTCACTATATTGCCTTTCCCTGATCTGTAGTCCCTTCTAACTTTTCATATTATAAGCATCATTTTTCTCTTAACCATATAAGAAGGTGGAAGCGTTCTGCATCTAGCAAGCCATTTCTGGAGAAACGTGACTGTTTCCAATTCTTTTGGAAAGGAACATCCTGAAATATAGACAAATGTAGGGAGATAGCTCACCAATCATAAATCAATGCTTTAAAATAGTTAGCATTCTGTTTTAAGCAACTTTGGATAGTTTGCAATTATTTCACATTCAAGCACCCGGGGGGGGGGGGGGGGGGGGGGGGGGGGGGGGGGGAGTTCTGAGATTAGAAGTACAGCCTACCTACTTCCTCAGAAGTTTACAAAACACTGCAATCTGCCAGCACCCACACATTTTTACGTAAACTAAGCCAGCACAACTTGAAAAAAAAGAAACACAAACATAAGAGTCAGTTTATTAAAAAAAACCACTGGGCCTGTATTTAAGGAATGCCTTTAAATAAGAAATAATGTAGAAATCATGACAAGTCAAAACAAAGTGTGCCTTGCTAGTTTCATGCTCTATTTTCTACCGATAATTTCTTCAAACTCAGTCATCTGGTAAATTAATATACCTGTACTAAGAATTAAGACAATCTGTTTTGGAAACAGGCTAATGTGGAAAGAGATGCTTTAATACAGTTTGGATTTCACATACAATGAGGAATGTAAGAAACTGTCCGGTGATGAAACCGGGAGGCAGAGACAGAGGGAGCAGCTGATCATGCTTTGGCACAAGCATAAAACCATTATACTCCAACTCATACCTCATAAAACTCACAATGCAGCAGCAAAAGGTTTAAGCAGTAGGGAATGAGCTTAAGGTTATTTTATTATATTTTTTTTTCCCTCTAAAACAATATTTTAGTCACAAGAGACTTTACAGGGTAAAGTTATACCCTGCAAGGATAAATGAATCTGAAATTGCTTTCAAGGAATAAATATTTGTCTGAGCTCAGAAAATGCAATATATCAAAAAAGAAGGTAAGCAGCATATTTCAGGGCATTTTACCAATGCATTTACTGATGGTTTATTCTCTTCCATTTTATTCTTCAATTTAGACAGTATTATTCACTGTTGTTGTTAATTTATATCCTTTTGTTTTCCTAATGCCACACAGATAAAATGAAGGTCAGAACAAATGCATGACTGTTTTAAAACCAAGAAATCCAGATGAAGTACCCATATGAAACTGCTTTATCAAAAAATAAAGGGAATTGGTCCACATACACATATGGGACAAATTCTGCCTGCCTTCTCATCTCAGAAATGGAACAGAGTAGAAAGGTGCAACTTAAGGGAAAGAAGCACTTTCCGAGTGCTGCGGGGGGGGGGAGGGGAAGGTGTGAAGAGACACAGAAGGTAACTGTTGAACTTAGCTCTTCACTTCCTTCGTGGATGAAGGAAGAGATTAAAAAGATGTTCCAAATAAAAGAAGGGGATTTCTGACATTTAAAGAACGCAAAGGGAAAGACCTCTATGTACCAATGCCTGAGCAGCAGTACTTAAAAAAAGAAAAAAGTTACTGCACATGAGAGTGTGTCAAGATTAACAGGAACATCCTTGCAACCAAGGTTTCACTCATTTTCAGTAGTTCATCTTATGCTCGCTTGGGTGTACTGTGAGTAAACAACCACCACAGCTAAGGGGAGAACACAAAGAATTAAAGGGGAGAAATACAACTGGAACTGAGCAAATCAATATCTCTAGCACAGAAGCTGTGTTCCTCATTAGTCCATAGCTGAGGTGTTAATGGTCCTTCTGATTGTTGCTTCTTGAGGGTTTTAAAAATATGTAGAAAATTAAAAGACTGTAAAAATGCTTGGCTCTTCGAAGCAATAAATGAGGAAGAGCTGAGAAGTGCTGAGGTAACCCTGCTGTTAACTGGTAATATAATTTAAACAGGAAGGTTCTGCAGGTCTTCTATTCCTCAATCTGTCCTATTTGCCAGGCTGTAATTGCCATCCCAGAGCAGTAATAAGCCAAAGGAAAGCATACATCTGGCTACAGCTTTCAAGAAAGAGCTTTTTAAATTCAGATTATCACCAGAATTGTTGGGCAAATAGCGGTGTTCTCCATATATGGTTCCCAGTACAACGGGTGAAGCGAAAGCTATTTTGATTGTACACTGCTTTTAAAATTTCAATTACCTCTTCTTTTATCTGATGCAATCTTCCAAAACAAAATTAAAATTAGTTGCGATAGCCATATTATAGTCTAGGTGGATGAACGTGTACCAAGACACTCCTACGCCTCTGCAGTGTTATCACTTTTAGACATTTGCTTCCATGTCCCGCTCCCCTTATATGAAGTGAAACATGTCACCATGGCACATGGCAAAATCCCGAAGTTAGAAGAAAATGAGCCGTTAAACCTGAGGCAGAAAGAACAGCAAATAGAGCTGAGGTGTCTTTTGCTTATTGCAAAGTTACAAGCAAAACCACTAACTGAGAATATATATTTTAGATGTGAAAGTCCTGTTCCGTTTCTGCGTACTGAACCAACTCAGGACTTGAGTGGATGTTCTTTAATAAAAAAGGGCTCTGGAGTCACTTGTTAATGACCTATGGTTCAGCATACCCCCACACCACTTACTACCAAAATCAGTTCTCTCTTTCCTGGGAGAAATGAAGACCAAGGTCAGAAGCGCAGTAAATGAGCAGCTCTCACCAAAAACACTGGATCAAGAACCAGCTGTTGCCTTCAATGCCTCCCAGTAACTTTAAAAGAAGAGCATACAAATAATTGAAAGAGCTTTTTCTCAGAGATTTAGAAAGCATAGAAATAAAAGTGAAAACTGCCAATGGTCAGTTCAGCTACACATTAGGCTACAGCTGCACATTAGGCAGAGCAGTACAATATACAGCAAAAATGTCTTCTGCCACATATTACGACCAGAGAAAAAAGGGAGCCATGTGACAGAGAGAGAAAATCCAGGTAATAGAAACAAAGAGCTCACCAAAAACCGGGGGAAACGTTTCTTATGAAGGATGCACAGTTAAGACAGAAATTGAGGGTACACAGATGGTAATTAGTACAACTACTCAGTGCAATACAAATTGAAGAAGTTCAGGGCATTTGAAACAGTAGAGCCAGACAGGCTGTCTACAACTTCAGAAAGCTCCACCATATGAACTGCATATCCTCCTGCTGCAGTAGTTTCAAACATTTCAAGACAAGAATGGTATCATTGATTACAGAATAGGAAATACAGATTTTTAATTAAGAAAAAAGGGTAAAAAAAAAAAAAGATCTGAGCAACTAAGCTTGTAAGTCTATATCCAATGTGTACAAAGCTTTGCAAGGGAAGACTATGCTAAAAGATACACAGGTCAATGAAGAATTGGCAAACGCAAGATGAGTTCGCTTCCCAAGACCCACAAGCATCAAGCAAATACAACAGCTTTTCAAAATATTTCTACTAAGGCAGCAATAAACAAAGCAGATGTGATGCTCCCCCCCTATCGGAACGATAGTGATATATGTGGTACAACATCATAGGAGAAACTATTCCAGAGAAAACCGTAATTAGAAGAACTGGTTTGAGGAAAAACAGGAATAGAATTGGAAAGGAACAAGCCTGGAGAAGGGATACAGCAGAGCTCCCCTAGCCACCATTGGAAAAATCGCATAAATGCCTTAGGGAGTGTAAAGCAGACAAGTGGGCGATTGTCCACCCAAGAAAGCAAGTCATACCTAAGTTTATTCCTCTGGACCTTTTAAGATGTGCCTGCCTTGACGTGTTTCAGGTTTTAGGAGAGCTCATTACTTGGGTGCACACACAACTCAAGTTGGCTCTATGTACTGAAGCAAAGCTAACAGGATCCTGAAGGGCTTAGAGAGTACCAGGAAGACAGGCACAACACACAAGTGCTTCCTCTGTAAGGCTGATTCAGATAAGATCAGGCCGATTAGCTCCAGCCCCAGCCCTGACCATGATGGACCCAGACTGGTTTTCTGAAGACTCAGCAGAGTATTTCTGAATCATATTCCACACTACCCCAAATAATGGGAGGGCTTCCTGCCCATGCTACAGACACCAACCACTGGCTGGCCCATACACTTATGTGGCACTATAGCCAACACGACAAGCCCGCTCAGAACCAGACATGCTCTGGAGACTCTCACCCACGCACAGCTCACATGAGTCCAACAGAGAGGGATCTGTGCCCGTATCAGCAAATCCCACAGCTTTTTACTGACTTGGTATGATGATGAGATACATGCGCTGGTCTTGCACGTAACTGGACTGGGTGCACAGGGCATATCACTAGCTTAGGCTCTGTTCGGCACAAAAACATTTACACTGCCCTGAACCAGGCAAGGCTGCAGCATAACTAGTTCTGCCTCTCTTTTGTCCAAGGAGGAAAAGAAAGATTGGGTTGGCTGGGGACAGGAGAGTTGCTCAGTTTTTCCATAAAGTCCCTATACTTTGTAAGCTGATTGCAGAGAGAGGGAAGAGAGGATATCAACTCTTCCTAGCACTTCCCTAAACGGCACTATCCTCTGACAATGCTCCCTCAACCCTTTCTCCACTACAACTGTTAAGAAAAAAGTTTATTTTAATCCTTGGGAATGGCAAAACTGCATACTGCCTACACTGCTCAAAAACACTGACCGAGTTTTTAATTGATTTAACAAGTTCTTAAATGCAGAAAATCCTCAAGCCTCCAAATGAAACCTAAGCTTGCACCTTTTAAGATGATGCTAGGAATGGAGCAGATCTCACAAAAGAAGAGTGGTTTGCTTACCCTGGGAAACCTCAGGCAAAAAGCAATGTAACCATTCTCTCTACAAAATGCATTGTGGAAGCAGGGGACACCAAGGAGGGCAGAAAACTACTTAAGCAAAAGGACAATGCTGGCACAATAACAAATATGAATACATGGGCCTTAAGTAAGCATAGCTTATAAGTGAAAGGCATAGTCATTTGAGCAATCAGCCTTACACTGAGAAAAGAAGAGGGAATATTAACTCATGACGTGCTTTGCAAAAGGGAATTTTCAGTGTGGCAGCTGCAGTAGCAAGCAGACAGATTCAATGACGCAAAAGGTCCCTTAAAGCAATTCCTATGAGAATTTTAACAACAATTCCACGTGTCTATTTGAGCACTTGGATGAAACAATTTTCTAAATGACCACTCAAGAGAGACAGAAAACAAACAGAGCTTAATAAGGAGTACAGTACAGATGAAAAGAGCAGATCCATCAGCAATGCATTTATGGGAGTCTAGGACAGGAGGCTGTCCAATAAAAAGTGATCTCTTGCAAAGACCCTGCCAAGGTTTTGGGTTGTATTTTAAAGGCTATGTCCAGTGTTTCCCATTTACTCTTTCATAGTCTTGTTGCAAAAATAGCAGGAGCCTTGTTTAAAAAAGGCCAAGAACAAAGTCAGTTTCAGGTACTTATAAGAAAACAAAACAAGAAACTAAAACTTGCATTATTTTAAAGAGCAGTGTAACCCTTACATAATAGAACATTTAAAAAATTGATACAACATAACGTTGAAAAACAGAAACAGCATAGAAATGAGGAAAAAGACTGCGGCCCACTACCTAACAACGTATTTGAAGAGAGAAGATCTGTTGTTCCTAATAGTTTTTTCCTCCTCCTCTCTAATTCTACCCATTTCAAAAAGAGCCAGGGTGCACAGCTATCAGAGCAGATTAAAATCTTACGAACAATCTTTTGCCATTAGACATGCCTACCTAACTTAAAGAGTCAACATTCAACCTTGCAGTTGAGAAGTGCTGTTTTTGTTTCTTACAACTTTCAAAAACAATTTTCCAGACTGAGTTCCTTATTATAAATGATTTCAGAGTCCAAAATTCATTAGTTGTGCTTCACCAGCTCCCAACTAATACCATTACACAATATAACCAACTCCTTCGAGCTCTGACACTTCTCTTAAGTACATAAAGTAAAAAAGTTTTGGGTTTGTTTCCCCCCCTCACCCCCCCTTTCTGTATAATATGACAGCAATGGAACAATGCATCAGCTACTGGTTGCATAGGATTGAAAAGGGGGGCGGGAGGGAATCTTAAAATATATGAGCAGATCTTCATATCAGCAAAGCTTACTTTCAGTTGCTAACAAAAATTCAAGTACGTGGTCTGCCTGAAATTATATTAGGGACAGACTGGGATGCTTTATTTAATCCAAAATACGCACATTGCAGTTCATGTTTTGTCACAGTTCATTACCAGCACAATGATGTCAAACACTGGACATCATTTCAACAGCATTAAAAACACTCGTACCACACAGCTGTTTAAAACCTCTTTCCAACAGGTTACTACCAGTATGTATCTGATGCAGCAGCAAAATCATGGTTTTGTAGGGTTCTCCTCCACACCCCCAATTCCACATTACTATAACACATCACTTAACACCACTGTAGGCAGTCCCATATGCAGGGACTACCTTCCTGTAGTTAAAGCACAGTACCCTCTCCTGCTACATGTAAATCAGTTAGCACTCTCCAGATTGTAAAGTGGGGCTACAAAATCTTTTCTGTCCACAGCTCTGCCCTTTCAAACTATTTCCTCTGTGTAACAGTCAAGGAGAAGAGCAAGCACAGATGTTAAAATGATGAAATACAAATGCGTTATAAAAACCTGCTGCACAGAATTTAGCATTTGTTCTAGAAGCAATATGATAACATAGATCAGTTAAAATGTCTAACTAAATGGTTCCATCCTAACCACAGGAGAACATGTCACTGCCAGCAACTCTGGACCCTGTGATTTGTGAAACGTATAGATTTTATTTTTTAAGTAGCTGCATTTGGATGCATATTTTTGAAGTAGACACACTTCGTTTTACTCAACCTCTAAATCTACTTGACACACATTATATTGTTATGATGAAATTAAGAACTAGATTTAAACATATATGCAGTTATTGAAAAACGTGCAGCAGGACGGGACTGGCATACAGCTCCACAGAAAAGGCTGTGGCAATCAGACTGGGGAACTAGTAACATCTGAAAACAAATCTTTACATATATATAGTAATGTAGGTTAATCCTTCTTACCTTGGTATTGGTACTGCTCAGAGCAGCTACGCTCCTTCAGTGGCTACTTCAGATTTCATAGATCAAAATTTCCATATTAAGCTGTTCCTTTACATGCAACAAACTCATCATCAGCCCAGGAATGCCACCATTTCGCAGGAAAACAATAAACTTTTGTATGTACATTAAGCACATACACGTCTATCAGCTCTGATTTGAGCAGAGCGTGCAGAACAAAACCTAGAAGTTTCTCCACGGCTTTTAGGAGGATCTAGAGACCGTTTAAGCATGCATGAGTGGATAGATACGTAAAAATATGTAAACCGAGATGTACTGTTGGAGCTCCTATTGCACCTCAACCCCCGAGGCGCTGTGAACGAGACACTGCACATGTCTCATCCATGCCCTGTTTCCAAGGTCCCCAAACACCCCAGTCCGCTCAGCAAGCGAGGCTGGTGCTCTCTGGCTGCAACATCGTCCACCCCCATCCCTCCCCCTGGGGAAAAGGCCTCCCTCGGCACCCCACCAAGCACACGTCCCTCAGTCAGGCCCAGGTGGGTGCTCCCCATAGGCACTGGTCCAGTGCATACGGTGCAATCTCAGGCTGCAAGTTTCTTCCCGAGTTCTCAAACCCCACAGCCTCATCCAAAGATGCCATAACCAAGTGCAACAAACTGCTTCAGCGTGCAACCTAAATGCAGAACCCTGTGTGGTTTGCTTCAGTGGCTTCACTGCATTTGAATACACGATGGTACATTTTCCTCTCAGGGCAGAAGGGGGGGGAAAAAAAAACCAACCCTGCCACTCAGAGGGTAACGGTAACTTCCCGAGTCTACTGCTAGGAAACTACATGACACTGCTGTCAGTGCATCAACGCAATCTGTACCAGCAACAAGGAGCACATTATTCTTACCCCTGGAAAATTACTTACCCTACAAACAATGAAGGGACCAAAAATGGGCAATCTGTTAGTTTCTGTGGCACAGAAGTCCGTGGTACTATCGGCTACCAATTTGTGGATTAAAGCCTGTTCCCCACCACTCTAAGAGTCTAAAACAGTTGTAGCCAGCCTTGAGAACACGACCAATGTGTTACAGTCATAATTTCTTATCAGCTCCCTCCTACAATCTCTCTCACTTCAGTCTTCTGCTTTGAGCATAATGTTAATTCAAAGAAAACTGAGCAATGGGGAAAAGGCAACAGTGTTTCTACAGATGTGAATGTCATGTAAATGTCAAACCTTATGTTAAAATTTGATTAGGAGACTGAAAGGGAAACAGTATTGCCATAAGTAAACATGCACACTCACAGTAATCTCAGCCTGCCTGCTTGCAACATAGCCTTAGTGATGGATTTCATAATTCTTAATTTTCCATGTAATATTAGGCTGTAATTGATTTTGCTAAAAGATCATATATAGCAGTACAAGAACTGCAAAAAAATGTTTGTTGACAAGATGGATCTACACAGTCTTAATACTAAATTCCCTGTGTGCTGTGCCTACAACTACACTCAGTCAATTCCAGAAAATTTTCATTGCTTTTGCATTACAAGTAAATGCCCGTCTACTTAGAAAGACCAGGAGTGTATGCACCCATTCATCTGTACGTACCTGTGTCAGGGGAAACAGAACGTGGTTTCACATTAAAGCCTAAAAAGCAGAATTCCAGCAGACACTAAATGGATAAACTTTGGAGACCAATACATTACAATTTTGTCTCAGAGAGGTAATATTTTTCCAAGACTGCACAACCCCACTTACCACATTTCTTGATGAACCTTAGGTACTAGCTGCTCTTGTCTCAGGAACATTCTTCCTACTGAGTGACCTCAGTTCTGCTCGTTTCAGGAGGCTGGACACCTCCTAGACCAGCTCAAGTATTTCAACGGTCCCAGTAACATGAAGACGTTACTGACACAGGGGCAGAGACATACTTGTGTACAGAGGCAGGAGAAAGCTGTTAGGTTAACCGGAGCTATTGGTTTTACCTACAAGCTAAATACTTGCTTCACTCTAAAATACTGAGATAGAAGAATTCTACAGTAGTATTCATATTAGCAAATGCAAAGTTAGAAGGAAAAAAATCCTCCAGCCACAGGACACTTCTTCCATCAACTTTACATGCCCCCACCAAATCACCACCACCACACAGGGACTAACTCTGGCATAACCAATGCCAGCCTCAATTCAGTTCAGAATGAATCTCAAAACAGTCCAGCAATTGCCCTGAACTGATTACTTTCTAGCCAAAATGCAAATTCTTAGCCCCAACTTGTCTCAGGTGTGTGTGTGTGCCCCACAGAAGATTGACTTAATTTTGCACTAGCCTTGACATTTTAGTTACCTGTTGTGCCATCAAAATAATTTGCTGATTTCTTCCACAAAAGTTATACAAGGACGTCTTCAGAAAGAACTTGGAAAATCATGCCCTCGATGACATCCTCTGTGGTTGACAGTCCAAGTCATAAACTTGTCACTATCTTGATAATTGGTGGGAGGGCAAGAGGACATAACATCCATATCTCTGATGGATGACTCCCTTTAGTTTGAGACTCCTGTAATAGTTAGAAATTTTTTTTTTTTGTAATCCGCCTTCAAAGTTATTAGAATAGGAACATTATCAAAGACTCAAAGGGAGATCATTGTACCCCAAAAAAGAGAGTTATTAAGGGATTTCAATAATCCTCTGTCCTTTACCTTCAATGAGGCAAACCTAGGCACTATCTTCCACTGCTTCATTGCTCTTTGAAGTTATAATCAGGAAGAAATAAAGCAAAAAGGGAAGCGGGTTGCAGTGCCAGTGGACAAGACTTCAATCCATTATGAATTTCACGAACAGTCTGATTCATCTATTCAGTAGTTTCAGTCCCACCAGTGTACTTAGACCACCTTCCTAGATGAAAAAAGACCACCGCAACAGTAGATCCGCTTTTCTGACCCTCCTGTAGCTGCCATATTGTTAAATTTCCCTTATCCAGATAAGCCCCTAGATAAATCTAGATGAACTGCTAAGAAAAGGAGAAACACCACTCACCACCAGCCTTTCACCTCCTTCCACTTTGCTTCCCGAGTTGGCTGCCAGACAGAAAGATACCATATTGTGACAGAGACTGCTGCTGCAGAATTCCTGGAGGCCGTACACTCAGCTTCTACTCCCAAGTGTAGCGGTGACTAAGTTTTCAACAGGAGTTAACAGTATCTTATTCTCTAGAGTTTTTCAAAATACAAAGATATTTTTACAAGCTCAAGTTCTGTCCCATGGTTCACCAGTCATAAATCCCATTTTATTAAAGAGTCCACAGTTTTAAAAAACAAAACCCTGAAGCAGCAACCATCTGAAATTCATCAGGTGCGTTTATCCAGATATTATTCGTTATAAGCACTTATGTAAATAACTTTGTTTCACTTTAAATGTTAAAAGATTATTTTTTTTTCCCCCCAAACTAGAAGTTTTATTCTCATTAAATGCATTGCGCTCAGATCCTGGTAGGGAAAATAAAAAAAAAAAAAAAAAAAAAAAAGAGAAGTAAAGGAAGGCTGCTGAATAAGATCACCTACTGCCCTATGATTGATTTGGGCACCTACAGGGGAAAAAACCTCCAACTTAAGTAAAATGAAAGAGTACTGGAAAGTTCCTTGACTATCAGAACTGCAGCAATTTTGTTATTATGAACAAATTTATGCTAGTGGACATATGAGTAACAGAGTTCAGACTGTTTTTGAGAGATGTAAAGATCCTATTTGTGAATGTTAAATAACTTAAAGCTCTCATAAGCTAAATGGATTCAGAAACCAGTCTGTGCTTCTTCGAAGGCAACAAGGCAATGCAGAGACCTTCATTAGCAGACAACAGAAAGCTGAAGAGGATGTGCACGTGCGACCCGTACAACTGAAGTAGTCCAAGATACTCTCAATATCACAAACTCACTAAAGCCTTAAAACCAGGTTAGTTTATTTCAAAACAACTCAGATATTTTGAATTTTACTTTCAGGTATTTTAGGAAGAGGCCATGTGATTATTTGCTGGATCCCACTTGCGGGCTTATATCACAGATTGCATTTACTTTCTGTGTAACAGAAGACAAGACTTTCAGTCACGTCATGCAGGCACACTTCAGTTAAACCTATGCCAAATCACAGCATTTGCTTGCGGTTCACCACAACCCCCTCACAGCACCTCCTGTTCAGTATAGGGGGTTCTCTTAGCAGAGCTCTCCCCACCCCAAAACCACAGGCCCAAAGGACTGTTCTGATGCAGGAAAGGAAGAAACAATTATTGCCTTAATAGATTGCACAAAGTGGCATTCAACAATTGCAAGAACACATGAATATTTACATACTACATAAACCAAACCTTTACAGTGCAGAGAGTCTAAAACCAGACTTTCATGTTTCTACAACATGGCAATCAAAAATATTTTTATTAATACTTTAAGACTATATAGGTTTTAATTTAGTGCATTTAACTTCTGCTCACCCATCCACCACTTTTCTTTGACAGAGACTAAAAAAATAAAAACAAAATTCAAAGGCAACATTGTATTTCTGCTTCAAGTTGTTAATTTTTCCTTGTCATATACAAGGCACTTAAGCTGTCAATATTTTATTCCATTAGAGTGCAGGTTTCATTTCTAGCTTGTGTTTACATTCATTTTAGATGTAACAATAAAAATAAAATATACCATATTGTAATTACTTTCATTGTGCTGTCTCACAAATATTTTCTTTCCTCAAACTTGCAATCTCTGTTTTCAGACAACAGCAGAGAATAAAGACACGAGTTATTTCATGTTGTTGGAAGACACCAAAGATTTCGAAGTAAGTTATTTCAAGCTTTGATATTACCCAAGTGTAAAAACTGAAAGAAAAAAAAAAAAAGAAGAAAATCTTCATAAGCTATAAATTCAGTTTGCTAGATGAAGCACAAGTCTGTTCAGTGGAGACTCTTGGGAATAAGTATCTGCCACAGTACTGAAGAATTCAAACACCATCATAGTTAACCAGTACCTATCTATACATGCTTAGCTATGTAACTTGGATATTGCCAAGTAAAGCGTGGATTAGCATAGAACTGAAATGCAGTGACTTTACTGCCATTCAGAAAGAAACTGCTGGCCCAGCACTTGCAAGGCCTTTCCCAGCTTCAGCCAAGAAGTTCCCCAGCTCGTCCCCATATTCTCATCACTCACCTCTCCCAAAGATCTGTTTCCCAGTCAGCCTTACTGCTACCGCATTTCAATAAAACAAAATCAGATTAGCTTAAACAGCTACTCTGGAAGATCTGAGCTAGTGGTAACCCAGAGGAATAGACTCCATAGCTGTCCCTGACAGACCCAGGAGCATCTATGAGGTTTAGCGTATTCGTCACCATTATGTACCAGAATGACCTCACTCTAAGTTTACACAGTCACATGTATGTTATTTATAGAAAATGCACAAAATGCAGTTAAAAGAAAGCTCAAATGCATCAAAAAGATCATCAGAATACTCAAGTGGTGGTTTTTTTAAAAAGTATCTCTCTCCTAGTTCTGACAGGGCACAACTAATCTCTCTGTTTAGAAGAGATTTCTTTTCTCCACAAGAGCCATGAAGAATGTCCTTCACAAAAACATGCTGTCCGTTACTCTAAAATACATCAGTGTCAAATTTTAACAGCTCTTGTAGCAAGCAACATACACTAACCTGCTCTCATTACATTTGCTTGACTAGGGAAATAGCCCTACAAACAAGAAAAGTTAATACTGAGATCTGCAAGCAGAGAGCACAATGCTGCCTGTTATCATCCCTATGTTGCTGCTCATCAGCCAGCAAAATTTGGAGCTGCTGGTCCAAGTAATATCCTTATATTTAAATAGAACTGTTAGCTTCGAAATAGGGTGGCTCCCCCATTCCTATGATACAGGATGGATATCAGAGAAACTGGGAATCATACAATCACCTGGTGTGGCATGCAAGTGCTGCAAGACAGCACAGAGCTAACAATATCTGTGCACTGTCCCTGAGCTGCTGCAGGCGAGGCTGGGAACTGGCCTGCAGCTCAACAGTACTCATGGAGCATTCCCATGGGATAGCTCACAAGACACCCAGACCTCATACAGGAGTATCTCCCTCTTATCAAATGCAACCAAGTGCCAGATGGAAGACAGCAACCACTGAGACAGAAGCACCGTTTCAAGATACAGTGAGGAGGAAACTGTAGGCAAACAGAAAATGCTGTAATCAAATATTCAAATTACACTGGCATGCTGAGATTAATATTCCTATTTTTGTAAAAAGCACCACACGGAACTTAACAGAGCAATAAAAGACTGCAGTTCTACATCTCATCCGAAAGAATAAGTCACTAAAACTCTCCGATGGTTGTGCGCTGAACCATAATTTGAATGGGAACCAAGAAGGACTATCTTTGTTCTGTTTAAAATATGTGACAAGGAACCATGTGAATGAAGTAAATGAGACAACCAATAACCTGGCTTTGCAGGAAGGCTCCTGAGTTACCACAATAAGAAGTCTGTAAAATGGACATATTAACAACCCTTCTCACATGGCCCTCCAAGATCCTCAAGCAGTACTATTTGCACATTCAGTCTTACAACCTGGGTCTTAAGCCACTTTCTAAAGAAAATGTTTTGGGTTGGGTTTTTGGTTTTTTTTGTTTTTTTTTTTTTTTTTTTAAGTAGAAATATGTGCTAATGTGTATTTCTGGAAAAACAAAGCTATTTTATCCACAAATTCTTATCCAAATCTGACTGCCTAACAACCAAAATAATAAATAAAAGCACTGATAAAAGTAGCGGGCTGTACGTTTCTCTCCCACTAACTAAATCACTTCAGCAAGAGCAGCATTTTAGTGCTTAAACATGATCTTCATCTTAGAAAGGACTCACTACTGTTTTACTAAGATGGCTCCTGAAGCTGTTTTACCAGGAATATTCTTCTCCTTACATCCTTCCCAAACACCTTCCGAAATCTTTCCACCAGCTTTTATCAGTCAGCTTTGTCTTTTTACTCAGTTTCTTCTCCCGGTATCTCAAATGGTTTGTTCAGGTTAGAAAATGAAACTGAAATGAAACGTATGAACTAAATAAGAAATAAGCTAGTACTTCACCAGTGACAGAAAATAACTGCAGTCTTTGTGGCACTTTACTTTGAAGGGCAAAGAAAAAAGAGAAACAGAGGAAGAGAAACAGTGCAGTTCAGACTGCACTGTTTCAGAGAATTCATTTGAACCAAGACTGTGTCTTTCTATGTTGCAGGGCATTCTCTTGATGATAGACAAAATAGGCTGGAGAAAGACAGCAGTCCATGGCCCTTCCTCAGGCGAACATCCACTACAGCAAGGTTTGCTTGTTTGAAGTTCCAAGTAAAATTAGGAAAAAGCCCAGGATTCCTCTGTTCACCTTTAGGCTAAGATTCCAATCTTGACACTACTAATGTAAACTCTCAATAACAGCATTATTTCAGAGTAGTTATTCCCAGTATGAGCCAGCACAGCTGAGATAAGAGTTTTATACATAAGCTAAGAGAGCCTGACTGGCACCTGGCTCCTCACTGCTCTGTGCTGTCACCACAGCTGCCGCATCCTAATTGAGATACAGTGCTAGTCTGCTTGGTCATTAATTGCCCTCAAAAACCCGACCAAAAAGTTACCCAGCAGAGACAAAGTTCCTCCAAAAAACCCCAAAACAACCCAATTACAACCTTCATCTGCATTTCCGATACAGGCTAGAGAGCAGACGGGGCTGGCTGCCTTGCTCATCCCCTCCTTCACAGTGCTAGGTTTTGCTGCATTCTGGCACCCCCAACGAAGGTCATTAACACCGGCCAAGGATTCAGGGCAATCACACTGACCAGGTCGTCTCTGACAACAGGGGAATCTACGGGGGTCCAAGGCAAATGCAGCCACTCTATAGCTATAGGTCACCCTTCTCAAATGCTCTAATGGCTTTTCCCTTCTCAGGTGAACCCAGGAAGAATACCCTTCTCTCTCCCACACCCAAACCTGTATGTTTTGTGCATATATGGGTGTCATCCAAAGGTCAGATAGACAGATTTTATATATACAAAACAGACACTATTTTAAACGACTTTAGCTCTTACTCAGAGGTTTGTCACCAGCGATTAAAAGTACTTGTTCTAACTTCTTTTGTGTTACAGCTTGAAAAAATTCAGTCAGGTATGCAGTCAAAGAACAGCATGTAATCCTAACAGCTAGAAAACACATAAAACCACTGCCAATAGGATTATACCAACTGCCTGAACTGCCAAAACACAAATCAAATCCAATTACTGCTGAGTTCATATTTATTGTAGTCTCTTGTAATAAACCACCTAAGCATCCAAAGTTGCAGGAGCATCTTCTCTCCCAGAAGCCTGCTCTGTTGTACTCTTACAAGCTTTTTAGGCACTCAATGTATCCTTCCCCAAAAGATTTCATATCAACAAATACATAAAATAGAATGCTCTAGTAGCACCAAAATGAACAGTATATACCTGCAAGGTACTTTTTTCCCCTTCATCAGTCAGTTGATTAGTTATTTTTAATTAAAACAGGAAGCTCTGATTGCAGGGTTTGGAGCAATAATCCTTTCCACTTTAACTACAGTTCTCTGTGGTTCACACACTGAATTCATAAACTATTAATAGGACAGAACTAGTAAACCTTGTTTTAAGTCTCAAGCAGCCTTTTGGCTAGATCCAGATCTCAAGCTTGAACTAGTCAGAGCTACCCATCTGCATGCTTTAAATACTGAGAAGTACATATCAATTGGCTATCAGTTCAGTTTTCAGCTACGCACTCTACGTTTAGGAGAAAAGTAGCTGGCTCGCACAAAAGCAATACCTCATTTTGCCAGAGGTCTGTTAAGTTTACCTGAAGTTATGATGAAGATCCAAAGAGCACTGTCACGGGGTAAAAAGGTTTGGTTTGCCAAACCAATGGGTTTTATATCAGACTTACTGTTACAGCTGAACTAAGACCAGAATTTACTTTCCTATTTTCAGATTTTGATGCTTAGCTGGATAGAGGCTCTGATGCAAGCACAAACATAAAAACAAAACAAAAAAAGGAAAGCTAACATTCTTACTATTTTCCTGTTCAAGAGCATTTTAACAAGGCCAAATTGTTTCCAGAAGTTTACTAAATCCATGAAAGGAAAAGTGCAAAGCTGCTGGTTTTGTTTCCTTCACCTGTCTGCTAACAGCAAGCAGAGTTTTAACAACAAATTATGCCCCGTATTTGTTCACAAATGACTTAAATCACAGAGGTCAGTGGTAAATCTCCATGTGTATTAGGCTGCTAAGGCATGGGAAGAAGGAAAGGAGCAATAAGCAAGGGAGACCTGAAGGATCCTACTTTTTAAGAATGTGTCCCACTAAGTACAAACGTAGCTCCTGAAGTGTACAGGTCCCAGTAGCAATACATAAGAAACATACGGAAGATTTATTTTTAAAATTGAGAGAAAAGAACTTGGGCCAACCTCCAACTCCTGTCTGATACCCATGCTCTTAAATCAACCCTGGTAAAGTTCTACATCCCCTAATTCAGTCCTGTATCTGCTTCTCAAGTGCAAAACTTAACTCCACAGTACGGTTCCCACACACCCATCCAGCACTGCAGTGTCGCTGTCCCTGCAAACAGACACCAACATGCTGACAACCCCAAGCTATCCTACAAAGTAACAAATGCATATACATCACGGATACACAATGCAGCAACTCAACAGACCTGGTGCTTCAGACTTCCATTAGGGTATAAAAAAAATCAGTGCCTGAAGCGCAGATTTAAGAAATCCATGCACACATTTACACAACCGGTATCATGCTTAGTTGGTGGATGGTGGACCAATAAACAATAGCTATGTTCTCGAAAAGCCGATTCAAACTCTTTATCTGCAAAAGGCACATTGGATTAGTACTCACCTTTAAAGATGTTTAGGAGTTTGCTCTAGTAACTATTTCCATTTTAACAAAGGAATTAGACACTCTTACACTTTTCCAAATACATGTACATATTGTCATTTTAAAGTTACAGAAAATGTACTTACTGTAGCAGGATGTGAAAAGCCACACTATTAAACTTTGAATAATAATTTAAGCAAGCCTGATCTGACTCTAAGTATCTCTTTACCAGTCTACAGTCTTTCTCTTGAAAATTAAGTATGTGTCAACTACAGTCACTGTGCCTTCCAGAGGGTGGCATAAGGGGCTCGCGAGATCAACAGCAGCTGAAGCAAGAGGGTAGAGGCAGTAGTCCCCGATTCAGAAGTAACCTGCCTCAAATTTTGTGAAGCTTTGTGACACACCAAAAAGTTTAAGGCAGGGTGGATTTCCACACCGTTACTGGACATGCTGGGTTATGCATGTCACAAGACTGTCACTCCTGCTGCAGTACCAACACGTTCCCATTGCCTCTTCAGGAGGCCAAGAAAAAGCACCTCATTTACATTATGTGATTGACTAGCCATGCAGATTGGGCTTTGCCGGGAAGCAGGAGGAGATAGCATCTTTCAGAGATAACTGAATTTGGAAGAGGTACAGAGTAGGAACAGTTTGCATTCATTCCCAGCTTGCTACGTGGGATCTTGAGAACATTTCCTTTACCACTTCAACTATACAGTCTGATTTTATTTTTAAGTCTCTCTTTCCCCCCCCCCCAGTTTCCAACCATCAGAAAGCAAAACAGTTCTCAGTCAAAGTGAAAAACATATTCACTTAGTCCGCAGACACCCCAAAGAGCAGTCCAAGAATTTCACATGTCACAAACCTCCTCCCATCAGGGGGGTGGGTGGGAACAAACAAGGAAATGTTTCCACCTTAACTTTTAATGATGGCAGGTGGGAGCAACCTGCCTTGCAAACACAGGGGGTTCCCCCCCACCTCAGTAGAGTCTAAATGAGTCAATGTGAATCTCCTTACTTCTAACCACCCCTCCATCCACCACACACCTCACTCTAAATTGACATCCACACAGTTGTCATTAATAGCCACTGCTGAAACATATAAAGGGTCTGGAAAGCAGGCGTCTGGGGGATGTGCCCCCAGATGACACCACCCACACGCCTATCTTGTTCTTCCAAAGGTAATCTTGTATTCCTCAGGCTCCAGCCCACAAAGCTGACTTCACCGTGCATCTCTCAAGTTCGTGCAACATTTCAAACACAGAGCTCTGATCAGCCACAGCGAAAGATAAAATCACAGGGGTGTGTAAAAGGCAGGCATCAGTGTCACATCACCTACCAGGAGTCAGGGGACCAGGGTCACTCTGCTGATTCCACTCTCAGTCCACTGCTGCAATCCCACTCCTAAAGCATTCACATGGCTTTCCGAGCCCGAGAAACCGTCTCCCCGCAGCTTTATAGTTACAAGGCAAGGAGCTTCCCCTCTCCCCTCCACAGGGCTCCCCGATGCCTGAAAGGCTGAGGCACTCGGGGAAAGGCAGCAGATAAGGCACGCAGCATCACTCCGCTTCCCCCAAATGAGCTCGGAAATGAGATGTAACAGCAGCCTCTCTCCCGCACCAAGTATTACAGGAGCGGAATACTAACTGGTTCATTTATTTTACTGATTACCTTATGCAGATATTAAAGTCTAAGCATTGCATTTCTTCCACTAGCCCCTTCAAATTAACCCTACATTTTAAGGCAACACGACAATACCTGAGGTCACCGTTTCTCCTCTGCCTGGCAGCAGGGACCGATGAGGAAGGAGGAGAGGAGATGGGTGTTTGTCCTCGCCGGAGGAGGCTCTCCCAGCTCCGGCCGCGGAGCTCTGCCCCTACCCCAGAAGGGTGGGGAGTCTCCGGGCTGAGGAAGCCCGACGAGTCGCGGCAGCACAGGTCCAGCCCGCCCCCCCCCCGCAGCAATTTCACCTGTGCCTCCCTCCCTCCCGACTTACCCCCTTCCGCCAGGCGCTGGGAAACTTTCCGCCCCGGCGGGGAGCGGGACGGAAGCACTTAAGGCCGGGCGCGGGGGCCGACGCCCTCTCGCAGGGAGGTCCGCGGGGGCGGCTTGTGCCGCCGCCGCCGGGTCCGTGCGGGGAGCGGGGGCAGCGCCGCCGCCACTCCGCCTGCCGCTGGCCAACGCCGGCTGCGGCTGCCTGCGCGGCGGCGCTGCGGTGGGGCCGCGCAAGGGCGGGAGGAAAACTTTGAGGCTCGCAGGGGGAGCGGGGAAGCGGCGCCGCCGCCGCTGCCCCCCCGGCGGAGGGGGCCGGAGAGCGCCGCAGGCTCACCCAGGCAGCCGGCGCTGCCGCGGCTCCCGGCTGGGGGAGCGCGATGAAAGCGCTACGCCGCGGCTGAGGGGCTGCTCATACCCGCCTCCCCGCTCCGCGCTTTATGGATCGGGGAAAAAAAAAGGGGGGGGGGGGGGGAAGGAGGGTTGGGGGAGAAAAGGGAGAGAAAAGGGGGAAAAAAAGCAAGCATTTGCGAGGGCTTCGGGCATCTCTGCCTCGGCAGCCAGCACTCTGCAGCCTCCTCCTCCGGAATGGAGCAACCAACTCCCTCGCAGCCCCGCCGTCCTCCTTCCCCCAGCAGCGCTCCCCCGGCCACGGCGAGCACATCCAGGGAGGGAAGCGCACGGGAGACAGGGCCACCGCGCTGCCTCGGGAGCGCTCGGCAAGGCGCCGGGCTCTGGGGCTTGCTCCGGCCCGCCGCACCCGGTGAGCGGCGCGCTGCCCCCGGCTGCGTTCCGCTCCCTTCCCGCGCACCCCGCCTTGGCCGTGCGGGGAGACGCTCCACGGCACCAGGAAGAAAGCCTCCGTCAAAACCACTCCCTGCACTTACTGATCCCAACTCCGGACCGACGCGCGTCGGCTGCCAAGCCTGTATATTTGCCGGTGGTGCCTTGTCCCCAAATGCCACCTGTAGGCCTTTTTCCTGGGAGGATGAATGTCTCAGCTACCAGCCATCTGAGTTCAGCGTAAAAAGTTTCAGGTGGTGAATCAACACCGTGGGGACCTGTTGGCTGTCCGGTTTGCTCTCGGCGTGGCAAGGTTAGCTCCGCTGCAGGCTCCCACTCCTCCCCGAGAAGGTCCCACATAAACCTGTGGCGAATTGCACCTGCTGCAGGAACACAAGAGGCCCTGCAACGGCAAACCTCTGGGTGTTACCTTAAAGAAGCATGTACCTTAATTTCTTAGCAAACAAACTCCAAATTGATTCAGGCATTCAGCACCAATGCTCACAGGTGAGCAGCAGCTAAAATGCCACTGGTTTCAAATGCAGATGTTCACTTTTTCACCCTACCCCCCTCTACTCATCTCCGAGATGGGACAGGACAGACGCCTCTGTGCCCCCTCACTCCTGGAAGAGAGCTTTCCTAAGCAGCGTTAACCAAGTGAACGCAATACCCGAGTTTGCCTCTTTAATCACACCGAACTCCCCTCCCCTCTTGCCTTCAAATCCCTTTATTGGGTTCACCTGTGCTCCTCCCTCATGAAACTGCTGCAGGCAACTCCATCAGCTAAACCACCAACAGCTTTCTGTAAAACCTTTTAAAAGGGAAAATAATAACTCCTGACCTTTCAAGTGAAGATGACCATGTAAATCTTTACTGTCTCAATATCATCTCAGATCCAAACGTTAAAGTAGATTTATGAACCACAAATTTTCTGCACAGAAGCTGAATAAAATCTGAGTTTCCCCGAGGATTTTCAGATGAGCCTGCTAATTCGTTTAGAATCCTAATAACTAAACCCAGCCTTCAGAAGGACTCAGACTATATTTCTAGAGTACTCAGTAGCTTAAACACGCCGGGTATTAGAAAAGGAGCAGAGTTTAATGTGAGGTCGCCCCCGGCAAACGGGATGCCGCCAACTATTACTATATTTAAGTGCTTCTCCCCTGGACGGCGCCATTTCAGCAGTATTCACCCCCTCGGAGCCTCTCACCCCAGCCGCGCTCGCTGCCCCCCCAAAGTAGTGCCAGGAGCTACTCGGGCAAATGACTTTACTCCTTCCCGGCACTTCCTCACCGCGCGGGGCTCCGGCTCCCCAAGTCGGGCAGCCTCAATGTTAAGATCCACTGACCCGCCGCGGGGCTCCCCCATCCCGCCGCGCCCCTCACCTCCGCCTCGGTGCCCTCCGACCACAGCCCGGGGTGGGGCAGCGCTTCCCCGCAGCCGCCGCCTGCTCCGGCCCCGCGGGCAACCGCACCGCTGCCGCCGCTCAACGCCGCGGCGTTACCGAGCCGCAGCCGCTCCCGCGGGGCGGCGCCGCCACCCGGCGGACCCGGGCCGGCCTTCCCCCTCCGCCGCCGCCTCCTTCCCCGCCGCTCAGCGCCGGGCCTCGGAAACCCCGGGCGGGTGGGAGCCGAGCGGTGCCGAGGCGAGGCGGCAGGGCTGTCAAACGCGGGCGGATTGTGCCCCCCTCTCGGCTCGGAGGGCCGGTGAATTGCAGCCGCAGACAGCGGGCTGCGGCCGCCTTCCCTCCTGCCTGCCCGCCCGCCCGGCGCGGCGAGTCCCACCGGCGCAGCGCCCTCTGCCCCGGCACCCCCGGCCGTGCCTTTCAATACCCGCCGTGGCGGACTTTTCAGCAAGTAACACGCCTCGTGGACACTGCGTATGCTTCCTAACCTCAGAAGCTGATCCGCTTACGGGAGCGCACAAAGACTATACAGTTACTTTAGTTTGACTTGTTAGAGGGGGGGGGGGAAAAATGCAAGCTTAATTTAAATAGAGAGAAACAACGGCGAGCTGCCGCAGGTATGAAGTCTACGAGTGGGATTAGTTTGGGGATGCTGGCGTGGGCTCGGAAGTTAATGAGGGGGATGATTTTCATGAAGTAAAAATGAGTATTAATTATAGCAGCTGAAGGGGGAAGACAGTGTCAGCTCATTACCAAAAGTGTTGTTTAGGCTTCCACCAATTGTATTTGTACATTTGTTTTTACAAACAAGATATTTGTTAAGATCCTCATGCACTTCAATAGAGGCCCATCAGCTCTCCTGTAGTAGCATTTATTTGCTTTAAATATGAGCACCTCCTTAATACATGAGCTTTGCAGGCTTAAATGTGAGATTTTTGGTGAACTATCTTAAGAAAAATCTCAAACAGGCTGGATCTGCAGCCTGTGGAATCAGGGGCTCAACCTTTATTAATTTTTTACTTCAAGATTTACGACCTAAACCACCCACACTGAAATTTCTCCCCTGTCTTTGGGGGAACGTTAGCTTGAGCCCATGATCAATGCAGTAGGCCAGGCCAGACTCCTCCATTCAGTATGGGATGCAAAGAACAATTATTTAACAATAAAACCCCAAGAAGACTGCAGTTGGCCAGAGACTCCAGCAACCCCAATGCTGCTTCTATTCCCACCACGCTTGCTCACACAAAAACATGAGTAGTGCATCGCTCAGAAAATGAGTTCTGTCCAGTCGGCTTTTTTCAGGGCTGGCTTAAAAAGTCAGTCTCCCATGCCACTATGGGGAACTGACTTAGGTTAAAAATATCCATTTTTTTCTGGATTGAGTTTAGCATGGATCAATTCCCTGATCTCATTTCTTGCAGCGGCCCCATGGACAGACCATTGCAATGGTGCAGCTGAGTAGAGCAAGAGCAAGTGACACAGGCGGGAATATGGGATGGCAGATATTTAAAGTGGCTCTGCTACCAAAATACAAGTTCCCCAAGCTCCCAAGCCACATGTTTTTGCTCTTTTCCTTGCAGCAACTTTGCCTGACCCCGTGGCATGCCAGTTCAACTCATTAAATCAGCAGAAAACTAACCTGGCAGGGAAAAGCATAGTTTCCTTCATCTTTAACAGGCCAAGTGGGATCACTGAGGAGCCAGATAAGCAGCAAAGCCATTGCTGAGCAGGTCAGGAATGAGGAGACCATGCAGGTGGTGCAGGACCATCGCCTTCAGCTGCCAGGAGTAGTTAAATTTGCTCAGCCACCCCATGACCCCTTCTTCTCAATTTCACCTGTGTAAATCCAGATTAAATCCCCTAGCTGCAGTGGAGTCCTGAATTTCATCCCATGTGTTCTCTGAAGTCAAAAGCAAAACTCGTATTGATTTAGATGGGGCCTTCTTATGTTCCTCTCCCCTACAGAAGTGGTAAGAGCATGAATTTTAACCCCTGTTATGTCCTGGTGCTTTACAGGAATCCTACAAATATTTACATGGCAATGTGCACTATGGAAATAAGCTCACAGTTCATGCCTCTGCATTGTTTGTAAGCACACAGGTGAATAAACACCTGTGTGATGACTTTTATTCTCTCTCCCCTCATGCCATACTTCCCTCAGGCTTCTTAAACATCCAAATTCTTTACATTAACTACTGGAGGAAGAAGAGGAAGCATAGGGAGGTTAAGCTGAGTATGAGGAAAATATATAGCAACAATAGAGCCGGCTGTTGCACTAGCCAGGTATTTCTCACCATCATTATTAGATGAGTCACAGAGATTTTAGCAGAGAATCTTGTTTGCTTATACAGAAGACCTACAAATTTGAGAACTCAGGAGCTTTTGTACTAATGCAGAATTCAGAAGTATTCGTCACAGTACACAATCTTATTTGAAAAGTAATGCTTTTAATTAGAGAAAGATTTAATTTCTACTCCAAAATTTGGTGGATGATTTTAATAAGAGAGTAGGAATTACAAGCTAAAGTGTCAAGACCCCATTAATTAAATATTTGCATGTGCTTACATATAATTTAAATGACTCTGCCATTTATTTAATCTTAAAATTCAGAGTGAAAGAGCAGATTCGCCACTGTTTGTTTAGATATGGCTACATTCACTAAGCTCATGCCTTAAGCCTCTGCTTAATCTGTTTTACTACTCAAAATAATTGCAAACAGGCAATACCTACTATTACATCCCTACATTCTCTTCTCTTTTAAAGAACAGTTAATCACAGGAAGAATGTGCAGAGGCATTTGCAACATTTCTGATTTTTTCCAATGGCCAGCTGTACTGAGAATTTGTCCAAGGATCAATGTGCATTTTATGTAAATACAATTAAAGTTGTGAATATAATTCCCCAAAGCCCCAAATTACGTTCTCCTAATCCATCATCTCCTAGCACTATTGAAATGAATAGAAATTTTGATATTGATTTCAGTGAAAGCAGGTGAAGCTCCTTTCTGTGCTAGTCCATTTCAGGCCATTTTCTTGTCTGATATTTACAGGTATAAATCCAGAGTAACTCTACTGACACAATTTAATTGTCCACTAGAAAGATACATTATCTTCTAAGACTCCAACTCTCACCCTTAATTATGCATTCCTATTTATTTTTCTTTAATACCATCTGAGTCTCATCCTGTCTTCCTGAAGTTAATTAAAACTATTTGAAAATACTCCCAAATGTAATGTCAGGAGTGGCTGAAGCAGCCCCCACTAGTTAGTCTGACAGCTTCACACAGAGCTGGACAAAGGGCAATGACTCTACCTGTTCGCTAATAAACATTCTCCACCTTAATCCTTGAATTAAGAATGACATCTGTTCAGGAAAAAGAGATATTATCCAGCTCCTATTTGGGAATCAAGTTTAAGAATACATTTTCAAATACATTTATAAATACGTAAAAATAAAAGCATTAAGCAGTGTATTCAGTTGATGACTGGGAGCCATCAAATGTGCTGAGTTAGAAGAGGTCTTGTAAAAAAATTAGTAACACCTCATAACTGGAAGTTTGTAAAGGCAATCCAAGTAGTTGCTATTCTGAACTCTTCTATCATCAACAGAAAGCTATCTTTACATCTACATTTTTTAAAATGTACACATACATATTCATCTAGGGATGTCTGTGCATGGGTGTGTATGTACATATGTGTGACATGTATGCTGTGTACAGTATATGTCTGCATGAATACTGTATCCTCAATACCATCCAAAATCTGCTATGCATAGAAAAGGTATCATTTCACCTGTGTTATTTGGGGAATTTTTAGCCAGGAGTGTCTCACAGACATTAATTAATTTACATTTACTGCAAGATGTACTGCGTCCATGACAGAGACACTAAGACAAAAATCCAAACAACTCAGGCCAGAGGCCATGCTGCAAATCATTTGCGGAGGAAAGGCTGGCACCCAGAACCTACTGTCCTCTCCATGTCCAGATATCCAATCCACTCTGCTTTAATTCCAGAAACGCTGAGTGACCACGCTTCCCATTGATTTCATTTGCAGCTGTGAGTGCTCAGCACTTCTGCACATTAGGCCTGAGGGGTCTAGGAGATGAGACAAACAGAGAGCAGCCACAAAAGGTATTTTGGTTGAAGTGGCTTGCTCAGCAACAAGACTGCAGCAGAAACAGGGATAAAAGAGAATTCTTCTCATTCACCTGCCTTAATCACAGGATGATCCTTTCTCTTTCAACAATCCCCTTCATTGTTCTCTTCTCCATGCACCTTCAGATTTCTATATGTGAACTGAGAATCTCCCTGACACACACATAGCTATACTTACACCTAGATACTAATATGTGAGAGAGCTGGCAAGAGAGTTAAGTGCCGTAATTAAAGACTACATCATAATCATAGAATCACAGAATCGTTTAGGTTGGAAAAGAGCTTTAAGATCATTGAGTCCAACTGTTAACCTAGCACTGCCAAGTCCACCACTAAACCATGTCCCTAAGCGCCACATCTACATGTCTTTTAAATAGCTCCAGGGATGGTGACTCCACCACTTCCCTGGGCAGCCTGTTCCAGTGCTTGACAACCCTTTCGGTGAAGAAATTTTTCCTAGTATCCAATCTAAACCTCCCCTGGCGCAACTTGAGGCCATTTCCTCTCGTCCTATCGCTTGTTCCTTGGGAGAAGAGACTGACACCCACCTCGCTACAACCTCCTTTCAGGTAGTTGTAGAGAGCGATAAGGTCTCCCCTCAGCCTCCTTTTCTCCAGGCTAAACAAGCCCAGTTCCCTCAGCCACTCCTCATAAGACTTGTTCCCTAGACCCTTCACCAGCTTCGTTGCCCTTCTCTGGACGTGCTCCAGCACCTCAATGTCTTTCTTGTAGTGAGGGGCCCAAAACTGAACACAGTATTTGAGGTGCAGCCTCACCAGTGCACATAGAGGTTGAATTAAAACGTTACACTGATGACTGTCATTCTGGCTCTTCATAACTTTTGAGTGCCTGACTCCACAACTGAAGCGGCTTTTAACACAGGAAAACTGACGTAAAGAAGAGAGGGCTGCTGTTTTCCCTGTCTTTTCTTCAAGTGAGAACAAGGGGAAAGAGAAATCACAACAGTTCCCTGTAATCTATCATCAGCTGTGTATAAACCCCACACAACAAGAGTAACTACATCGCCTGCTAAAGAGAGGAGATTTTTGTCCTAACTGAGAAGTTGGGTATTGAGGTTATTTGTTGATTTAATCACTGGAATAGGTAAGACAATATTTCATTAGAAGTCCAGTCTACCCAAGACTCTTCCTCTCTGTTCCCTGGAGAGACTGTGTCCCTGCCAGTGAGAGATGCCATTATTCCTAGCAGCACAGCGTGCCAGGTTACACTGTTTATGTTTTGACAAACTGCCAGCATTTTGCTAAGAAATCAAGTGCTAAAAAGGGAAATTACCAAGTTTAGATCTCAGCCAGAACTGAACAGAATTTCATAAAGTAATAAATGCTTTTCTCTGGTTCTGGAGATTTTCTTCCCTGCCAAGTTCCAAAGGATCATGTAAAACAACATAGGTGCTTCAGCCTCTAAAAAACCATTGTCAGAGTCTCTTACAAGGGTAAATTCTAATCATCTGAAATAAATATGCTGTGCTCAGAAAGCATCATAGTTTGAACCAGAAAATAAGATGGGATAATAGCAAATATAAAGCCTTTTGTACAAGGACGAACATATTTATGATTCTTAACAAGTACAGCACAGTCCCTCTTTTCCAAAATGTGATACTGCACAGAGGGAGGTTTTGGAAAGCTCATCTCACATGGGATGCACTTCACTCAGAGCTTCTGATCCCTCTCCCACGAAAAGGGATGATTTGCATCAGTGACCATTACTTCCCTACTTTTCTGTAGTGCCTAGGAACAGCTGTCAAACTCAGGTGGTATTTTTTTGAAAGTCAACACTAATAAGGTTTCTGTTCTTACACACAGAAAATACTGGAGTCAAGAGTTGAATATCTCTGACTAGTACTATAACTAATAACAGTTAGGAATAATTAGCAGCTTCCAGAACACACTCAGCATTTTTTTTTAGGGCTTAGTTGTTAACACATCCATCAAGAGCAATTACACCTTACCAGTAACTAAATTACAAAGTTAAAACACAAATGCAGGATGCATACAGTAACAACAACTAAAATGCCTACATACTCTTCAAAGTCAATAGAAGTTTAATGCTTACATCATTTTATTATCAGTTGGGAACTTCTCCTTATCTGTGGTTCATAAACACCCTTGTACAGCTTTTTAAATTACCTACTTGAAATAAAACGTAAGAACTTTGAAAAATATTACCCCTTGTTTATTTAATATTTTGAAATTTGTATTCAGTATCTTAAAACAATGCCTAGAAGCATTCATGATCACCTACTGAAGTAATAATTTCCACCATTATCTAATTGTCTACTCAGTTCTGCCAAACCTTCTGGAAAGCCCAGAGATACACAGCTAACTTTCACCCTCCAGATCTAATGACAGAGGGGTAAACATATTCCTATCCACCACGCTCTGAATGTGAGGCCTTCCACTTGCTTGCCACCACAACGGGTCTGTCTGGTCATTTAGAGAACTGTGTTTCAGTATGTATTTCAATATGTTGAGATTTACCTGCCTTCCAGGCTGTTCTTACATTTCAGAGTGGTTTTAAAACATTTCAGGATTATTTACATGAAATGTAAATTTTTCTTTTCTCTTTCAGAAGCCCTTTATATACAACCATTTTGTGTTCGACCTTTGCAGCTCCCTGCATACGGTATATCTAGACTTGCTGTATTATTAAATGTTCTACACATTACTTTTTACAAAATAGGTTGAATGTTATTTTTTCCTATCTTCCATACCAGCCTTGACAGGCTGCTAGGGCATGCCTGGGATAGTCTATGCTTTCAGTGGCTGGGAAAGACACCTTTAGCTTCCACTGTCTGAGGCATATGGACTAACCCCTTGAGTTAAGCAGATGGGAAATGAACAGTCCTAGGAGGAAACACAAACACAGCCACAGCTGAAATTTCAACTTAAAAGTTTTCATACTTCTGTTGATTTCTCTGTTAGCAAACCCAAAGATAGGTAGATTCTGCATGCATGTCTCCCCGACCTTTAAATGCAGCAAAACTTCTCTGAGTTGTGACATGTGAACAATAATTGATGCAAATTTAAAAAGCATATTTTCACTTACCCAAGGAATTTACTCCAGTGTAACTCAAATATCATTCCTTCTTGTAATCTGAAGAGTACGTCCTGACCTATACAAACGGGAAAGAAAGAGTTTAGCTCATTATAATCTACTCCAAAATACTCAGAAATCTTGATATGAGGTCCAGTATAGTATTTGGGGATGATCAGCTATCACCAGAATGCCGCTATCTATTAAGGAAAGCAGGAGAAGTAAAAACTTTACTATAATACAGAAGATTGGAAAGGCTACTGTACTGAGTTTATGTGGCAAAGTTTTGATAGTGGGGGGATGCAGCGGTGGCTTCTGTGAGAAGATGCCAGAAGCTGCCCCCGTGTCGGGGGCATGTTTATAATCATGGGAACCATCTAACAGCAGCACTATGGCACGATTGCTTTTCATGCAGAATTTCTTGTAACATGACTGGTCCTTCCTCACACAGGCCTAAGTAAGAGCCCTTGAGACACCTGGAAGAGATGGATGCCCTGTAGCACATGTCCTGTATACACCCCTTCTCATTTCCAGATGATGTGTAGGTGGAATTCTTTTTGAACACAAAGAATGTCCTTTCTGGGAGCACTCACTTGGATCCCAGGAGGGGATCTTTCAGCCTGCCAATACCTGTAGCAAAGCATTAGCAGCATCACCAGTGTTAAGTGAGGCAGCACACTGAAGCCATCTCACTAGGGGCCCAGAGAAATGTATGTTATTCTCTGCTGAAGATTGTAATCTGTCTCAAAGGCCACTGGACACAGTTATTCAGGCTGGGGACTCAGAGGTGCTAGGACATGAGCACTCTTCTCCTGTGCTGTCAACTGTAAGAACTGGCATCTCTTAACCATAGTAACCAAAAGGTGTAGCGAGGTATGGTTGCTCTTTTGAACCTTTTCTAATGCATTTGTCAACATTGCACGTTGTTTATTCACCTTTTTTGTTTAGATCTTTTTTTTAATTCCTCACTCTGGCTCAAGTTAGGGCAAGAGCTGACTAACTTTTACAAATTTTCTGCTTCAATATAGATCTGTATTTTGAGATTAATAAATACATCAAACGAGAACATCTGCTCTCATTTTTTTCCCTACTGAGACCTAACCAAAAATGTACCTTCTTACTTTTCATCTCCTACTCAGTTTCTGGCCCAAAAAAGTACTTTGTGCCTTGCACTGTGATTAGATAGTCTCTCTAATAGCCTTCTGGAGGCTATATGAAGGGCCCCTTGAATACTTAGTTTAATTAAGTCAGGTGTTGCTTCTACATCCCCTACTTCACTTATACGGCTGGAGAGAGGGGTGGCACAATTATGTCTTTGTTGAATCCATCTGGCTAGACCTTTCATAGGACTACTAGCTATTCTGAGTTAACACTGTGTCCTGCTTGCCAGGTCCAGGTGTAAATCTTACAGGTTTTTAATTCCCCAAATCACTTTCACAACTTAAAAAAAAAAAAAAAAAAAGCATACACTTACTGTTTGTAATGGACACTTCCCCCCATCAAGTGTTATTTTTTTTTATTAGCCCATCTACTTCATAATTCAGCTCCTGGAACTGGAGCAATTGACTGCATTTTCAAATCACCATCTTCTTCTAGTATCTCCTTATCTTGCACCTCAGTTTCTGTAAAACAGCCAGTCTTGAGTAGGACCTGCCTACTCTCACCAGTAGCAGAGTGATGATCCAAACCACTCAGCTGCTCAACAATGTCATCAAGTATTTGTTACCTTTACATTTCACATTCTTTTTCATTGTGGTCTTGTAAGTATTTGCACCTCAAATTCCACTTTAGTCCTCCTAATTTCTTTCTTTTTGTTTGCTCTAAATCAGACACAATACTACCAATGCTGAGTAATTTGGGAGGATCACTTTACACATCTTGCAAACTGTACTTATATACCCCGGTGTAATTTCTTTTTGTGGAAGAGCACAATATTGTTGATTCATGTTCAACTTGTGATTGATTGTTTCCCTCAATTCCTTTTCTACAGACCTGCTATTTGGCCAGTTATCCTCCAGCATCTTTGTGCACAGTTAGTTATTCCTACTTGAGTGTTACATTATACCATGTTTAATGTCATCCTATTTTTCATTAAACCACTCAATTTATACAGTAATTTCTTATTCTCACCTTGTCTTACAACATACTTGCAGTTCCTCCCAGCAAATAAATATAGTAAGCGTGCTGTTTATGCCATCATCCAGGTCTGTAATGAAAACACTGAGCAGAACTGGCTCCTGCACAAAGCTCTCCAGATCTCATGCACAACACCTTTCTCTTTTGATAGTGAACTGGGGATAAGTCCTCTCAGGTATAGCTATCTAACCAGGTTTGTATCTATTCTTTGGTAGTTTCATTTAGAGGATACTTCCCCGTGAGACAGAAAAGAATACCTACTGTGTTTGCCCTATCCACAAGAATCATTTCCCTGTTTCAGAAGAAAATTAAATCAGCTAGAAGTGATTTTTTTTCCTTGAGACAAATCCCTTCTGGATGTTGTCATTCTAGGAGCTTACAAGGATGGATGACTTGCTCCAGCATTTTTCCAGGAACTGAAATAAACCTTGATAATCTTGAAAAAATCTGAGGCAAGCACTTTGTAAGAGGAAAGACAGAACCATGAACAGACAGACTAGACATGTTTTGTGGCCCTACTCCCTCATTCCTAACAAGACACACAGACAACTGTGCTACAGGGGCTTTACAGTTATGCCAGAGACGAGGCACTTGCAGCTTTGGTAATAACCCTCCTCTGGCATAAGCAAATGCAGTCTCATTGCTGCACTGCTTTATCGAAAACCACAGGCAGTCTCAATACAGAGACTCATTAGACAAGGCCATTCTGGCATGCATGGGAAGTTGTTAGGGTAGACAGTCTACCGTTTCCTCACAGAATCAAAATACGTGAATGGTTCAAAAGCATGCCCTCGGGGTGGACAAGGCTGCTCTTCTGTGCCGTTGATGGAAGCTAGAAAAAGGTGCACTAAAAATAAACCGTGACTACGGTACCATAGCACCAAATCATGTCCAGGGCCTCCCAAAAGATATAGTAGAATCTCAGTTTCTTGATATTTTGATGTATCAATATTAAGCTATAAAGGAAATCACATTGGTTTACAATCTTTATATTTCTATGGTGCAGTGCTGGACTCATGCACAAAAGGGTTGACTCACTATTGCCCAGTTCCATATGAAGTCATCTATATTCAGTACCAAGTAAGTTATGAAATAGCTAATAAAATCATACTACAGTATCAGGATGGTAGCAGTCTGCTTTCCCTTATTACTTAGGGACACTTCTGCACAAGGCGCAATGCCTTGTGCTGGAGAAACCTGAAAGAATATCAGATCCTCCGTCTGCCCTAAAAGGATTGTAACTTTGAAATCTCTGCTTCCTTCAAGTTGCCCAGCAAGCTGTGAGAAGAAATCCCACTGTCCTACAGCTCCCTGTTGTGGAGCGCACAGCTGGCACAGTCTAGCACAGAGACCCCAGCACCAAACAAGGGAGAAAGCACAGCTGGGAATAAAGTCAAGTTTTTACTCTACTGGAATGTTTTGGTCTAACAGAGCAGTGAAAGTCAGGTAAGTGACTTTCACAGACAAGAAACACATGTTGCATAGCTATAAAAGGTCTAACAGATACAGGACAAATCTTTTAGATGGACAAATGGGCATCCCATTGAAGTTGAAATCATTTCCAAAAATATTCCACTGAAGACGTTGTAAAAGCCAATTATTCACTAGCAGTAAATGTCACACAATAGTTTCTACCTAGCCGTTTAGGACAGGAAGTGGAGACTCCCTTAGCCACTAACAGAAGCAACTGAGGAGCTAGAATACAATTATGCAAAATGGAATTGTGCCAGGACCATGAAGCTAATAACCTTTACTCTGAGAAAAGTGTAACGTTTAATGGCCAAAAAGGTGAGTGTTGTTCCTCTGGTGACTTCACATCAGCCTGAGGGAGAAGAGCAATCTTTGGTATTTATCATATCACTCCCAACCATGCTAGCTCTGGTCTACTCCAGCCATTCTTTAAAAGCACTCACTTGCTGCCTTCCGTAATTATTTCTCTACTATTAAATGCTGAACACCCTTGATATAAACTTTTGAAATGCAACCCATGGCATTTTCCCTTTCTAGACTGATGGCCAGATTAATACTAATCTTTGTTTTCATCAGTATAAATTCGTAATAGTCTCACTGAAGTTACCCTTGATTTATACGGGCACAACAGAGACAAGGGCCCAAACCAAAAATCTAAACAGATCATTTATTTTTCTTAATCAGGAGAAACAGAGATAGGATTTTAGGTGGATAAAACAATTTAAACAATGAATTAATTTTTGAAACTACTTTTCGCAGCCTTTAAGAATCTTTTATCACTACCATTGACAACCGACTACATCCCTGAAGAGCCCTTATTCAAGAATCTTCTTTAACTGTGTCATTGTCCCTAATGCCTACTAGGTTGGCGTGTGTATTTGTGTCACTTGTGTATTTGCAATATGAGAAGATAGATTTTCAACGTTATGAGATTGACTTTTGAAGACTGACATTACATATTGATGAGTTACAAAGCTGGGTGTCAAGAATTGGCTAAATCTTGACAAACTGAAGTATCCAGTGTCTCACTAATGCAGTAAGGTATTTGGACAAGCTCAATTCAAATAATCAGCTCATCCTGTCTCAGGTAAGTTTAGACTGGCAGAAATTGTTAGGGAATGGCTGTTTGCATGCAGTATTACTGTCTGAGTATAAAATAGTTGTTTTGGTCTAGGAATGAATAAGAGACAAGATAACAGCACATGCAAGTGTAAGCAAAACTTAAATAGAAATTTGAGGATAAGACAAAAACATTACTGTTAACTGCATTTCTTTTACAGACAAATCAGATGGAAAATCACCCACTGTTTAGCACAGATAGAAAAATACTTACACACACCATGGGGCAATCTTTCTTTGCCTTATAGTACCTGAGAGTCTTCTAAAAATGCAATGCAAGTTGTCCTCTCTCTTGGAGACAATGCTGACTCTTTTCTTGGTATGAGGTACCACACATCTCCTGAACCCTGATAAAAGCACACAAATGCAGAGGAGAGCATGGAGGTGTAGGCACTATGATGGCTCTACTTCTTCAGTGAACATTTGTTCTCCTTCACTGTCCTTGGGCTTTCATGCCTTGAACCTCACTATTATAGTCAGCATTATCAGCTCACCTGAGAAAAGGGAAAAGCAGTTATGTAGTCTCTGAACACTTTATTTGTATCACCAGTAGAGCATCCACTCCCGTCTCTGCCTCTTCACTCATCTTTTCTGGAAAACAAAATAAATCTTGCAGTAGTAGTTAACTCTACTTAAAAATTAAAACAAGATGCTGGTTCCGAGAGAGTGAAAGGAGAGTTTTCACAATTAATCATAAGGGTTGAGTTCAAGGTGTTTGCTATTACAGACCTGAGGTTCTGCTATTGCACGAACTGCCTACACCTCAATGGGACTAAGTTCAGTGTTGTATGAGAATCCAGTTGGTCTATCTAAACTAGAATGTTTAAGCTTCCTGGAAGTTGTATTCTGAACCTATTCAACACGTTCAATGCTGACAAGACCGAGTTCGCATATATGCATCACCTGCAGCCACTTGCATCTAAATATATACATGTAAGTGTTGGTGATGGTAAGCTCTATTTTATTGAAGAGGCCTATGGGAGAACATAACTCTCTGCCCAACGTATTCTGAAAGGGTCCAAAATGACATCTTCCACTTCCCCTAAACAGAGCCTATGCAACTGTCCGAGGGCAGACAATATCTTCCAGCTCTTCATGTTGAAGTTATGCCACTTTCCATGATGTTGGGGGGGGGGGGGGGGGATTCAGAAGAAAAGAAAAGGGGAATTTAAGATTACCTGTTCCACAGAGAACAACAACAACATGTAAGGAAGTACACCGTTCACTAAACTGGCAAAGAGCCCTGCATGGTAGTCCCTGAACCAGGAACAGTTATTACAATTCCTATTCCATGTGAAGTGCTAAAAAACCAGGTCCATAGAACAGCAATCTAGAAAGCCTAACTCACAGTTCTCTTTTCCTATAGCTGTTTCCGTATTGTTCACAAGTGTGTCCTCCGAGGGCTTTGGTTCGCTTGTGTGTTTGAAATGAAATAAAGGTTGAGTACGTCTAAGAATTCCAGCCTTGGTAAGACACTGCATCACTGATTAAACTCACCAAGATAGTTTAACTATTGCCATAATTTCTGGTCATTCCCTATTAAAAAAGAAATAGTGGGAAATGATACAGCAGTAAAACTTACCACAGGCATAATGAAGGAAGAATGACAGATTAGAAATATTTATCTAAAAGAAGAGACAAATACAGGGGAAAAAAAGATACATAAGCTAATGAATGATACGAAAACAAAATTGGTCATAGCAAGATACCATTCTCATGACAGGAGAGCAAGGGATCACTGGAAGAAATTAATTTGAAAGTGGTATAAGAGAACATAATTTTATATAGCAAAAAGTTAGTCTGAAGATTTCACAGGTGAAAGACATTCTTGAAAACAAGTTAGCCAATTCTTTTGTTTAAATCACATTTATATGAAAATGAAGTTACATCAGATCATAATAAAATTGCAAACATGAGGACATAAATCTTCATGCTCCAAGAAGTAAACCAAGTGCCACCAAGTAGAAGCTGGAAGAATGGACAAATTACACGGCGGGGAGGGGGGCTTTCTGCATCTCTCTTAAATGCATCTAATTCAGCAAACTGCCTGAGACAGGATTCTGGACTAGATGAACAGTTATTCTGGTGTAATATCACAATTCCTAGATTCTTACTTTTGATAATTTGAGCCCAAAACAAGAAGTACTTTAATTGTGAAATAAAAGCAGGCATATTCACTCAGAAACATTTTCCTCCATGTTATTATACTTGATGGGTAAAGCATGCTATTCTATTTATTTTTTAAATTAAGCAAGACATTTACACTATGCCAATGAAATAGTTCTTACTGCAATGCTAACTTGCTGAATGATGAGTGCAGCAGTAGCCCGAAACTAAGTAGGGTATGTGATGAGGCCTAGAAGTTGGGTAATTGGGAAGAACCACTCAAAATCAGGAAATTGAACTGAAAAGTCAATTTAAAAAAAACCCAAAACATAATAGGGATTCAAAATTTAGAGCAACACATTTTCATAAAAACTGCTCTAATACAGTGGTAAGCTCTTTGCTAATTGACTGTTTTGTTAAGGTTCATTAAAGACTTGTGTTGTAGCCAATAAATCTGGTGGGACAGCTAGAAAGAGTTAGGTTTGGCTCTGAAGAGGAAGATGTTTCAGCCCAGAATGCATAGCTTCTTTTCAGCCTGTGATGCTTGAAATGGTATTTATTGCTTATAGTCATCAGTTATGTTTGATTATTTTACCTATATTAATCACTAAAAACCATAGTCATACTGTACACGTTGGAAATAACCATACTACTTTCCTGTACCATGCTGGGTCTACACAGATCACAACTACAGTTTATCTATTTTGAGCATTTAACTTACATTACGTAATTTTACATTGTATTTTTTCACGTTTTCATTCAAGCTTAGTAGCTATGTCTCTAGAACATCAAACACTTTTTAGGACTCTATGTTTCAGTCCATGTGGAAATGTGAAGTTCTTATCTATTTAGAAATGTGATGGTTTGTTATCTAGGAGGAACAAACCCTGTTAACTTATAAGAAAATACTCTCATAGGCGTCAGTGAAATTAGGCCCATAAATATTGTAAGGAAGTATACGGTAAGTAATTTTTCCATGACTATGTGTAAGCATTAAATAAATACTAATAACGCCACACAGAAAATAAAGGTAGCATTATACTATATGAAGAATATAAAACTCAACAAAAATAGCCACTAGCAGGATATTTTCAATAAGATTTATATAACAAAAAAATCCTAACTCCCCCACATACTCCAACAAAGTTGCCTTTGCTTATTTGATTACTGATAACTTTATTAGTTTGAACGTGCTTCCACCAGGCTTTCTTTTTAGCACACATAAGCATGGGTATACTAGTTTATACAGAGGGAAGAGTCCAGTGCTTCCCCCAGTCCATCAGTACTATCTCACAACATGGAAATGTTTACACAGCTCTCTTTCCTCACAACAATATCCACACTGCATCCTACCTCTTCATAGCGTTAATTTATTTAGTGGTCATTTCTAATTCTGAGGCAACTGGCCCAGCTTCAGAGGAAGCTTTCAGCAATCTCTGCACTCTTGGAGACCTCTTGCAAGGCAGTCCTGTTCATTTGTCTTGCTCTTCTTGGGAAGAGCTTAATATTATGCTCCCTGAGAGCATCTGTAAGTTCAATCAGGTATGTCTATCAAAATCTAGTTTATTGAGTTTGGTAAATCAATAGAAGCATTTATTATCCACTAAAAACGTGTAGAAAAATCTGAGTAAAAATTAATATATAAAAAGGGGTAAAATAATCAGCAGTGCTCCAAAGTCCACGGAAAAAGAAAAAAATGAGACTTGGGCAGGAAATACATTCCAAATTGCCAAGTCCTTTTTATCCCATTTTAAAGCTGTCCATCACAGGTTTGGTCCATCAAACACTAAGATGCATCGCTCATCCTCAGAGAAGTTGATACTGATGGGCAAGTATCAATAGATCCAACTGTTTGTTTATAGCATACATAAGCTGTTGCCTGACACAGTCAGCCTGCTAAGGTGCAATTAACAACTGTTTTGAGCATGAGACCTTTTGAAATATCTTAGTAAAAAAAATAAAATCCTGTTTTGTATAGAAACAGACATAGCCATTTGGAGAGGAGACAGTACTTCCCAGTACTTCAGGCCACGTTCCATTGCTCTCATTAACTCTCTCCCCATTTGATCAAAGGCAGCTTTTAATAACCATTTACATTCTTCTCAGTCTGAAAGCTAACACACCTCAATGATGAATTTTTACTGAGGCTTCTCTGTGTTGAGCAAAACAAATTTTTGCTTACTGCCTACCAAAGAATGCCAACTGAATGATCAGATTCAAATACATCAAGTGAAACTCACTGGACTGAATGAGTATCCTGGGCCAAACACCATTATCAATTACCTTTATTGAACCTCAGTAGGTTAAGTAGGGTTGAATGTTAGCAAAAGAATGGACTCACTGAACCTAATCTGTAAGTAATTAAACCACTTTGTAATAATTTTTATTTTTCTGTAACCCAAAGAGAAATCTTTTCTACCAGACCTATTTGTTCTCTTCATTGCAGCTGTTCACTAAATCGTGTTCATGTCCTCCAACCAGTAACAGAACCAGCGATACTCTTGTTCTGCAGGGCTTCCTGACAGACAGCCTGCCGGCTGGGTTAATTTTAGCCCTCATAATCCTAAATGCTTTTCTGCCTTCATGGGGCTGTCATCTGGTCTGTGAGAAGTTAGAATTAACCTGCACACATCCCGAGCGCTGCAGCAGCCCATCCAAAAAGGACATTCAAGTGCAGTTAGGCGGGAGAGCCTCTGCCAGCATCAGCTTGGCTCAGCTCCTGTGGGTCAGGACAGCTCAGGGCACAGCCAGGGCTGATTCAAACACATGAGGAACCCCAGAGGAAGCTATTTCCCTGCTTGTGCTGAGCACTCTGGTGACCAAATTCTTCTAGGTACCTCTTAACGCCCCTGGTCCTTTATGATACACCAGCTGCAGTGTATACTCACTGCAGAAAGAATGGATGAAGGAGCAGTCACTGAGTTTAGAGCTATACAGACAGAAATTCCTGTTAAAAAATAAAAAGGAACCCTGAGCTCTGACAGTCCCATAGCTGCCCTAAGAGGCAAAATATCCTGGTTTCAGAAGACACTGTCATCATCACAACGTCAGCACAGAAGAGCTCCTACTTCACACTGCTCTGGCTTATTACAGATAAGGTTACAATAGCCTCTCCATTTTCATTAGTTCAATGGCATCCCGTGATCTCCTTTTGCTTCCGGCTTCAAAGTCTTCCAGCAATTTGTGGGTTTGGCAGGAGGGAGATTAGGGGTAGTACTCATTCAGTGTGGAAGCTTCCCTGAGGGGAAAATTAGGGGAAGTTTTCCTTTTCCACTAAATAAATGAAACTATAACATGTTCTGAATGAAGTCTGTATTTTCAAATTAGCCAGCACAATAATCAACCCAATATTTAGCAATGACGTTAAAGAGCAATTTAGCACATCCTTTTGGACATTCAGACAGGTTGCCATCTGTACTTAGGTACTGAAAGGTAGTGTTGGAAATACTATGGCCTAGAAATACTAAACTCAAATCGTTTTAACTTCGAACAGAATTGGGATCCATGCTGAGTTGTACAGTCACATCTCTGCTCTGCAGCTTGATACCTATAGAGACAACTATAGACAATAAAACAGTTTTCTTAAATAACATAAGTACCATCACCAATCCTTAAGAGTAACTTCCATCTGTTACTAATAGAGCACTGAAATGGCAAATGCCTACTTAAAAAATCAAGCCAATTCCTGTACATTGTTCATGCAAGTAACCTTATGGATAATTTCAGTGGGACTAATTCAAGGTGATCTGAAGCTGTTTGTAATGCAGAGATCAGGTGGGCTCAGCAGTATTTACTTCAACATACTCACTCTCATGTAAGTATAAAGCAAGGTAAGTCCTGGATCTGTTAAGAAGGCCACCGAGGATTTTGAGCTCCACGAAGTTTAGTGGTAGTACAGAGGTCTGAAGAAAGAGATGAAATGCCAGTCCTGTAAGGCTTAACGTCCTTTTCCCTGGGTATCCAGGGGAAGAGGTTACTTTATGTTTAGGCTTGCTATAAGCCAGCAGTGGCCTGCAGTAGTTTCTCTATGAACACATTAATTGAGAAGAACAAAATGAACTGTGCGTCAAGGTATGCAACTTTTAAATCAACTTTTGCTGAAATAATTACATGCTGGCTAATGAACAGTTATATGCTAAAGGGGCAATTTAATTTATAAATGAAAAGCATGCCATTGTTTTATTTATTTTTAACATTTCATATTCATAGGGAAGATCCATAGGCAACAGAAAATAGAACGAAGAAGTGAAGTTCATAAGAGGAAAAGAGAAAAATGGAAAAAAGGACTATCATAGCCTGTGAGCATGAAAACCAAGAATTAATAATACCTATCTTGTGTTCGTATAGGATATTGGTTTTTAAGACTGAAGGTCCAAAGGCAATTACTTAGCACATTTTAACATTTGTCTATGTAAACAGGTATTTCAGTAAATTACTGCCATTTCAAAATATAATGTATGCACCTACCTATATGATTACTCATAAAATTTTGTATTCAAACATAAAATGAATTTAGCAAATTTTATTAGGCCATAAGTACAGGCATTTTTTAACTCATAAATTACTTAGCTCAAATTATATTTAAAAAAAAAATTATTCAAGACATGCACTATAGTGTGGTAGCATTTAAAAACAGCAAGGCTATAGGAATGCATGTTTCTGGCAAAATACAATACATATGTATACACAAGGAAATAAAACAACTGTATTTACTATTAATGCCCTCCCATCTACACTGACTATCAATCATCAAGGTATTAGCATCATTCAAGAAATGGCATGCTGTGAGAAATCATGATAATCCATTCAGTAATCCATATTTCTGTGAATACATGAAGAAAACCAGACACCAATTTAGGTGAGTTCCCCCTCCTCCAACAGAAATTTTATGGGTTATTTCCAGGAGGGAAATCTATACTGCATAGAAAATGTGTAATTAAATTCACACTGAATGAATAATCTTCCATTTATATGGTACCCCCCGACACATTCATGAGCTTTCCAAATGCACTTCAAAAATGGATTTGCTAAGTACATGCCTTACAGGAATAATTTTCAGCCCCTCATGGGAGAAAGATAGCTAAAGTTTACTATACACAACAGCAATATGCAAAAGTTAGTAAGAAGTGAGAGAAAGATGAATCATTTGGAATCGCCAAGAGAGTTTTAAGTGTACAGTATAACTATCAAAACTGGAATTGAACCAAAATAATGAAGTTAATATTCTTCAATTACTTAGCTTGGGTAACACCAATACAACAAAACCAAATATATCCTTTTCCCATCTTTTATATGCAATATGCACAAGTGAAAAAACAGGGAGCATGTGAAGCAGAGGAACAACTTCTGGAAAACAAGACAGAAACGGCTGTATCGGCCTCCAAACTACTATCCCAAGCTTCCTTGTAATTCTAAATCGTCACTCATTCAGATGATGTTGGCAGGGAAGTGCTTAATGGAGCTCCTTTTCTTCCTTTTGTGAAGATTTCTAGAGCAAGAAGGCTTTATAGGTGGGCACAGGGACACTTCCACTGAAAAGAGTTTGGTGAGATAATCTGGTCAAAAGTAAAGCTTTGGGTCTGACAAAAGAGCTCTCTTACTGTTTCCGTCCTGTTTTCCAGAAAATTTGCAAAAAAGAGGCATTTAGTGTTCCATACAATATAAAAAACATAAGATATGAATCATGTGAGTCAACACATTACAAAATCTGAAATACTAACAGCTCCTTTGATGCTAGAGAACTAAGAAATGCCTACACCTTGGCGTCAGATCAGCTGTTAAACAGGTGCTTTCAGAGAAGGGGAAATATGCTCCAGTGATCAAGAAATTAATCTATATTCTTAATGGCCATGTCTACTGAAGTATTTAACCAAGTAACAGATCTCAGCTTCTAAATTCTCTTGAGTTTCAACAACACTCAGAGGAGACTAATTCTTTTAGACTCACATCCCTTGCGACTTTTTACCTCCAGCGAAGGACACCCCATAGGCCTTTGAAACCACCAACTCACCAGAGGAAAAGATGTCCCTCAATGGCACAGCTGCTAGTACCTAGATCTTCTGTGGCTGGTAGTCCTGGGGATCAGTTGTTTCTGAGAGTTTTCAAGTATACTTCTGGCAATACATTGCTTTTAATCGCACACTCAGTGAGAAGGAAAAACATCCTCTTCCCAATAGTTTATGGACAAGCAGGTCATGCCATCCAGTGGGACACATTTTAGTGGACACCTATGATTCAGAAGTCTGCTTGTGTTTAGTGTAGGGTTAATGCCCTCCAAAGACGTAGGCTTTTAGGTAAGTTTTGACACAGCTACAGCCTTGTGATTTCCATTTCCCTTTGGAGGCTGCACCACACACATATAATTTAAATCAAGAGTGACTGACTAGTACTGGCTGAGCTGACAACTATCCCCACATAGGAGAACAGAAGTGTAACTTCCTCCAAGGCCTTCAGCACGCTCGTGAGAGCTCCCTTCCCAGCATACTAGTGATACCATAACTAAACTCTATTTAGTAATTAAGTGTTGTCTGCCAAATACTAGGCTACCAAATAAGACATGCATTGTCCTATTCAGTCGATAAGAGGAAGGATGTCCTTGTACTGAGAAACTATGTAGGCTTCAGCAAGTAACAATATGTGATAAAATGGCAAGATGTTCCTCAATATCGGTATTGTACCCCCGGCTCTGCTGACTAAATTACAAAATGAGCCAAACCCGGGGAAGTCCTTCATAACTAGGGGAAAGGTAAAAACAGCAGGGGGAAGCACGACCACCGACTCAATTCAAGACCAAAGAAACTTGCCCCGCCACACCCATAAGGAGCATAAATGCTAATCTACATTGCAAGCGGAGTTAATTTAAATACAACTGACCAGTAATGAATGAAATGTTTATCAGTAGCCAATGAGTGTAAACTTAGGCGTGTTTTTACTAATTGTTACTAATTAAATAACTGGATATAAACCCTGTAATAATGGTATGCGGCATGCACGTTAGGTGGAGCGATCCCCCATGCATCCAGCGCTGTAATAAAGAATGCCTGCCTTCCTAAACTTTAAACTAAGTCTTAGAGGGTTATTCTTTTGCGACCGAATTCACGGTATCACTAGAGCAGTCCCCTTGGGGGTCTCCTTAAGGAAAACATCGTAACTTTTAAATTTGAAGTATCTAAACACTTTAATTACTTCTCTGTATTAAGTTTCCTCCACAGCTGTTTTGCTTTCTTTCCATCAACTGATGGACTGATGCTTCTGTGTCTGTGCGCCTGAAGAGGCGGACGTGCTCACTGCATGGGTACCAGGGGAGTGGTTTCCCTGGCAACAACCATCACGTGAAAGCCCGCTGGATATCCGGCTACTCCTCCGACTTCTTCTACTTTAGCTATGTGGATAGCCGAACTGGGTACTAAGTACCCAAATCAAATCAATTGCAGCAGAAGGAGCGGGGCTGAACAGAAAAATATCAAAGATGTTAAGGTTCTTTTATTTGCTGTTCAGTTTAACTGAAGACAGCTTTTGCAGATACGTAGTATTTTAAATAATTTTTTTTTAACAAAAATTGGTCTCACTGAAATAATATTTTTTCTTCAAATGCAGCATGATCTGTATTTCTTCTGTATACACTGTTTCTTAGGAATCTTTATTTTGAATGCAAGTTTAAAAAGTACAAAATTTTAAGTAGCACTTTACACTTTTTCTGCCTCCCAGAGGTCATTCACATGTTCTTTTGCGATTTTTAGAAGGCTCACTTTAACGCTTTTAAAATGAACAAATAAAAATTTTATTTTTTCCCTAGTGGGTTTTGCTAATACGAAACAGCTGATATTGTTTTAATATGTAGAGCTTATTTTGCTATCTGATATGAAATGTGAAAAAATACACAAAAATCAAATATTGTGTTAATCTAATGAAAGCTTTGCTGATATTTGCTAGATATTTTGCTGCTATTTACTTGAAAAATTATCTTTGCTCTCCTTAGTGCAATAGTGATCTTATTGAAATATCTACTAGGAAGTCTTTTCACACCCTTTGGGTTGTTTATGATAAAAGAGCAGTGTATTGCAAATAATACAGTAAAAAGGGTCTGTCACATATGTACTGCATTTCAAAACAGTTCTGCATCTCCTACATTTTCTTTCTACACAACTCTTTAACTTTGGTCAAATGAAAACAAAATTGAGATGCACAGCTGATCCGCATCAGGTAAAGACCTGGCCTGTCAAGTTTTTGATCTGGTCAGTCATACAGCTGTGAACTTGGATATGCCCATTTAATTCAGAGAAGATCACATGCCTAGATGAAAAACATAAGCAAGAAAACATTCCCATTGGGCACAGGGGAGAACAAATCATGCTTTGTAGCAGAGCAACATAGAGAAGGAAAACAGCAAAGAAAAAGGTCTCTATTTAGCTGTCCAGACCTACAAAAGGAGTCCGTGTCTGTTCATTCTGTAATCTAAGTTAAGTTTTGGCCACTGAAGTTCCCTGTATGCCTACAAAATTGCTGCTCATATCCAGAACTGCCATAACCCCAGCTTAGCTGGTGCAAACATCTCAGCGAATATCACTTGCAACACGCAGCCTAGGAATTCCTACAGCTAAATCCTGTGAGGATCAAGACTGGTAGGCTTGGTAACCTATAAAATACAGGAAATCTGCCTAAAACCAACACACACATTCCATTGCAATTTTCAAGCACTGGCCCCACTCTTGTTAAACTACATAACAGTGTAGAAATTAATCGCTCACCATAGCATACAAAGGTTGAAGCTTCTCTGCCTAGGGAAATTTTGATCACCTCTCTGCTTTCAGCTGAGGACCCCTTATAGTATCACTTCAGAGGATAAGCATAGTCAAAATGGACAGTCTCTGCACGTCTACTGAGGCTGCATCACTGTACAAAAGAAAAAGTCAAACAGCTGTCTGAACAAAATGTCTATTTGCTGCCCATTTGGGGGGAGTTCTTCCATTGCACTTCAAGAAGAGGCAAAGAAAATGAGCCAGATTTGTGGGTGTACCAAAATACGCAATAAGCAATATTTTGCCGACTAAAAAAGTTAGCCTTTGTGAAAATGCTGACTTTGCTCTTGAAAGAAAATTATTTAAAAATTTATCTCATTGCCAAAAATCTAGTCTGTCGTCAGTAGTGTCTTAACGCTATCGTCACCATCTTCATCACAGCTTTCCTGTGCACTGAAGAGTCATTTTTGAGCAAAACAGAGGAAAGAGCTTTTTCCCCCTCAACCAGCTTAGCACCGCTTTTGTAGCTGCCATCCAGGACCCCAGCGCAGGACATCTCCCAGAGCCACAGCCAGTGCAATACTAGTAGTACCACATGGATTGCTTTTCACTTCACACATAAGGCGAATACAGTGCTGTGGTAGAAATTTAAACCTTGCCTTTAATGTAAAGACTTTCATTAGCCTTAAGATCTAACTATAGAATAAAAGCTGGAAAGAGACAACATTTCTGTTGCAGGACAGGGACTCTGTGAATCATCATCACCACAGCCTGTCTCTGTCACAGATACAAAATTCTGACTGAGGAAGTTCAGACTCCCTTCCTCACCTGTGGAACTGAACCTGGACTATTCTACATTATAGGAACAATCTGTCACTGACCACCTGCATTACCTCACAAAATACAAAGGAATTAATGTTCTGAAACTGGACAAAAGAACAGTCTTCCTTTATTTCAGATTGAATTCTTAGACTATATTAATGTATGAAGTGAAACGCATTTACTGAAACCAGTATTAATTGTAAGTTCCCTATACCTTTATTTTTATAGAACTCTACTCTTTTGTGAAAAAGATTTTTAGAGGAAAATTTAAAAAAAAAAGTTAATCTAGTCCATATAACACTTTACTAAGTGTTTATATTTATACTTTTTCCTTTCTAAAGCAAATTTGTTCAATTTGCTTTAATAGAAGCACTGTAGTACTACGCTTATGACTGCAATTCTAAAGGACTATACACATGTACCATTACTATGAACAAGCAAATATTGATTCTAAGAGAATATAAACGCAAAACAGTTCAATAAAGTCTTTTTCAGCATCAGTAGTAAGTCATTTCCAATAAAAATTCATGATTTTAAGGACATTTACTAAATATACACTTGCTTATTTGAGGTCAGTTTGTCAATTTGTTTCACAAGCAGTGGAATTAGACAAAGTTAATTTTTATTAGCATAATGTTAAACAGTATTAGAAAACTTAGATCAAACAGGTTTTGGCAGTCAAAACCCTCCTTTGAGAAATTATAAAGAACAAATATATTTTCGCAGATGGGATTATAACGTCTCCCACGGGTGGAATTTTGGTGCTTTTTTGTGATGTTAAACATTCAGTGTGTCAATGAAGAGTACTTCAACAGATGAGCTTAGCAACACTGGCACAGAAAGGGAGGTTTTTTCATTATTTTCATGCATGTTCCTTTTGCCTGCCACCCACCCACATACTTCACTATAAACAGCAGAAGCATGCAGAGGTGGTGGTGTAGAGATAGCCACATGCAATTTCTACTCGCATTTCCAGCAAAAGTCACCTGGAAAGACCTGGCTGGACAGAGAAAAACAGAGGACACTCCTGCACCAGTGGCTTCCTGGGATGGAGAGGTGTGGAGGGGGAACTAGAAAGAGGGGATGTTGTGGCAACTTGGGAGGAACAGCTCAGAGAGACAAGTCATAGAGCACTGAAAGCCGGGAGCCAGGCCGTACCGCAACTGCAAAGGGGATAGGGTTCACAGCGTTTCAGCAGCTGAAGTGTATTCAACACTCCAGAGTCCAGTATGTTATCCAGAAACAAATCCCAGAAAAGCATTAAAAAGCTATTACACCCATTCAACCCCTGGCAGCCATATAAGCCATTTTCTGCAGACAAGACATTAATATTATGCTCCTTATACTTCTTCTTCTTAGTTTGTACGTTTATAAATTAATTCCCTAGTATTTGACTGTGGGCACTCATAGGTACCCACCCAGTAAAATTTTGAATTTATTTGGTTGCATTTTAGTGTGTGTGTACATGCATAAAGTACGCAAGCTTCTCCTCTAATTACACTATTCCACAACATGGAGACTGCAGCATAAGTACGGAAAACTGCTCCTTGCCATGACCATTATCTCAGTTTCAGAGACAGCACTTGTAATACAGGCACTGCCTTTAGGAATGCAGAAGATTTAACAAGTGGAGAAACAAAGTCAAATACTGGACACTTCATCCAACGAACCCAGCTAAGGTGATCTAATTTTTTTTTTTTTAAACCTAATACAAATAAATACCTTCCTATGAAAACCTACAATCATCCTAACATCCTAATGCCTAAGAATTTTCAAAATCTATTTTTACCGAGTTTTATAGTTCTGACTGAAAACCCACAAAATCATACATGAGCAGAAACTTAAACATATTTCTCCTGGAGATAATCAACACTTGCTCATATCATATAAATGTTATAAAAAATGTAACATTATCAGAATGGGAAGTTCATTTATGTCAATGAGAAGCATGTTCCTGAATTCAGAACAGTTTCTTTCTTTTAGTTTGACCTGTCTGTCTATAACTGTGCTATCTACTTCAGATGAGGTAATTCAAGTTACTGCTCTTCTAGTAATGTGGGAATATGAACTTTCAATTTACAACCCTCCCAAGAAAAACCCAAAACAAACCCTCCCACACTAGAGGTAAAATATTTTACTAGGAACAGCAGAAAACCTCTAATTCAACTGCCCTTGTTGGTAAACCATTCTAGAGCAAACTATGTCCAGGAAATACAAGAACATTCAAGAAGTCTGTCTTTTACAGATGGCTCCAGTGATTGCTGTTGTCTCAGTGTGTTATGATTTATCGTTTAATCATTTAGGACTGGCAGCTTCTGGAAAGTAATAACATTAAAGGGCACAGGTTAGCTTGTATACCATTCCCAAACACTTTTTACACTGCTAAAACTTTTGTTAAATGTGTAAATCATTTTAAGCTTGTAAATGTCAAGACTTTGGCACTCCTGTACTACAACCTGAGCAGCAGTTGGTAAAATTATCAGCTGCACCCCTGGATGGCAAAATTAATGCCCTTTAATTCACTACGCTCTAGAGAAAATATATCACATGTTAAATTTATGATATGCAACAGCTCAAACTGATGGTTTTTTTCTCTTAAAATCTGAATGCAGGCAATTTTGAGAAGAGAAAGGCTGTACTACAGAGCTTTCAAAAATCAGTCTGGAACTTTTCCAAAGTTTATTGGTGCTTCACTGTGCTGGGTGCAGTGAGAAACACATAGGCAACCTTGAAAACTGTTCGTGAATCTCTTCATGGAGATTAAGGACACACATACAATTTAAAGAGAACTGCACTAGTGAGCAAATAAAAAGCTACAGTAAATTTAAAACACTTTTCATTATTAGTGGAAAAGCAGTCACAGTGTAGCGTTATGGCTAAAAGCATGGGAACTGCCATATCAGACATATGGATCTCTAACCCACAATCACAGTATGGGAAATAAGTTCTGATGAAAGTAGTAACTTCTCCTCAATACACCAAGTCCATAGGGGAAGGCAGAAGAAACACCTTGCCATTGCTAAGGCACTCCTAGGGAGAAGTGTGTTAAACCTATGTTTATCAAAAGATGAGTGGATGACAGAGTTTTGTGGTTTTTTTCTGTATAAACAAGCTAGCTGAAACTCCCTAGTCACCTCCAAAACTGAAAATATCCTTCTGCTTCACACTTTAAATATGGCTTCTCAACTGTTCCCATGACATAACACTTACACTTGATCATCTTGTGTTTCTGTTGATCTAGTTTTGATCTCGCCAAAATACTGCGACTCATGAGGAAACCAGGCAAAAGCTTTCAGTATGGACTAGCTCAGAAAAGACCAGAAGCAGAGCTCCAGCCACAGCACAAAACCTATGAAAACGGATGAGCAATCAGCATACATTCAAAGGCATGACTAACCAGTCAACAATCTCTAGCAAAGATATTTAGACATTTTAACCTTTCCGAAGCAAAATAGTGGAATGAAAGCCTCTCATATTCACAAACCCAGGACTGATCACCTCAATGAATTTAATACGGACAAGCTTTGCTAAAGAGTTCTACACTACTTCCCCTCTGTGTTAACCACAAGGAACACATTTTCAGAAAAAGAGATTCTAGAGACTTTGATTACATAAAAAAACCCCAGTTACTCAAGTTCAAATACTGTTACCCAAAATAAACAGTAGCCCATAATCAAGTCTTTGCTTAGCTAACAAAGGCTCTGTGAATACTGATTTCACGCGGTGATGAAGTTTTGTAACTGCTATAATGATTCCATTCTTACAGGAAGATCTTCCTACCTTACTGGCTGTCTCACAACACATATGACACATTACTCTGTCAGCATGGGATAGCATCTGATGGAAAGACCAGTTCATCAACAGGCAGTGGCCAAAAGATATGACTACGTAGAAATGAGTCTGTATAAATCTTGCTGTACAAAATGTATTGCATGAGCAAACCCATAAATAGCATAAGTGAAACCAAAATCACTGTGCTTAATTAACTTTAAAAAGGGAACGCATCGGAGTCATTTGGGATTGAGGAAAGAATGAAAAAACGCAGAAAAAAGAAGAAATTTGCTACATACACCACCACACAGCAAAGCGGACAGCAATTTGGCTTCTGCAAAGGATCATCTCGGAAGAGGTCCTAATAGTTGCATGGAGTTTGGGCATTAAAAGTGCTTTTCCTTCTGAAACTACCCTGAGTTGGAGGCCCTGAAAATACTAACAGATCCTAGGATTTGCCTTGTTCTGGTATGCATCATCATTACTTCATATCAGCATAATCCATAACCTCAGATTTCACACTACACCGTTACATTTTTTGTCTCTATTGATCTGGCCCTCAAGTTCAGCCAATGCTACCTGCACTGCATTCAGGATGCAATGCTTTCTCTCTCTCTCTCTCTCTCCCCTTAAACACACAGCTATCATATGTAAATTGCAGGGGTCCCCATGTCTGTACACAAACACTCCCTGCAAATACAGCCATTTATTCATGTGCAATTTTGTATTTCAAACAAGAAAATACACACATTTACTTTGTGTTCCTTTATTTCCTAGCCCATCATTAACAATGACTTGTGTAAATTTTAATTTTTTTAACTATTCAGGCAATATAAATGAAATGGGTTCAAGCAATGGAAACTCTTCTTTGTTTTGTTTTGTTCTCCAGATGAAAAAGAGAATCAAAACCTGAGAATTTGAGGTCATATTAGAATAACCAAAAAGATCATATAGCTTCATGCTTTTGCTAGAGGTTAACTCTGCATTTGCAAGCACATATTGTGTTCAAAGAAGTTTTAAAAAGATGTAAACAGTCATACTTCCACTTTTTTTTTTGAGCTTTTTCCACAGCATAGTGTACATCTACATGAGTGTTATAGATAACACACTTAACATACAGGAAGAGTTGAGAATTTTGATGGTACGTGTAATGAATTAGTGTTTGAGAATATGAGAGGTAGTGATTAAATGCCAAAGAAGTGAACTTCTTGAATGGCAAAATGGGACATCTGTTCCTTTGCTTTCCAGTCTGCTTTTTTTCTGTCCATTTGTAGCATTTTCTCTGCTCCATCTACAGCATCCCAGTTTTTCTTCCTTCCCTGTAACCGTTTCAGCTTCGCAACTTCCTGCCTTCCTGTCTCAGACTACATTTACATGTTGCTGCCCTAACAAATGACACTTTGTCATTGTTTCTTCTTGTTCCAAAATATGCACGTTTCTTTTCTTTTTCTTTTTGAATAGGGATTCTCCATGTGCTCAGGGACCACCATGAGCTCCTTTAAATTTACTCAGCAAAGGCAGTATTAGCACATCAGTCTGTGTGATTTATGATAAAGATATGGCGGAGTAGAGGCAGACAGAGGTCTGGCTGGCTAGCCGGTCAACCTGACCCAGGGAACTCGCATTTTTTTGATACCAAACTTTTGGTTTAGTATCACAAAGATGACTTGTATTGCTGAAGGGTAATTACACACGTTGCTAGAAGCTACAACACGTGAGGGCATCAAGCTAGCAGATGTAAGGGTAACTGACCCTTGAATAATTTGAAATTATACACTCCCTCAAGCATCCTGGCAAGGACTAGTTGGTTGGAGGGAACATTCAAGTCCATAGCATGTCTGAGCCACATAAAAGCCCCACCATCTTCGTTTTCCTTGCAAGTTCCTTCTCCCAGCAGAAGTTAATCTGCCTGTTTTACAATTCAAGACTCAGCATCCCAACAGTTACAAAATCTGATTCAGAGTTCCCATTAATAACCACAAAAAAATGCAACAGAAGGTGCTATAAAAACAAACAAAAAAAGAAATAGACTGGGAGCTTTTGGAATCAAAATCCATAGTTACGACAAGTATGTAAACAAATTAAGGAAGGAGAGAGGTATGTAGCAAAGAAGCAATAAGTATGAATATTTTTAGTGCTCACTATGCTCAAACTGGCCCCAGCTTGCTACCAGCCCAATATCAAGGCTGGATAACAATAAATTGCAGACATCAGACGGAGACAGGTTTCAAAGGGGGACTACAAAATAGAGAGGGAATGACATGGAACAAGGATGGTGTAGGACAAAAATTCACACTCCCAAAGCAGCTACATATTGTGTGAAAAGTGTGGGGAGGGATCAGATGATTAAGACAAACAGTATGGGCCCAGTAATAGTCACGGCAGTGATCTCAGGACGGGACATTACAGAATTCCTCATCCGTGCCAACAGCTTGTAAAGATGAAGACAAAAAGACCGTATTTTTACATGGGAAGGGAGTCAGAGAAGAGGTTTAAAGGGGATGGTTTAAAAGGTTTAAAGGTCAGGGGATGAAGACAATGACAGGTGATGCTGGTAAGTCTTATTGGAATATGACTGATAATCTAGTATCTACAATTTACATTTCTGAGGTAATTTCTTTCTAAAAGGACAAAATGTTCCAGAAGCAGAGTAAATATAGTGTGCCATACATTAATGACACAGACTCAAACAGATGTCTTATTTCTAATTAACATATATCCTCTAAAAATATTCACATGTACCCCTTCCTGGGATTGTTTTCAAAGAACAACAGGTGAATGATGTCTCAGATTAAACAGTTCCACATAACATCCTCTTAGTTTCTGCACTCTCATGCATACTCACCGGCCCCTCTTAGTTATGCTCCTCTTTATACTGGCAAATCAATGAAAATCAATTTAATTGCTTATAAAATCTTAACTTTGCCAAAAAAATACTGAAGAATCTTCACTAAAAAGACAATTTACATAATTTTCGTAATAGAAATAATAATAGCATAGAATAGATAACTTTCCAATACAAAAAGAAAAACTTGCAATTACAGCTACTTAAAAATTTTCACTGTTACAATATTTAATCAATGCCATGCATTGTTATAAAGTTAATGCCTAAGTCGGACAAGTTTCAGTAAGCACCTAAAACATAATTTAATGGCAGTGTTTTAGGACAGGTCTCCTTATAATACTATGAAATGGAACTCAGGATTCTCTACCTAGATCATAAATCAAGACAGCCAATTAAAAGATGCATACTGAATGTCGGACATAATTTAAACTTTGGTGAGTTTAAAATACTATACACTCTGTTAATTGAAAAGATGCTCCATAGATAAGAGGCTTCGTTATGAGCCTCAGATCAATACATTTATTTTAGCTCTCTTTACAGACATTCCTAATGCAGCTATCACTTTGAGATCTGACAGTATTTTGTTATTTGGGCAGAAGCAAAAATCCATTCAAATTGTCCATTTTCCCAATTAAAGTTCTCTTTTGCTCACCAACTGGCTGTGTGAAAACAGTCTCCACTTACATTTACACAAGGCGAAAGTAAGCCTCCTCTTCCTCAGGCTGTGATTTTCCCAGAAGCTAGTAGGAGTTAGAGCTGTAAGCAGGGCCAGTTTAGCGATCTGCAGGCTTAGTGCACTAGATGGGGTAGGCACAAGGTTAGAGAAGCGCCAGATCTGGCATATGGGGTGTCCAAAATGTGTGTTCAGGAGCAGGACTGGGACTGCTTAGCCTGGTGTGGGATGACAAAAGCATGTGCAAGGGCTATCTCATCATTCCATGACAGCAGAGTTATGGTGCTCAACCATTCCTTCTCAAGGCACAAGCAATGAACACCAGGACTCTCTGCTCTCTGCAAAGTCCTGCTACGCAGAACCCGGTGGAAGCATGTTTAGAAAGCCTTCAGCTGGCGTATTTGCACAGTGTAGCATGCCTAAATCCAGGGATTGGTTGCATTTTAACAGTTCAGGTATAGGAGGAGGTGCAGGATCTCCTGTCTTTGAATTTCAAAACCTGCTGCTTCCACAGAAAAGCAGCACTTCCTGACAAGTTGTTTCCTGCTTTATTTTATTCTGTTGGAATGGGTTAGTCTAATGCTAGTTTATTAAAAGTACCCTTCTTGGGTTTCTTCATGCTGCTCTAGCTGACAATTTTCTTCCTTCCTATTTATAAATAATGCTTCCTATTTATCCTGAACAGCAACTCATTCTGTTCTCCAACTTCACAAGCTGTCAATTGCAAACACTAATATAAAGCCCAGTCTCTTAGAGCTTTAAAATAAGCATAAGAGATAGCTGCAAATTAGCCATAATGCACCTAACAGCAGCTCTGCAAAACACTCAAGTGAAATTAACACTTCAGTTGCTAAGAAAGCTTGATAGAAAACCTTGCCAGTTGTGCCCCCACCGCAGCCACCACCTCACCACAGACCCTGTGAATTCAGTCATACCATTAATGCAGAGTGAGGGATAATAAGAGTACCAAGTATCTGTGCATTAACTCTGACACAGAGCCATCTATCAGCCTACTACGACAGCAACTACTTGAAGATCACTGCTCAGTCAGTGCGTACTGGAGCTCAGCGTGCATCAGGTTCCTGTGCGAGATTGCCAACATCCATGATTTTTTCAATACCTCCCTTTAATGTCTCTGAATGCAGTCTGTGCTATGAGTGCACCTCTAAACATCATGCTCATGTCACCTAACTCCGTGGGTCTGAGCACACCGCATGCAAGTTGCTGCCTTTCTTTGTTCGCTGGGAGGATGCTGAGAGTGGCTAAGTTAGCTGCCTCAAACAATGCTGACTATTGCCCCAAACAGACCCAGCTGGGACTGCAAAATAAGCACTTGGCTGATGAAAAAACATTCAGCAGTCAATACTGTAACATAAACCCCTTGAGGATGTAATCCCACTTTGTATTTATTTGAGCAGCTCCGATGAATGGAAAAGGGTTACTTGGCTGAACAAGAATCCACTTGGTGAAAGGTTTTAATTAAACTTGCATTGACAAAGTCAGACATGGTAAAATAGTTTGGTTTTTTTAATAAAGTACTAGATCAACCACAAAAGTGACTGTTACAGACTTACAGGAAACAATGCCTAGGATAAGCTGAAGCATGAAAAATTGTTTTAGTGAGACTGAACACATCACCGAGGTTTTTTTCCCATCCTGCTCTAAGCACTTCATACTTCATGTTCCCATGGCTATCTGGACACAATATACAGCTGATGCACGTGCACAACATCAGCACAGCAACATACCTGACTAAGCTTTATTAATATCATGCCTTATAGCCCAGGCTCAGGCAGGCTATAGCCCAGAACAAGCCTCTCAAGCATCAAAAAAAAAAACAGTTTCAGGTGGATCAAAAATATTTGTGAAGACTTTACATTTGGAAAACAATTCTTGAAAAAAATCTGAAATAAGCAAAACATTTTAGTTTTTCAATTTCAAGCATCTTTTCTCAAAAACTAGTTTCAGTTAGAAATTTTGAAACTGAAGTTTATTTAATTTTTGAAGGCTAAACCAATCAAAAGAAACCCCACCAAAACAATTCTTCATGTTTTTCTTTGGGTGAAGGGGGGAGACAAGGGTGGTGATTAGGAATATAAACTTTTGGTCTTATTTTTCTGGTTCAGTCAGAAAATTGGGGAAAAAAAAGCAAGCTCAATTTACAGCTTGATTTTTGATCACAGGCTCTGAAAGTAGAATTCAGATATTAAGCACCGAAATAAAACTTAGAAACTAACAGTAAATAGACTTTGTCATTTAAGACAAGCACAAAATTATTAAAATGTGAAAATAGTTACAGGAACAGGTTAAATGTTTATGTCCCTTCTCCATCCCACTTGCAATACTTGTTATGAGAAGGGATTGTTTTTATCCCTTGTTTCAATTTTTGCTGTAGTGGAAGGTATCTGAATGTTAATACCCAGAGTATGCACTGAACCACAGTGCTGTATAGAATTGTTTTGACCTTTTCAATATTCTACATTTTGAAGGACTCACCCTTTCAGTAATGCACCAGCTTCCCCATTTACAACCTCACCAGCCGTGGCGGAAGCAAGGGAATGTCCAGTGAGAAGTGAAAGAGCCTGTGAAAATACACTCCAAGAAAAAGAAAATCTACTGAAGAAGGAATATCCAATCCATTCCTGTGACAAAGATGAAAGAAGAATGGAAAATGTCATAAAACTAATTCAGTCTCTTGAGAAAGCCGATAAGGAAAACAACGTGTATTGTTATGACTCCTCTGCTTGCAATTCCCCTAGACCTGGCTTGGGTGCTCCAATAAAAACACCAGAATTTACAGCCTTTTGAAAAATCTACTTGTAAATCAGCCAGGCTTATGATAACTTTCAAGGATTTTAAGTTACTGCTCAAGAAAAATGAAGTATGACAAAGAACCCTCAAATATTCTTGATTTGCACTGTTTTTAACAGGACATACTTGAGGTGGGCATGGAAGAGGCATAGCTCCTCTGAGGCAGGAACTGGGGCTGTCACGGTGCCCCTTCCAAAGCACAAAGTGCTGACTGGTATGGAAACTAACTGCAGGAGGCAATCCTGCCAGGCAGTACAGATGCCATTGTCACCTGTTACATTTGAAGGCAAAGGTCCAGTTAATTAGTATTTTACAAATAACAGAAAGCAAAAACCACTTTCCCCTCCGCCATCTCCCCCATTCTCACAGACATAGAACAAAATATTCCTTACTACAAAGAGAGAGAGAGTTTCAGGTCATAACTTGCAACATGATGAAGACAACAAGCACTGTTCACATCTAGCTAACATTACCTCATGTTCAGAAGCAACTGAAGCAGATCAGAATCAACTCTCAACACTGCTAAAACCAGCACTAACTATAAAGGAACATACAGGGTATAAGAAGGGTGTTTATATGTGAAGGCTGGCAACCCATTTCTATTTTACATGCAGTAGCCTTTGCCTCAAGCAGGGGAAGTGTGGGGAACAGTGACCTAACTAATGCAGCTCTCTCCTTTCCCTGGCACACGCCTAGCCACTGGGTTACAGAATCACTTTCTCACTGTTTTATGTGTATCTGTGAATTTTAAATTCTCTTCTTTGCCTTGGCACAGCTTCAAACCCAAGGAGTCCCCATTCCAACCACTTCCTCTCATTGTCAGCAGAGCCGACACATAGTGCCCCCACACTGAAAAGCAAATTAACCTCTCCAGAACGTGTAATAGTTTTGCATCTCTAAAACACGTATTTATACCACTTTCTCTGTTTCCTAGGATTAAAGAGAGGTGGCGCTGCAGGGGTGATCAATTCCTATAAGAACGAACTATGGACTCCTTGCTCGAGATCCCATTTTTGTTTCAAGAAACTGGCAAAATCCTGTTTAAAATCACGATGGAAATATTTTTCATGAATGAACTTGAGCCCAAACAGTACCGTGCAAACAGGTACAGATTTCATGAAAGCAGTTCACAAGCTAATGAAGAAAACACATATTTTCACTCATCTAAACATTACAACTTTTTATTTGCTATACCTGTTAGAATTACTCAAAGATAAAAGGTCATGGAATCCCAGTGCCATTACACTATGTAAGTTTATTAAGTCTAAGCCTAAAAACACCAAGGAGATGCGAGCTTACTTCACTCTTTTTGCATGCTGTTCAGTGCTTGATGGATTAGTATTTTTCTTCCGAGTGGTAATTTCTGTGCAGATACAAAGCAGCCATAAAGGTTTTTGAGATTCCAGGCTGAGACCTTTTCAAGACTGCACAAGTTAAACAAAGTTACATGGTTATTACCGCATTAGAGCAACATGACTAAGAGCTGTCACTGACTGAGGATGTTCCTCTCAGAGGTGCCATACAACCTGTCTCTCCAGAGCAGGGCTTTGGGTCAGCATGTGACAGCGCTCAGGAAAGCAAAAAATCCTGCACGTGTGTGGGAGGACAAGTAAAGTGTGTATTACTGGGGCTGAACGAGTCAACCAAATACATGCCAGAATCAGGCAGACAGCTAATGAATCTTCATGCTTTGTATCTTGCAGAAGCCACAGTTTTATTAATATGACTCATCTGTTACTACCTGTGATAACCCCTATGTGAGAGGTCATAGTTGCCTCATAACCGTTTGGCAAAAGGCAGTGAGTATTCCTTTGTTCACCCCATCTCCACAAAACACATGCATGCTCACTGCCTACATCCCATTGCCTGCTCTCCCCACCTGCTCATTGCTTCAGGGTCAAGGAACAGAGCTACATTAAGGACGTGGAGGGAGTTTCCTCCACTCTATTAATCAAGAGTGCCCTCCACCCTTCTTCCCTCTTTGGGACAACCAAAGAATTTGACATCAAGAGATAGTACTTCTTGGCTCCTTCCTCTCAAGCCTGCCTGTTTATTAGAAAAATAGCTAACCCCTCACTAACACCTTCTGGAACACCCTCACTATGGTTTTTTGTAGGCATGCTTCCATATCTAGGTCTGACGTAGGGTAAATTAGTGATTCAGATCATTATTCATGCACCTTCTGGGAGCTCCCTGCCTGCTGCTGCGCCTTTTACTAGTCAAACTCAGCATAAGAGCCAAACTATTCAGCTCATCCCAATGAATCACATCCACAACCTGCTCTTAACATTGTTCTGAAGAGAGTTGTATTTTGTTACACAGCTTCATGATCTAGTAGTTTTAATATTTAAAATCTAGGCTTCAGCGTATAGACTGGGTACCATGTCTAACCAGAGCATTTTCATCACAAATTGACAAACAGTCCAAAAAGTTCACCCCTTCTACTTGAGATCTCCTACTCTCAGCACTTGATTTACACATTTCTAAAGTCACTTTTATAAAATACTGCCCCTCCCCTTCAAAATCTCTTTCAGGGACATTTTTCCTTTTTGTTAACGATGATCATGCCTATTTACGTCTTGACTGCAGTCAATTTTCTGTTACAAAAGGTTTAAATAACCTCCACTGCAGTCTTTATTTTTTTCCAACCTTCCTGCAGTTCAATGCAACTGTCCATCTCACTTTTATTTTATGCTCTCTTACCCTCCATAGCTTGACAAACAAGACTCTCAAACTTTAGTTTCAGAAATCTGAAGTACTTCGGTTTCTTTCTACCCAGATATTTGCAATAGCAAGATCTGTATGTCCTAATGAAACGCCCTAACCACAGCAAATCAGAATGGAAAGGGGAAAAAAACCCAACCACAGAACCCTCACCACAGGATCCGCACCCCTCTTCTTGCTTTCTGAAAGACAGAGTTCCAATTGCTCTCTTCTCGTACTAATTGCTTGCCTCTTTACAGTCCTTTCTCTTTAAAATGCCCAGCTGACCCCCTGTTTATGGATTAAGTTCTTTACAGCTGGGCCTGTGACTTTTTCCTGCTGAGGTAGTAATTTTAATTATCTGCTTTTTCTCACTTATTTGCACAGGCTGTTACCATTAATGCATATATGCACAGGTAAGTGTCCAAAAAGATACTGTTTCACAGCAGACATTTTCCCTGTGAAGATTTTTGTTCTTAAAGAATATCTTGCTCTATTATCATCACATCGCCTGTATGAGGATGATGCAACTCAGATTGTCCTGTTTTTCAGTCAGTCAATACTAAAATCAATACAAATGTGACACTATGGCAGAAAGAGCCAAATGGCATATGAAAATGGACTGAATATCAGATTTGTCTCATTCCTGAACTCAGTGATTTATAAAACCTGTAACAAATATAATATCACAGACTTATAAAGGGCAAAGTATTTTGATACCTCCTTACGTTTCATGCCAGTCCACAAAAACTTTGTGGCTCCAGCCCACTAAATATAAGAAAAAGAAATGCAATTTAGAAACTGTTAATACAGAACTGATCTGATTAGAAACATCATTCTGCTGGAAGAAATGCACTTTCCATATGCCAAAATCCATGCAATAAAACCAAAGCCCCCTTCCAACCTCAGGTAAGAGAGGAGTAACAAGGCGCAAGAGCTACCTTTCAACCGAACAGACAAGCGTAGCCCACAGGTGCTGCCCCATTTCCACAGCCGTTTCTGGGAGCGAACATCTACCTGCTTCTCCACAGCAAGGGGGTCCCTGCTGAGGGAAACTGAAGAGGGAAGAGCGTGTTTCAAAGTAAATCTCGTCCTGTGCCAGGCATAAATGGAGAGACTTCAAAGACAGTGTGAGCTGTGAGGGAGGCAACTGTGATCCACCTTGAACCTGTCACAGCCGGTTGCAGCCGGCTGGGTGCCAGATGGCACCAGCCTGCAGCACTCCAATCAGGGAAGGGCACCTCTGTGCTCTGGCCAATCAGAGGGGCTTGCGGTTTTGTTGCTGAGGTCAGAGATGGTGGGAGCTGCCAGGGGCACAAGTGGAGAACGTGAGGAGATGTGTGGAAGGGGACATTGCCGGTGGCTGCTCTTGGAAGGAGGTGTGCTGCGCTGGAGGAGGCACCTCTGCGGGGATTGCAGGGGATTCCCCGAGCTGAGAGTGTTAGGCCTGCAATGCATCCCATGTGGAAAGACCTGGAAGGAACCTCTTTGGGGCTTACCTCTGTGGTAGGAAAAGAACAGCCCAAGCTAAAGTGGTTAAACAAATATTTGGAGAATTTATCAGTTCCTGGACTTTTCTCCCACTTCCTTTACAAACACAACCAACACATTTTCTATACATTTCCACCTCTTCAAAAAGATCATTCCCTCAACTTTCACCTAAGACCAAAATTTCAACTGATAGTGACTATATTTTTTTTCACATTGACTATTTTTTCTTTTCCATAACATTTGGAAAGGAAGTCCCATGGCATATACAGTGATCCTGGCTGAAGAAGAGATCTGGTTAGTGTAAACATGGGAGTTTCAAAGGGGATTGATTTTAAAAAGAAGAAAAACAGACAGTCTAAATAATTCTTTGTTTTCCTTCTCAAATATAAATCAATTTATTAATGTAATCTTAAGGTGCATTTAATTATTTGAACATTGGTCTTTTTCTGTTGGAAAAAAAAAAAAAATTTCTAATTCCAAAAATGACTAACAAACTGAGACCACTGCAGGCTCCTGCAGTTCACTTCCGTATGCAGATGGAAATAACACAAGATTTCATGATTTAATGGCTAACGTTCATCATATTTATCCTTTGCCCCACCAGAGTAAAAGCAGAAAATGCTAATGAAGAACTTTTCAAGAAGTCAGATTCAGGAAGCTTTTTGCACCCTAGCACATGCAATTGTCATCATCCTATATAAAGAAAATGGTCAAGGTATAAAGATAAACAAAAGACACATGACATTTTTTCAGTAAGTGTCATTTTCACTAATTCAAGAAGCGTAATTGACTTTTCCAGACCTGTTTATTCTTTGTTATCAATTTTATACCATGCCACGTATGACAGTTTGTTCAAAAAGATAAATTGAGATGTCAACGTATTTTCCAATTTTGAGAGTGTAAATTGTAAATATTTAATGAGCAGATTTAGAAACTTGACTTCTACATCTGTGTTTGATTTATTTGCTAATGTTGTCAGTATGTTTATACTTTATATTAATGTGTTGAGCATCCTTCCTCACTTTTTTCTTTCCAAATTTCTTCAACCTGCCAATACTAGGACTAGGACACCTCATCTATAAAGTCTCAGGCAACGGTCAAGAAAATGAATGTCTCCTCTCCCTTTCCTCTCTCGTGCTAAGCCATGACATTTTTGTGTATCTCAAGGTAAGCAGAATATACTTCAGTAAACCAGCTTTGCAGAGTATCCATATGAAACTTGGAAGGAAATCTTCCTTAGATCTTTGTTTCTCAGGGGGTTGCATAGAGTTCTTTTTCACTTTCTAGACTAGTCTGGACATTGCTTTATAATGCACTACACTAAGTGAACACCCTTCTTGATGTTTCAATTTCATGAAAAAATCCAGTGGCTACATTTCAAACATGAAGACATTAATTTTTCAACCCGCTAAATAATCCTAAATTAAATTTGCAATAACTCACTAAGAGCTAGAAAGTCATTCTGCCCTTTAAGGTAACCACAAAAAGCAGGGCAAACACAGCAAAGTGACTGCAATGGGATCTGCTGTTTGAGTCGGTTCATCAGTCTGTTACATGACAGCACCACAGTGCAATTGTGTGTGATGTTCTCATGTAAGCTGTGGCTTCTGGTCACGCCATTCAGGGCCCACTTTGCCTGACTAGCTAGCAGGGCCACAACAGGATGCCACTCAAAGCTAAGACTTCATTTTAATCTTGCAGACTAAAATATGACTTCGGATGTGTTGGAGTACCACAACTGTGATGTGCACAGCTACAACAGAACAGAAATTATCAAATGTAACAAAGAAAAAAGAGAAAGGAACCTTCTCATTTTTCTTTTAGCATTAGCACAAATAAATGACACCTTTCTCAAGGACAGATTACCAGCTCAGCACCAAATCTTCCAGGCTTACCGTACTTATTTAAAGAAGCTTCATCTATAATAAAATAAAACTGATATCTTGAAAATTTAGGTTATGTATACTTTTAACAGTTGGAACTCCTGGAAATAGGATGCATGTTTGATATTCTAATCAGTTTGTTAATGAAAGCTATCTGTTCAAAATTTATTTGCTTAACTACACAAAATATTTAAACAAACTATTCAGTTGCTTGTAACAGCTGCTGAAGAAATGACACAATATCCTTTTGAACTCTAAAACACAAAAAGAGAGGTATTGAAGCAAGCTCACCATCAATTACTGGCTCAAAATGACTTCAGAAAGAATTTCTTCTAATCTCCAGCAGTATCTTCTAGATAATCTTCTTTGTAAAAGTTTAAATATATTTTAAGTAGCACATTAGCAACTCCTACTTCAAACAACTCAACTCACAAGACAAACGAATACCTTTCGTGGCATACTGAGAGCTGAAAAACTTAAGCATTTGCTAACTTAGATGTGCATACACATGAAGAACACTTCTATGGGATACATAGTTTTTTAATAAATGATAGGACACATAACAACACAGATCCTAAAGCACAAAGCACTGAAAACTAGAGACAATAACCTGAAAAATACTGCTGGCAGAAAGCACATTGTTTGCCCTAGCTATTAGCACTGAGGAGAGATTCTAGGCACACAGATTTTGATAGAAATAATCCTAAAAGCCATTGCCCAAGTCTCTACATCCATATTCAGTTTCAATTTAATTCCTAGAGTGAAATCCTGGCACTGAAAGGTCAATGGAACAACTTCCCTTGGCTTCAGTAGTAACCAAGCTCCCCCATGCATCATTAATCTAGAGTATCATTCATTATCATTATAATTCAGAACAACCTGTCAGGAAACGGGAACAAATCCTGTAAACAGTTTTCAAAAACTATGTGTTATTTCCATGTTCTTTATTGCAGCAACAAATTAAGGATCCACGTTATAAGAACACAGTATGTACAAACTGGAGAAGAAAAAAGACAAAGAGAAAACCAAAGGGGAAAAGAAGCTTCACATTTAATATTTTTCACTACTATGCAAGTGCTGAGAGAGTAAATGGTTAGGAATATTCAGCAAGCAGTTATCTGTGAAGTTTATTTAATTGCATGGAGACAAGAAATAACAAAAAGAAAGGCCCTCTCCAATCTGTAGATGTACATGGTTTATTTTTTTTCTGAAGTGAGTAATGAAGAAAATAGATAAAGAATGTTTGTACAGCATTTTAAAGATCTCTAGTGCAACACAATGCAGAGTCCCACCCCAAACTGGCAACGACATGCAGTGAGAACACTTCTTCCAAAGTGAGTGACTGGACTCATTAGAAAATAAATTATCATCACCGACATCAAACAGATGGTTTTGACGACCATCAGGCCATTATCATCAACAGGAATCACCATGAGACTTTACATAGCTTGGATGTTGTCTTTGTGTTATTATCAGTGACTTGGGGGGTGAAAAACAAACTAATTAGAGACAAAGTTTGAGGCTGACACAAACAGTGGTGGAACAGCAAATATCAGTGGATGAATCACTGGTAGAGAGTGTCCTGGATGGCTTGGTAAGGTGAGGACAAGGAAACAGCATGCTTTATAATATAGGCAAATACGAAGTCAAAGAAAGATCAAAAAAAAGGATGCCCGACTTCCAAAATGGAGGATTTTATCTGGAGAAGCAATAGCTTTGAAAACAGCTTGAGAAAAGTGTTGCGAGAGCACAGGATATCTGTATTTCTGTTTAGATTATAGTCAATCCAAAAATTAAAAGAAATTTTGCTCAGCTGGACTCACAATATTAGCTTAAACGCAAACAGTCTACCTTTAGATTCTTCAGTTTTTTGTGTTTGTTTTATCCCTTTTCTAATGTTAAGTCAATCTCAAAATGCTAATGACCTTTTAAAAAAATCCACACCCTTATGCCTCATCCTATCACTTCTTTTTCATCTGAACTATTCACTAAATTTATCCTGGATTTGCAAATAGTTTTAGTGCCCTAAACTTTCTCCATTCCATTAATAAAGTCTTCAGACAGACAACACTGCTGTGTACTATTCATTCACTCAGTTTATCGAAGGGAAGGTGAGCATACAGGGACCAAAATATAGGTCTAAGATGTGGAAGAGAGCCTTGAGAATTGGCTCTTCAGTCTAGAGGAGCAGCTGATGCACTCTCATAAACATGTCAGGGAAGAGCAGACAACAACATTAATGTAATAGAATTGCTGAGAATGGCTTTCTTTCCTCCACAGCACACATCTGTTTAAGAACACACAGCAATCACTTCACTTGTACTTGAATTCACCAACACAAAAGCTGTGGGTGACTTGAGATCTCTCTCTGCTAGTTCCTTTGTTTTGTTCTTTGCTGTGCTCTTCTAATTTTCTCCCATTTCCTATAGGAACAGAAGCATTCTTTTCTTCTCATTCCCTATTGCTTTCATACGCTACTGAGTCTATTACTTGATTATCATACCTTCTGTTCCCCATGTAACAGTTTCTTGTATTCCTAGTATGCAGTTCTTTCCTTAGGATCCTACACACTGCTCCTCCTTTCTTGCAAAGTTAATTGCCTCCTCTCCTCCCTCCTGAAACCACTTCATTCAACTTTTGTTCTTCTTCCCTGCTCACCACCCCTTCCTTTCTAAGGCCTCCTGCTCGTCGTAGGAAGGACTGACCCAAGTGCCCAGACCGAACTAGGATCTTCCTTTTTGTCTCTTCTTCTGGCTTGTCTGCCCTTTAGTTGCTTCCAGCCATATGCCATCTTCACCTTTACTGTGTGCTCCCCAGAGTGAAAGAGCAAAACTGACAAGGTATCCTTTGAATTCTGAATGCCTTCATAGTCAAGGGAGTGTTTTGATATACCTGAGATTTGAATTTCAGGGATGCTGAGAGCCCGTTCATTCCTCTAAGTGAGCACTCAATTTCTTGATCATATAAGAACAGAGAAGAGGAAGAAAATGATGATTTATTTTTACGAGTGAAACACAATTACTGGTGTATGAAATATAGCTGCAGTAATATGTTTGTGAACTGGCACTTGTTCATGGCAAGAGAAATATATTATCTCGGCAAAAAGATGAGGCATTCCAAGCATGAGTCCCAACTTCTTACTTAGGGGTTGCCAGCAGAACAGGAGCAAAGGACACAATCTGTGTGCAGACAAGGAAGCCAATTCCTTCTTCACAGCCACTTCACCTGAGTCAGCAGACACATGTTTTCACAAGAGCCTCCTTCAGCTCCCTTCACGCCTTTCCTTGAAGATTATTGTCACTGGGCTAGATGTTGCCAAGGACAAAGTAAAAGCAAGGTGGTATTTTGAACAGCAAACCAGTCATGGAGGACTCGCTAGAGAAGACGTGAGTCAGACTGAGGCAAATCTTATTAGAAGCCAAAACAATATAAGAAAGCTACATTCCAGCCATAGAACATAATTACAGAAGAACGAGAGAAAAAAGCTAAATTTTGAAATCTAGAGTATGTATAGCAATTTAGAAGCAGCAGGTGGGATAGGAAAATCCTTTCTATTTCTTCTCCATTCCAACTCTGCTGCAGAAAAAAGGTTCAGAGGCATCATGTTGTCACACCTACGGCAAATAAAACATTGCTGTCACAAGCCATAAGCATCACAATCTGTATCAAAATAAACAGTTTCAACTTATTTCTTCTTGGTGATTCTGTTACCCACTCTGGTTTAGCGTCCAGAGGCTTTAACTGAGATGGAATCTAGCTGCATTAGGTATGTACAAACACACAGAGAGTGTCTAACCCATAGCACTTAAAGAGCTGAAACAGTCAAATGGCTGGAAACAAAGACAACATGAACTCTACGGTAGTTTCATTGGTTGCAGAGTACAAACTACAGGACAGACAGACAAAACCTGTTAATTAAGACTCCACATTTCACCACAGCATATTTGCACATAGTTGAAAACAACTGAATCTGGTTTGTGAGATGCTGGTGGAACCATACAAAGAGACTTCAAAGCTATCTGCTCACACTGGGCTATTTTCAACGCTAACTACTTGGTCATGTTTGGAAACCCAAAGTCCAGCTGTGGTATTAACCCCCCTCCTAAAAAGAGAGACACAAACAAAAAAAAAACCCTAGCTTAAAAGCAGCAAATCTCCTGGAAAGGACACAAAACTATTAAATTGGAAAAATCAACTAAAGGCCACCTCAACTTCTCATGGGAAATGGTAGTTCAGCTTAATAGGCTTTATTAATGATTTCTTTAGGAATTTAGAATTATGCTTTAAATTTTTAATTACAAGAAATACAGAGAAGTCAGATCTGCAGGTAGTAAGAACTCACAGCTAGAAAGTATCCATTTTTCAATTCATTTAGTAGTTTGTCTCAAATCTCTTCAAACTGTTATGACTAGCCCACTGCTGACATACAGCTCTAGGACAAAAATGTGCTATTGTCATTTGAAAATCCTGCCGATAGCACAAGATGTTCAATGAAAGACAGTCAATACAAAATCTGCAAGAAAAATTTTGAGCATTTTCTGCACATCATAAATGTGTTTGAAATGTTCCCTTGAAGGTTTGACTTATTGATCATTACATTGAAAGTGCTCTGATCTGAAATACTATAGGATATCAAATTAGGTGCATTTGCCATTAAAAAAAGCCATCAGCAACACTTTAGTGTTGGAGAATCTCCGGCATCACAGAGTTGTAGGGTTAGGAGTGACTTTGCTAAACCATCTAACTCATTTTTCCACCCAGGACCAGCTATCCTGCATCTTTTCTGACTGATGTTCTGAAAGATCAGCAGCATCCCTGGAGAATCTACCCCTAGATAAATTAATTTAAAATTAAATGCAGTATTTAATTTTCCTCACCACTAAAATACCACACTTGTTTCAGGACTTCAATTTCTAGACAGAAAGGCTTGCTGGTTGGGTTTTTTTCCCAGCTGAAGTAGAGAACCAGCTACCATTAACTTTCCTTCGTATTACCAGTGACTTGACACAGCTTGTGACTTGTTATTTTAAGGTTAACTACAAAGGCATAGTTCCTTCCTTTTTACTGTATGGCATAGTTCAGTCTTGCAATTTTGCTCCACTTCAGCCATCACCCTTAGGTACAAGAGGTACAAGAACTGGACGTGATATCCCCAAAGAAATCTAACTTCTAAGGTATATGCATATAATATCACCTAGATCTAACTATATGAACTAGATCTGGCTGCATAAACTTATCTGAAAGTTGACCAACTTTTGTCATCTGCATATTTATTAGCAACGCCATCGTGCTTTATTCAAAAAGATTAATATAGATAGTATACAGCATTAAGAACAGATCTCTTAAAGGGATGTCATGCATCATTCGGTCATACACTTTGTAACAGTCTAAATATACTGTGTCAGCACCATTACTTTTCTCATCTAAACTTGTAATCACTTGAAAACTTACCCCAAATTTGTGAGACAATATTTTTTTCCATAAAAGTTTTGATTGGCATTAATTATGCTCTCCTGCTGTTTCAAAGGAGAATTTCAACATTAAAATATTGGTACTTTCTATTTTGGATATCTGTTTCAGCCAGTTTCATAGCAGTGATCTGAAGCCCTACTATGTCAATGAAGCTCTGGATGCAAAAACAAAGTTCATTGTGTATAAAAGGCAATATCCACTGAGATTTAACAGTAGGGGCCCTGTGATCATAATGACACATTATCTAAACACATTCTGTAGATTCATTCTTGCAGGTTTCCCTAACCAATGCACAAAAATCTTTTAAAATATACCTATTTGACAAAAGATGCTCTTAAATTCCCTGCCACACCAACTCTTCTGCAGGCAAATCGTAAGGAATTTGCCGTTACTGTTCCTCTATGAAGTGAATGGTAATGGCTAGAGAAGAGGTCTCTGACAGATACTGCTGCTGTAACATCTCTATAGCTCAACATTTTGCCATTAACTATCGCAAGTCCATTTACTTCACGACACAGCTGCTGCAGACACTTGGGAATGCTATGAGGCACTTATTCAGCTTTCATCTGTCTGACGTTGGCCTGGGGCAGGCTTCTGATAACAATGGTTTTTCCTCAAAAAGAAAACATCAGGTAATACTTACCAAGTTACTTAAACTACTAAAGACAATCTGAAGGAGCTTTTAAACAAGGTTCAAGTTCTCCAACTTTGATATAATTTATTTTTTAACTGGAAGACTAGAAAAGCAATAATTTTAAATTACTCTACTTTGACACAAGTCCAGGGGTGGATTTACTGAGGTCAGGGCAGTGGAGGAAAGGTGAAGGAACACTGAAGGAGGAACAGGGCTCAGGGAGTAGTAGCTCTTCCATCATCACTGCCGGTGCAGTGCGGCGCATACCCAGCCGCAGAGCCCAGGAACAGCCACGTCTCTCAATGCCCACCCCACCAGGAACACAGCATACATTCCCAACACACTGGCCACCAAACTGCCCCCTACATGTGGAAGAACAAAGGCCCTTGTGGCTGCCAGATGGGAATTTGGATCAGGCCTCAAATGTACCAAAAGAAACTCTAAGAAAAAAAAGTAATAAAAAGTAAACAGTCTGTTTGAATGCACAATTAATCCCTTCTGGCATCTATTAAAACAAGAAAAGCACAAGAGAAAAAAAGATGAACTGTGGGCTAGTATGCAGAGTACTGCATATAGGCTTACCTTCAGAAAAGGAAACATCCTGAAAGGGAAAAAAAGTCTGCCTTTCCAAAGGAAAATACTTAGTATGTTTTATTTCTGATACTGTTGTCTCCTTTTGCTTTTAGGAAAAGCATTTTATTATGTTTATGAATTTGAGAGTTTTGCAATACTTTAAGTGTGTGGAAAAGCATCTTGCACTCCTGATCACTAAAAGCATCATTATTCTCTTGACCGAACAACTTTTATGATTGCTACTGAGCTTCTAAAAACTTCCAGTCTCTTACCCATGGTTTCTTGAAGAAAAAGTCAGATACTTTACAGTGGCATGTGTCCAACCGCCTGTTCCTTCAGTCATACTCCTCTCACACTGATCACATCCCTGCTATTCTTTCCACAATCACCACCATTTTCTTCTTGTCCTCAGCAAAACACATTGCTACATACTATCCCTTCTCTTCCTGAACATGCAGGAAAACTTTTTTTTTTTAATACCCTTGTCAAAGGCACACCATCGTAGTGGTCAGCGGCTGCTTGACTTTAGTTAATCCCATCATCTAATTAGACTGAACTGTAATACAAAAGAGCAAAGTTTATTCATTAATCTTACCATTCCCTAGACAAGTAAAAAATCCGAAATCAATACTAATGGTGGAAAAGCTTTGTGTAGAATACTAAAAATATCAGTGTATGCCAATGTTTTTCAATCCACCCGTACAAATTAGAGGGAAAAAAGTTGGATGTACCCAATATTCATGTGTGGCCAGGCAGCTGATATTTAATAAAGTAAAAGATTTCTACAGCTACTTTATTAAAATGCAGATGTTAAACACTTTTCTGTAGCAGAGACTAGAATCTTTGTTAGAGTCCTTGTTATAGTCTCTGTTTCCAACATACATAAGATACAAATGGCCAGGTGCATACAAGTCATACCAATAACTTGTCTTGAGTGTAGGTGTATTTGGGTTGCATTCAATTCAGCAGATCAAAATTAAGAAAAACATCTCCAGTGACATTCTTCCCAACAAGTCTGACAAACATTAGCTGGATGAATCAATTACAGGGTGAGGGCAACACCAGTGGAATAGCCATACCTACAGTCAGTTATCAATGGTTCATGTCATAATGAAAACTACATAGTTTTAATAATCAGAAAGACCAGCAGATTTCACTACAATAAGGAATGGGATAACAATTCAAAATCTTGAGAAATAGTCTGAAAAGTAGGTTAAAAAAGAATTGCAAAAATCTACACCTGAAAAAGAATAATCATCTGAAGAAATACGCACCAAAGAGCAACTGGCAAGGAAGCACTTTTGCAGAAAAGAACCTGTCACTAGTCTTAACATTGAACTGGAGTCAACAATTTCGTTCCTTCGCAAGAAAGGAAGATACATTCAAAGGAATATTACTTACGCTACCTGTTAGCTAATCCTTCCACTGTAGTTAGGATTCATAAATACACAGCTAGTATGTTGTGTCTTACTTTACGCTCTGCACCTCCAAAAAATGTGAACCAACTGAGCAGAGTCCAAACAAACCGATGAACACGAACAAAAATCTAAACATCGTGACCTATGTGGAAAGACTACAAGAACTGGATTTGCTTACTCTAAAGAAGAAAAAAATCATGGGGGAATGCTAACTGCGTACATACCAAACTGCAAAGAGGAAACAGCAAAGATGAATAATCTTTTCTCCACATCTAGGAGCACAGAACAAGAACAGGCTAACATCAAAGACAGAAACAGAGTCTCTGGTTAGATCCTGGAATAATATTTTTAACCACAAAGATAGCAAAGTACTAGAATAGATATGCTGGGGAGACTGTGAGATTTCTATCATTCTCTCAGGAATGACATAGGCTGAATAGATCTGGCATGGAGGTGACTTAGAAAACCTCTTATTTGTGGGTACTGCTTTTCTACAACTGCATGAATATCTACATCAAAAGAGGTGCAAAGGAAAGGTGCTTGCAGGACAAGAAATCTGCCAAATATCTAAGCACCTAGAATCCATAGCACTGTAAGAATTTTTCGTTTTTTTAGTTTCTTTTTCACTTTCCATAGTTTTCTTGCCTTTACAGGGCAACTTTTCACAGCTCAGTCTAGAAATTACACAAGACCAAAGGCATTTCACAGTAGTGTCTATACTGTTTTAACACAGTCTCTGCTGGTTTCCAAAGATGTAGTAAATTTTCAGAGGACTACTTAAAAAAAAGACGGTATTTGCTAATATAATTTAATGGCAAAGATGCATTCTCATGTTTATACATTAAATCATGAAAAAGACAGCTACATATGGCATCCAAGAGAACTGAATAAATTAAGTTTCTTGTTTTGACATATTTTTGGTGTGAAAAGAAGGAACCAGTATCTTTACAGGAAATAATTTGAAGTCAGGAGCTACCCACCGCTAAGAACTCAATCCTGCTATCCTTGCATTCCCAGTGCCTCCTTTGAAGCTTCCATTCACCTTTGAAATTCCTGTATCAAAGCAAAGTTTGTATCTTAAAAGACCTTCTTCAATTATTCTGAAACTTAGTTAATAGAATCACCCTCTCCTTCCATCAACTCAGCACAGAGACTGGCAATACAGTAGCACAGCAGGAGTTTAAGGGTTGCCGAAACAAAATTACTATTCTAACGATGATTACTTTGCTGTTATGTCTGTTAACAAAATGAACGTTTGGAGAGGCCGATGATCCTTGAAATTTGTTGTTTCACTGTTATCAGAGTTACCAGAATGATTTCTGAGTGTGGGGTCATTTTTCACTATTACTCATATACAAAACATATGCCTGAAGTTAAATGTACAAGAAAAAAAGTCAGTTAGGAATTTCAATACGCTACGATGTCTTGGTTGACAGAAGAGAGGAGACAGAGAAACATGGATATTCAGAATCAAGTGCTTCTCAAAACTCTCACCTTCAAAACAAAAACAATCTTAAAGTACTGCTCCAAGACTTCAAGTATTGGAACTACGTTAAAAGCAAAAATGTTATGTGCCGTACCACATAGCAAAGTGATAACACACAGCTTGTTTACTAGGAGGCCACCATCAACCTCTGGGACAGGGCTTCAGCCTGCTCTGGCTGCCCAGTACACTCTGCCCCACCTCTCCATGGGCCTTCTTCCCCCTGAGGTCATGCTCTGCTCCCCATTATTTTCCTGCTATAGCATTGATGCTCCAAGCTACACAACTGCACATTCAAAGCCTTGCTACACTCTTGTTGGTGATGGCAGTGCCTGGATGCAGCATTCACAACTACTGTTTGTTGTGGCCACCTCCCTGCTGGAAACAATTCTGCTCATACTCAGACTTTGATTTTAATGATCGAGGTGTTTTTTTCTTTTCCTAAGCCCCAGGAGAAGTCCCATGAGGGGTCTTTACAGTGCCACAGCACATGTGAACATGGCTATGGTAACCTCAGCAACTGGCAGCCTGGTTGGCACTTGGCATAGCAGTGAACTGCCTGTTCATGCATTGTGGCAAAGCATCGACAATTTGAGTGGGCTGAATATTCCCTGAGACCGTTGTGCAGTTCACTGTCCTATTTATTGATATGACAGGTTAAGAGGAAAAGAGGGAAGACCCCTGGTATGTGAGAAACATTTGGGCCTGGGAAAAATAAGGGAAAGGAGGGACCAGAAAAGGTCAAGAAGAGGTACAGATAAAGGGCCAGAGATCCCTTTGTAGATGACCACATGAAGGAAACCTTGGGCTGATTAAACAGCTGTCTTTTTTGCCTGGGTGTCTATGCAGTTGGGAAAGGAAGTGTGTGGGGAGAAATTTCTGCTTAATCCAGAAAAGGTGTCTTTGCCCATCATCAAAATGTCATTCATTGACATACTGTGAAGGGAACTTCTCTAAGCAGGGGTGGGGATTAAACAAGTTAGTAGGTGACCAAACCTATCCGGAATGGTAGATTTTTCATGGATGAAAGGGCTGGGCCACACCTGCATTTGACACTGATAGCAAGCTCTGCCGGAGCAGTACTAGTGCTGGGCTACCAGGGTGGTCAGGATCTAGACTCCAGAGGAAGGGGAAACAAATGGCATGCTGAGATGAGCACAGTCTTACCTGGGAGCTGGGAAAGACCATGCTCTTGTACCTAAACATTCAGAATGAAATTTTAGGCTGTTTTTTCAAGTTGTCTAGGCTCCAGTTTTCAGACTTATCTGAGAAAGGCCACAGGACTGTACACATCTGATGTGAAACTGAGACAGCTGCTATTCCAGAACCTGTGGAGCTGTTGCTTCTGCCCTGAAGTACTCTTTCATTTCTGCCAAGGCATCCAAATGGCGCTTATGACATTGCAGGAGTGTGGCATTCCCCCCCCCCCCCCCTTCCTTTTTTTGTTATATTCCCCCCGACTCCAAAACCCTAGAGGTCGACCGCGGGTCTCCCCGGGTGCTTTCTGCCAGAGATTCCACGTAGGGCCATTCTCCCCAGCTGCCGTGTAGAGCACATTTTTAACATCTGGTCCTGCCCAGACTGGAGTATACCCCTTTGGCTAGTTCAGGTCAGCTGCCCCGGCTGTGCTCCCTCCCAGCTTCTTGCACACCTGCTTGCTGGCAGAGCATGGGAAACTGAAAAGTCCTTGGCTTAAGATAAGCGCTACTTAGCAACAACTAAAACATCAGAGTGTTACCAACATCATTCTCACACTAAATCCAAAACACAGCACTATACCAGCTACTAAGAAGAGAGTTAATTCTGTCCCAGCCAAAACCAGGACAACCCTTCAGCACCTGTAGTGGGCTGCTTATCTCCCCCAGGGCAGTGTCTCAGGCAAGCAGAGTATGTAGAAAGATGAAGGCACTGGTTTTACCTCTTGGCAGAAAGTGGACTGTGCTTCTGTCTTCAGCATGGAAGGGTATGGGACGTTCCTTACCATATATGCTGTAACTGAGCTGTTGCATGTGCCTTTTCACAGGCAAGGCCTGCAGAAGAGGCAAAGGTCTTAGCAGGAGGGAGTGACAGTAGACAACACTGAAATGAATGGCTGTGTGTAGGCAGGGAAGAAGGTGTGAGGGGGTTAGAGCCTCTGACAGTCGTGAGCTTGCGTCAACACTTGAGCTGGACTGAAATACAAAAGAGGCTAAAGAGAAAGGACTTGCCTGACAAAGTCCTGCTTATGGATTTTCAAGGGTTTTCAGTGTCACCTGGAGGAGGAAGGACATCCCTCACAAGTGAACTGCTGATTAATTAGACAAGAAAAATGCCAGCCTTAGTGCTGTATTGAAGAGAGATCTCTTCTAACACTTTGCCCATACACTTGACACTTCCCATGGTACTTCATGCTGACAGGCCACAGGCTTACTACGTTTTTGCAGAGCAAACACCAATACAGATTATCACCTACCAAGAGCTGTCATGCACCAGTACTAGATACAACGTCCTCATTTCTGGCCTCAATGAGAAACAAGCTCCTAAAAAGTCATATCTTGTTGAATTTTAAGAACAGATATAAATTAAAGCTATATACACAGCTGATAATTACAAACACAAAAAGGGAAAGTGTGAAAAACCTTAATGCTGACATAAAGGCAAAAATGAAGATTGTGATGATGAGAAGGAAATATTTAAATACAGAGCAGAGATGGCAAGTGTGATTCTTGAATCTTGAAGCATATCACATGGCAAGGATGTTCCAAACGATCTTAATACTGTACATATGATGGCAGATAAAGGAAATTTTCCAGAATGCAATGGAAGCTCTTGCCTGTAAAACAATGTGTCCACAGTAAGATACTGTATTGGGTTTGCATGGCAAGGTTTTGGTAGCAGGGGGGCTACAGGGGTGGCTTCTGTGAGAAGCTGCTAGAAGCTTCCCCTATGTCCAACAGAGCCAATGCCAGCCAGCTCCAAGGTGGACCCACCACTGGCCAAGGCCAAGCCCATCAGCAACAGTGGTAGCGCCTCTGGGATAGCGTATTTAAGAAGGGGAAAAAAAACCTGCGCAACTGCAGACAAGGAGAGGAGTAAGAATATGTGAAAGAAACAACTCTGCAGGCACCAAGGTCAGTGAAGAAGGAGGGGGAGGAGGTGCTCCAGGCGCCGGAGCAGAGATTCCCCTGCAGCCTGTGGTGAGGCAGGCTGTCCCCCTGCAGCCCATGGAGGTCCACGGTGGAGCAGATATCCACCTGCAGCCCGTGGAGGACCCCACGCTGGAGCAGGTGGATGCCCAAAGAAGGCTGTGACCCTGTGGGAAACCTGCGCTGGAGCAGGTTCCTGGCAGGACCTGTGGCCCCGTGGAGAGAGGAGCCCATGCTGGAGCACGTTTGCTGGCAGGACTTGTGACCCCGCAGGGGACCCACGCTGGAGCAGTTCGTGAAGAACTGCAGCCCGTGGGAAGGACTCACGTTGGAGAAATTCATGGAGGACTGTCTCCCATGGGAGCGACCCCATGCTGGAGCAGGGGAAGAGTGTGAGGATTCCTCCCCCGAGGAAGAAGGAGCAGCAGAGACAACGTGTGATGAACTGACCGCAACCCCCATTCCCCTTTCCCCTGCGCCGCTGTGGGGGAGGAGGTAGAGTAAATCAGGAGTAAAGTTGAGCCCAGGAAGAAGGGAGGGGTGGGGGGAAGGTGTTTTTAAGATTTGGTTTTATTTCTCATTATCTCATTATCTTACTCTGATTTGACTGGTAATAAATCAAATTATTTTTTTTTCCCAAGTCAAGTCTGTTTTGCCCGAGACGGTAATTGGTGAGTGATCTCTCCCTGTCCTTATCTCAACCCATGAGCATTCCCCCTCGTTATATTTTCTCTCCCCTATCCAGCTGAGGAGGGGAGTGATAGAGCGGCTTTGGTGGGTACCTGGCGTCCAGCCAGGGTCAACCCACCACAGATACTTTTAGAATTTTTTTCTGAGACTTAAAAGACTAAAAGATAATTAATACACTACTGTGAAAGATATAAGATACACTTCAAAAACAGCCTCTTCTCATTGCCTACATCAGCTGACTTCCTGGAGTGCTCCATTTGTCTTTAAGTGTACTCTTAGAGAATCCCGTTGAAGTCTTAAGAGCCCTCAGTACCATCTTTTCATCTTCTTACCCTGCTGCCTGGTTTTAGGCATCTGCAGCAGAGTCACATGCTTGAACTAAAATGCCATCACTGCTCCTCCTGCTTTGCAGGCTTTACCCTTCTCAGCATTCTGATGTCTACTCATTTCTCATGCAGTTCATCACTTAGACTTTTGTGATTTAGAATCTAAAGTGCACTTTTTTAAAAATTCTACAATTATGTGATTCAACAAACAAATAAACCAAGATGGGAATTAAGATCATAAATGACATGTGAAACATCACTAGCTGCAACTACCTAGCCTGAAACTACTGGTGGGTGACCCCAAAGCTTGGAACGTTAAGCCATAACATCCCGGAAACAGCGGTGTGGACAAGCACATGGATCAGCTGCCTGCTCTCTCATTTACATCCCACGTGCTGTGCCCTTTTCTCTGTCTCTTCCATCTGTGCCATTGATGGTTTCTTCTCACTCCTTTTAGCCACTTCTGGAACTAACTTACTCTCCTCTCCTTTCCCCTCCTCACTGTTGCTGTGCGTAAGAGCTCACAAAGAACAAGGAAGGAAAAATGGTGAGATGGGAAAAAGAGGCAGAGACAGGTGCCAAAATGATGAGTTGAAGAAAAGTACCTGGTAAATTCTGCCTTGATGAAGTAAAAGGACCAGAAGCAAGTTTAGGAAAAGGCTTCCTGGACTCACTTCTATCACACTGCTTCAAGACTGTCAGCCCTGCAGAAGAGAGCACAGCAGTAGCTACTCAACTACAGGAGGCCCTATATTTTCACTGTCTTTTTAGAACATTATTTATTGTTCTGGCCTAAAAGAAACCATTACACTATCTAATCCCTGACTGCCGAAATATCCATAGGTGCTCAGGGCGAGGCTGGGCTGTATGAAGGTCGACTCGGTAGAAGGGCATGTAATTTTTTCAGGCTTTGACTGTTACACTTACAGTGCTGATTGGCTATTAATCTTAAAAGCAATTCATCTTTCTCATGCTTATTGATTAAAAAAATGTAGAGTACCAGACAGTGACATCGTTATTGACCTTGGGAATTCTGCTGTGGTTGCCAAAAAGGCAAAATAAGTCATACTCGCCTACAGCTGTTTTGTCAGAAAGCCTATCTTGACTCCCATGTTTCCTTTCAAGATTTTGATTTTCCATGATAACATGGAAGAAGAATTAGTGTGGCTGGCACAGCACAACCAGAGCAGCTACAATCCCCTTGCTGTATTTCCAGGTGAGTATTCCTGTGAACTTATACTACCATGAAATAAATGGAATTGCCTGCTGTGTCAGAGATCTATATCTCTAAGGAATGTTGCTTTTATTGGAAGAGCTGAGCGAAAAGAGCGCTCTCATGAATCTGAGAGTGGAGATTAGACTTGTTGCCTGTAGATTAAACCTCTCCTAATTAACCTTCCAATTAACCTCACATCACTCCTTTGAAGAAGACTGTAAATACAAATGATACTACATTCCCTTTTATCAAAGAACAGCTTTTGCTAGATAGAATTATGATATACGACCATAATCTACAAAGAATTATATTAGCAAAAGTTTTAAACTCTGCCATTAGTCACCAGGATGAACAGAGAAGGCACAGCTGCTATGACAAGCACAAAAAGCAAAGCATGAAATTTTATCATCGAAGTTTTCTTTTGCAAAGAAGCGAACTCTGAGATGCAGGATCACTTGAAAATACTGGTTGCATTTGCCAGGTTTAAAGAAAACTTGAGTTGAAAACGATGCCATTGAGAAATTAAGGAAACAAAACAAAACCTAACCAACCAAGTATCCATAAGACAGGAATCAATGGATCTGCAACAACCAGGCAATGCTCCAAATCAAATCTTCCTCTCACTCGTGTGAGGAGCAGTTCTACTCCAGAGGATTTTTTGTGTGATTCCTAATGTGCTGAAATACCACCTTCTCCTATCTCCCTCCTCACCCAGAACAGCGCCTATCTTTTTACCTTCTCAAAAACTGTTTTCTCATGTGTGAAAAGTTCTTTCGGTTAGAGACAATGTTCTGCTGAATGCGTACGTGGCAAGAACAGAAATTGTTTAAAAACTGGAAAAAGCTCTGTGTGAAATTTCTGTTTATGAACTACAACTTAATCAGTACAAATTTTCCTTTTCTCACTTTTTTGGCTGTATATCAGTGCCTTTGTATTTGAAGGATTTCACTGTTATATGACCTTGCTGAGCAACTTAGAAATCTTTCTGTGTAACCAGTTTCCTCTGGGCAACAGTGGTTGCCAGAGATGCAAAAGAAACTGGGGTAGGTTAACTAGGCACTAACAGGATCATCCTCTGCTCAGCGTACATAGCCAACTACCAAAAAGGAGGTCCAGCTCCACATTCTCCCTGATGGACAAACAGGACATGGACAAGGCAGTCTGTCACACCTACCCAAACAAATCATAAATAGCCAGTCATGCCTTCATTGATACTGAACTACTTCCTCCTTTGAGAATTTGTCCTTCTCCACTAGAAGGCTTGGTGGAAACACGGGTGGAAACCTTTCATGCCAGATTCTTGTTAAGGCAACACACCCTTCCTAATTCTATTGGCCAAACCAAGAGCACATACCCAGGTTCTGGCACTCTCATCTAAGACTTTATTTCTGTTGACTGTATCTGTTCTTCAGGCTGCAGCAAGATGCAAGCCATGCTTCCTCAGCTCCCTTCTTGGAGATATCCCGGCTCTCACAGGTATAAATCTCTCCTTGAGGAGCCGCCTTTCTCCTCGCACCACCTTTCCAACTTCATTTATAGCCCTCCCTTAGGTTCCCATGAGCTGGAAAGTGTCCATTTCATTTAAATGCTACTAGCAAATGTGTCTCCCATGTGTCACAGCAGCCTTTTCTCAAAAGATTTAGGTTTGCGTTTGCTTTTTTTAACATGTATTTGTATATACATGTTTCACTCCTCTTCCAGGACTAGAACTAGAAATGCCAAACTCTTACCAAGAGAAGAGATGTGTCTCACTAAAATCCATCTCACTGAAATGTTCAGCTTACTTTCTAAAGCAAAAGGAACTAGCAGTGCACATAGGTCTACAGAAGAATTTAAATATTACTCAAGCTACAAGAAAAGGTAACAAGTTTTAACTATCTCACTGATTTTTTGGGCAGCACTCTAGCAACAAGTAACCTCATTTCATTTTCCCACACAATAATTCAAAATGTATGAGTGTTTTTTCTTTCTTTTCCCTAGCCTACAGTTCAAGCCAGGAATGTTGTATTCTACAAAGCAGTGATGCTAGCATACATTACTGTGCTACCACAGTATGATACCAAGAACATATACATATATATACATAGAAATACCCAGCCTTATACAGGCTCTGTGATTTTTGAATACTGGGATAAAGCCGAGAATGACAAACAAGAAAGAAGGAGGAATAAGAAAATATCTGTTTTACTATGAAATATGATCTTTCTTTTTTCTTGTTGCTTTGGTAGAAGAGAAGTTCTATACCCACAGCAGCCTCAAGTTCTCTGATAAATTTGTGCCTCTGGACTGAATTCTGAACAATAGGGCTACATTTAACAACAACACAGCACTATTAAAACTGTCATAACAGCTTGAAATTCAGACTTTTCAAAGAACACGTGTAGTTCACCTGACAAAAACAGCTACCATGGGGAGCTAAAATATTTGAGAAATGAAAGAATATCTGCAGTTAAACAAGCTTCCTTAGTCCTGCGCTCAGCACTAGAGCCGAATGCAAACAGATACGGAAAGCTGTTCTCCCATGGTATGTACCATGCAACTTGTCAGTGGGGACTCTCATCCTCTGTGTCTTCACCTATCAGCCATTACAGGAAACAATGCCCTATAAAAAGACCATGAGTGTGAACGCAGGTATTTCTCTATTTGTAATTTTCGGGATAACATGTTTATTTAGCCTCTAATTTTCTATAAGCAAATTATATCTGTATCGCTGAACTTTCCAGACCAAATTGTCTCACAGCATACAAAAAGCATGACCTTTTGTCTGTACATGCCTGCAGGCCTGTGTGTGTTGCTAATGGGCACAGCAATGCACCTCTAAAAGAGGGCCTGTGTAAGGTGCTGAGCAGGATTCAGCCAGCCAAAACCTGCTAAAACAGGGATTAAGATGGAATTCAAGGCCATAACTTCAAAGCATGTCCATAAATATTTACATCTGCTCTTTCAAGTTCTGACAATTAAATAAAATGGCCAGAAGAAAGTTTGTCTTTGTGTATTTTTAGAACATTTTAGTTCCCAGAATCAGAGCTTTGCAAGGAGCTCCAAAGATACCTACTTATGATGCAAACAAGCATCCTATCAGTCTAACACTTGCAGAGTATCAAGCAAGAGGGTTGAATGTTCTCTGGGAACAGAAGCAAATGCATTGCTTTCAGCCAAAGGAAAAAAAGAAAGCTCTATTATTTATTGTCAGAAGAAAAACTGATGCCTGCATCCCATCTCAGTGCTTTAACCCAAAGACTACCTCCTCCCTCTGTCTTTGGTGAGGAGAATGTATCTAATCACTGAGCAGGTGGTTGCACACTAAGAAAGGGGAGGGAAAAGGCTCAGTTGTTTGGTCTGTGAGCTGGATCAGAAATAGGTCTCTTAACCTCTGTTACCTCTCACAGCCTTTGGAGTCGAGTCGGGAATCCCACCAGTGAATAGGCACACAGATATCTGCAAGCTTTCACATCCTGACAGCTCTGGACATTTCTCAGTTCTGTTTCACATCAACACTTTCTGTGAGGAACTGTTTGGAGAGAGAAGATGAAGAAAATAAATTATAAAAAAACCCCAGAGGCTGGTTGTGTAGAGAGAGAGCAAAGATGGTGGCCAGAGGACATGGAAGCGTGGATGTAAACTTAGCTTTATTACCTCATGCATATACTGCTCTAATACAACATAAAGAAAATCTGAAATGCGTGAAACAGGCCAGGCTGAACCAGTACAGTCATGAATACACAAGCCAGGAAGAGAAGGACTAAATAATGGATGAAGGAAGATCCACAGTCCCCGCACGCAGCATGATTGTCTAATACCAATGAAACATCTTGGAGGAGAAAAAGGGGGAGTTACTCTGTGTTATCAACTGCCATCATAGAAAATCGCATCTTCCCAGTTTAAAATATAATTCATTGTACATTGGGTATAGATACAGACAGGTTGAGGAGGAAAACTAGCAAAAAATGCATGTTATAGACACAGATATATATAACATGGACCAAAATATTTGGATCCAGCACCCCACTACTTTACTTTTCTCCCCTCATCCCCGTCTCCTCCTCTGCCAAGCTTCATCACTATCAAATAACTACAGCAGGTTCACAAGTTTTTCTGTTTCACCTGTAAGCCTTCCAGCACAGAGTTTTGTTTGCCATTATTTTTGATCTTCCTACCATAATTTGGGCTAGTAGAAAACAAAAAACCAAACCGAAACTCAACAACAGGTTCTCAGCACGAGGGACCACCCAGGTCAGTACACTCAATAGCACTGTTAGGTGTTCCTTCGCCAGCAGAATGACAATAAAATAAGCAAAATCAAGTAATGAGAACATTTGAGGGACAACCTGAAAAGAACATCCAGGGAATACGGTTAGCTTATGATTTCATGTAAATACACAACATAATACCGCAAACTTTCCCATCCTCTTGCATTAATACTTGGCTATTATGGTTCTTGTCTATTTATTTAATCCCTTGACAACTTCGTATTAAATACTCACTATGTATGGCTCTACTAGAGGCTGACAAAGCCTGCTTGGAAAGAACCAACTCTGTCAGCATATGGACCTGAAGTTAGAATAGTAGGAATCAGCCCAAGCTGTAGTCTTGCATGACTCCTGTCACATAAGGGACTGGAACTTAGTGCAAGTAAACACTGAATATAGTACTCAAAGGAAGATCTGTAACTTCTGCAGCTCACTACGGGCTGTGGCTTTTGTGGGGATATCCAAGACGGTAGGACCACAGCCAGAAGGAAGGGGACAGAATGTAATGGGGCCATGCACAGCTGTGTGCACCATGCAGGTGTAGGCACCTCGAGTGGAGAAAGGAAACCGCGCTCCTGGGAGCAGATGAGGACGGGGCTTAAGTTTCAGATATGATGAGCATCTACCACACAAACTGAATCCAAGAGATTCTCTGGATACTCAGCCCGTCTGAATACCAGGACATACACAGTGTACCCAGCACTCTACAGATTTATTAATATTTCATCCTGATATGTATTTTTAATCAAAAGATCTTAAAGTCCAGTAGAATTTCCAGTTTATATATTCCAGTCCTTAGATGCTTTCATTACTAAATAGTTTATAGGATCCAGACCTTACACAAAAATTTCAAGATTTTAATGATTTACATGGATTTCTAGGATGATGAAGATTCACAAAGATAAGCTGTGTATCTTATAACTCAGTACCAAAATGCAATTCACTATTTTAGAGAGACAGTTACAAGTGAAAAAGTTTCCATAAACAGGAGACACAGTGACATTTTAATAATTTATATCAATTAGACCATTCCAGTGTTCCCCTTATATTCAAATCCAGATTGGAACGAAGAACAAAAAATGGAAAAGAAAGCAAAACATTTAGGGTCTCTGTGATATACAGATACTTTTAGAGGGATATTTCCCAGGCTGTCACCAGAAGCCTTGACTTTCAGACCACCAACCTGCCTAAGGGAATCTGTACAGCTGATCACTTTAGAGAGAAAATTCACAGCATCAGCTTGATGTATCAACAGTGAAAACACACTTAGCTCTTCCTAATGTATTTCAGTATTATTAACCTGTTGATTCAGACTGAGTACTTGACAACTCATAACTCCAGTCTCCAGGACAATTACATCAAACAAATTAAAACAGAATTCCACACAACTGTTGTCTTAATCTTAAAAAAAAAAAAAAGTAAAAAAGGGCTACTCTGTGTAGAGACAAATCAATTTAAATTCTAGTATGGAAGGAGGAAAGGATTCCAAAGTGAAAAATTAAATGCTGAAGGCAGAATCATTGATAAAGATTAAGAAAGATTTTTGGTTTGGTGGTTTTTTGTTGTCTTTTTTTTCTGTTTTTTACTAGTTGTATCTGAAATAGGCTCAGGAGATCAATTCTTAAGGTAGTGTCCCTTGCCATATTGGGAATTATGCTGCAAATTCTCTGACTTGGTCATTTTCTCTGTGTGACTAGGAGACATTTAAAAACAAACATCTTCAGCAGATTAAAGTGGCTGGAAATTACTCTGGGAGAAAAAAAAAAAATTTAAATTTCCTAAAGGTTCTTTAGATGTTTTCAAACCTTTCCTCTTTTAGACTACCAAATAAATAATTCAAATTAACTGAAAATTAACTGACAATTCTGGAACCTTGTGGTTAAAGGCTTGGGAAAAATGAAAACATATGATCTGACTTTGAAGACCACAATTCCTCCCCTGTCTTGTACAATAGGTGAGAGAGTCTCAGCAAAGCTTCCAAAAGCTCTGCTCCCTGTTTGACTCCCTTGGAGCTGAACATTCGGTCTTTTTCACTGAAGGCAAAGGCTTTCATGCACTACGCTTGAAAATATGTATATTTTGAAATCCCCAAAGGTAGATATTTAACACTATGAGAGTTACTGTATTCAAACTATCTGGATTAAATATTTCAATGAATAATATTCACACAGAAAATTAAACTGGCCCATCGCAGTCTACGTATGCATGACTAACCAACATACTAATTGTTAATTTTTATCCTAGACTGAGTATGACAACTGTTTCCATTCTGCGTATCAATTTCAACCACATTTATGGAAGGTAATAATTAATTCAGTTAAATCAAAAAAGTTTATAGAACCATGTGAACTTGGCTTCTTAAGTATTCTGCAGCTTGATATATCGGGTTACTTAGTGGGTTTTTATTATGCTTGACAGTATTGGGCAGTGCATTGTAAAACATAATTCTTACTTAACAGTGATGTATTGCATACTGTGATGAAAGAAGTAAGGCAATTTTTGTAAAAAAAGAACCCTACAAGCTCTACCAAGTTGCATTAAGGTACTTAGAGGCTGATAAGAGCAGCTGTGCAGCAGCTCTACAGTTAGTGGCTTGCAAGACCGATCCAAAACTGAGCCCAGAATAATCAATTCTAAATGCAACTGATATGTCAAAGCTGGCAGCAAAGTGAAAACAGACACTTGTGGGGCTGGACACTAGACTGTGAACAGGAACAAGACAAAAAGTTCCAAATCGGGGCTTTTGCAAATACATACGTGCTCAGCAGACAGAAATATAAACTACTCAAAAAAAAAAATCTCTGAAACAGACTATCAAATAATAAACAAGTCTTTACTTTCTAATAAGTATTTGTCTTCTAATAGCTTCTTTGAAGCCTGCCTGGACTGTCAGAAGCCAAGACACACCACTGGAGAGGCATCTCATTAACACACTACTGCTGTGCTACCAGTCTCCTTCCTGGAAGCACTGTGGCTGGGAAAGTCCCTCTAGTATTATTATCTACCATGTTAGTATTGAAGAAAAAAAAGCAAATTCATTGCTTTTGTTACCAAAACAAAAAACAAACAAACAAAAAACCAAACCAAAAAAAGCTTTTCTTCCCTTGGTGGTTTTTCCTTGTGGGACAAATGCTACCTGTAATCCTGAGTCTTCACAGCATGTTTTCTCTCAAAGAACAGATTAAGTTAGTAACTGCTGTTGAGTACATAAAAGGTATGTTTGTCTGGCATATGAAAGACAAATATTTGAGTTCCTGCTCTATCCCCTTCAATATTTCACATCCCAAGGATGTGCCCTACCAAGTGGGCCAGGGGCTATTTCTCTCATACTTGGATTCTTCATTCTTAGAAACTGTTTCAAAAGTTTTTTTTTTCCATAAAGAAACAAATTATTTGGAAATCTGATTAACATTGATTAAAAAAAGAAGACAACTCATCAGACTTATTTACTTGACCCCAGACACCCAAAACTATTCCAATAAGACCCAGATTTTAAGCCACAAATCTGAGTATCAGTATCCATTTTACTGACAATTTGCATGGCAGGCATTGCTCCTCCTGTTCTCTGCAGGCATTTACTGCCTCATCTCAGAGGCAGACAGGCCCTGGTTTGCTACCTGTAGATTTCCAAAGTCTTCATCTCAGTACATGTTCTTGTCTAGCTTTTCTACCTCACCTCCCTGGAAAGCACACAGGTGCAAACAAACAGGTAGGCAGAACCTGAGGGAAAGCGTATTGTCTAAACCCAGAAACTCCCACATACCAGCTGGAGAACGTTTTCACAAAGTCACTACCTTTCTGTCTGCCCTCTCAGATCTTACATTTAAAGGAGGCCAATGAAACACCTTCAGAAGTCTAGGAATTACAGCTGGATTAAAAAAATAAATCAATCATAGAATCAACAGTAATATGAGTTTTATAATACTACAAACTTCATTCTTTAGCCCCTAATAACACCTTTCTATTCCACATATACTAACTAGAGAGACAACTCATCACCTCTTCCACTGTTAACAGATTCTTTCTATTGCAAGAGCTAGCTATCTTTTTCCTGACAAATTTGTCTCAATCAGCACTTGGCTTGAAGTTTGCCACTGTTTTGTCTGATGAGGAGACAGCACAACCCAAAGCTCATCCACTTTTCCCAGATATAATCAGCTGGTCTAATAAAAGATACTCAGTATCTCTTCCTACAAATCTTGCATCTTTCAGGCCTCTGGACAAACACAATTACAAGCTCACTTTCAATAGTTCCTTACTGCAGCATACTTCTCTTTCAGTATCAAATGGAATTACTTTATTCAGTCTGTTTTGAGGTTTGCTGCAATAATCTGGATGAAAAGTCCACAAAGTTCATTAGCAAATGGTCATATTTAGTGCCCAAGTTGTATTTTCTACGTTTACCTCACTTGTTGAGCAGTGTCTCATGTTTAGACAATATATACAACAAATGTAAGAGCCACCACAGCAAAGGCATGCTGGAAAGCTGCTCTGATGTAGGTGGCTTATGATTATATGATTTGATGCACACTTTATACACCCTTACTGAATACAGATTTTTTTTCTAAGGCTGCTTGCAAAATCCAGAAAGTATGAAATGAGGTTTACTCTATGAAGGAGCCCTGTGGCCTGGGAAGAAATTTCTATCTCTAAGATTGGTGTCCTATTTTCACACACAATTTCTTTTTGCTGTATATGTGGTGTAATGACTGGTTTTTTACGCAAAGATTTGTGATAAAAAAAATCTAAGCCCAGTCATGCTAGGAATGAACAAGTGGCAAATATGGCAAGCAAATGTGTTACTTCAAAGATGGGAGTAGGCTTTTTGAAATAATTTGAACGAGCTATCAGTCTTCTTGTTTGGACGCAAACAGTATACATGTGTTACTCCTCTGGAGTTCAGTTCAAGTTGTTTCCAGGCTCTCCAAATCTTATTTTTGACATTTTTTCTGACACATATCAGGGTGTGGGGAACTGATCAGCTGAATACAGCACAGTACTGCTATGAACAGAGGAAATACTCATCTGTCTGCACTTGTTCCAGTAGATAAACTCCACCAAACTCAGGAATTCAGAATCACCTTTATCACTCCTTGGGAGCATTTCAGCATTGTCTGACATTTATCCATCTACTGATACTTCCTTATATCCTTAAGACGAACCAGGGCACGGAAGGCTATGTACAGCATCTGACCTGCCAGTAACTAACACGGAAATGTTTACCGTAATTGCATGGAAAGAACTCCCAATTTCTGCACTGAAGAGTTTCCTTCTGACCCCTGGAGTGACAGATGCCCACACTTACCTCTCAGAGAAGCAACAGACCATTAAGGGGAAAATCTCACACCCACTACAAGTTGTTTCCTATGGAGATGATTTAGCCTTGCCAACAGTTTTCTGCCACTGCTTTGGCATCCCCTCCTTGTTCACTACCTCTTCATTCTGTAACTTTTAGCATAGTCTTAGATAGCACCAGATACCTAAAAGTAGGTTCTGAAGCACTACTAAATGTAGTACTGAAGACCCCCAAACAATGCAAGGCTGACAATCATCTGGCCAATCTCTCTCCAAGACCTTGGGAAGTTTTCTTCTTGGATAACTAACGGCAGGAAGTCCAAAACCCAAAAGAATTTTTAGAGAGGCCAAACTCCACTACCTGATGATGAAGAGCTGTTGGGAGGAAAGAAGCAGCAAGACAGGAGATATAGCACTACTGGGAGACTTCCAAAGCCCCTGGTAAACTGTTACACTAGGAAAGATGAAATTTTCTCACTATGTCACTGGCTCTTTCAAGGAGCCACTGGTTAGAGGACCCTAGAAGAGATCCCCTAAGTGAAAAGTACTTAACAGTTAGGAAGGTACTCTAGGTATCCTGGGTCTGTTGAATCATGGCTATTGTTGGACACAGGTTACTGTGCTAAGTATCTTGTCGGTATGAATTGTATGGTGGTCTTTATGTTCCTATGAGTATATTTAATACAACAGCTCTAAGATTGGATACACAGTATTGCAACATTGAAGTGTGCAAGTTCTGCAGCTCAGAAGGTTCTTTGTCAATGCGGTGGTGCTCTTGCAGGATAAAAGGAGCCAAGGGTGGATGGATAGCTCATGCCAAGATCCTAGTGCAGCATGATACAAAAAACAGAGAATGAACTTGCTAGAGAAGAGCCACTTGAGCAAACTGTCTGCACACTCTTTGAGGGAGGCTTAAATTTAGGCCTGGAAAAACTATTTAGCCATTTACTGTGGGGGACTGGGGTAGTTCTGCAGCGGGAACATTAGGCTCACATCCTCTTTTTGCATCTGTTGAGCAACCAGTGCAGTAATTTGGTTCTGCAGACCTCTCTAGAGGACTTGCTCTGTCAGGTCTACTAAAGTCCCCCAAATGATAAGCTTAATTACCAATTGGTTATCGTTACCTCCAGATAAAGTGGCACGTGATCAACTTAGTGTGTCATGCACAGGGTGTGCTACCTACCAATATTCAGTGGAATAATTGATGTTAACAATGGAGCAAGTACTAGATGAGCTACATCCAGTCTCTTCTTCCTGTCTTTCTCCTTCAAGTTGAAGAAGAAAGTATGTACTCTCCTCTCTGCCAACAATGCCATGTTTTTACCTGCCCATCAGTATCAAACATGGGTTTATATTACATTTGTGATTAAATTGGCATTTACGCACAAGGAGAAAAAGCAGCCAAAAAGAATCTCATAGCATTACATCCTTTCAAGAAATTTTGCAGATAAGAAAATATTAAAAAACTGTTCTGTCTAGAGGCAGAAAAGAAACAAAAGGTGTTGTAGTCTGAAAATCAAGCCAAAACACCTCAGCAGTCAGCAATAAATAACTAAAAAAGAAAGGAGGAAGGGAAAAAAAAGAAAAAGAAGACAACAATCAACCCCCAAAATGAGCTACTTAGTATGACAGATCTGGATTAGCAAGATCTTCAGATCTGGATTAGCAAGATCTTCAAAACATACGAATGCAGGCATGAAAGAGACCAGATGTTGTTAGCATCATAGCATGTATTTTATGAGCTAGAACATTATCTGTAGAGTTCTCCAAAGAATACCTGTAATCTACACACATTTTCCCCAAATAAATTCTGTTATTTAAGATTCCCTTCTTTTTTAATACGTGACATGGATGTAAGGCATCTAAACATGAATGCAGTCAAAGATCTTTTTAGTATACTTTACAGCAGTTCAGAGTGTAATGGAAAGCCTGGGTTATGCATCTAATTTTTAGCTGTACTGGATACATGATTGCCTTCTTGAGTGGCAATCACAAATTATTATCAAAGGGCAACATAAATGGCATTCAGATTTCAATGACTGAGCTCATTACGACATTTAGAGCACTTACCGCTTATTGTAAGTTTTGCTGATTGCTGCTTATCCACAGATTACAAATATTGCAGAGTACCTTAGACAACCAGAGCCATCTTCTTCCAATTCTACTTATCTCAGCTGGCACCTTGCTTTGTAGGTAATTTGACTGTAGTCAGCAGGCCTACAGGGAAAAGCCAGGAGAAAACTGGAAGTCAGCTTGAGCTAGGTGTGACATCAACTGCACCACCACACACAGAAGTTGAGCTCAATTTACATGAAAGGACATGCTGAAATGCTGCAGACTTCTTCAAGGACCGAAAGTCCAAATTGTCCCATTTTGACACAACTGGAATCCAGTAAGCCATTTCAAACCTTCTCACCGCAAGAGAAGTATCAAGGAGAATTCAAATGAAGTACATTTCCTTGTAGGAACAGAAGTAGAAGAGGGAAGGGCTGGAGCTAAGGCCTTGCTGCAGGGCTGTAGTTCTATTCCAGGGCAATTCTGAAAATGTTGATACCTTCCATTTCATAGGAGCAATTAAATTTTCTAAATATCATCTTAAAGAGGTAGAATTATGAAGAAATTAGTTTTTTCAGACTAAAACCTAACCTGTTAATATCTTTCCATTTAGAGATCAAAAAAGTGACTGTACAGGTGAGTTAGTCAGGTGTGGGCTGGCATCGTGGAGAGCCACAATCAAATCCCTCCTTGCTCATTAAGCATCATTCCCAGTCAAGTCAAATGCTAATATGAGTATTCACCAATTACAAAATCAACCAAGTGGTGTTCCAGGAATGGATCTGTTCCACAGGACTGGGTTTATTTAAGTCCCTGGCAATGCTGGTTTGTAAGCAGTGCTCTGTGTGTGTTTGAGAAAGGGGTGAACACCTTGGTTGAGGCAAGACCTGCTAAGTCAGACACAGGTTCGGTCAGGCCTTGGAGCTTCTGTGAGCAGGAGATGTCCCCAGATATGCAGAAGTCAGCCATCACTTGCGCACTAGGACTTCTCATGACAGTGTTATAAACTACTTGATGTATCATTTGCCAGAATTTTTTCTGTAACAGGCAAAATATCTGAAAAATATCCATTTCACTTCCCTGACCCGTTAGCAGCTTTTCCTACCAGCTTAATCAATGGTAAGAGTGCTCTGAATATTCTGTATTGTTTGCACGTGTCCTGCTCACTCCAGCTTTAATTTGATTTCCCTGCACTGCCAGCAAGAAAACTCTTCTTAGTGTTAGCTAACACCTCTCGGTGATAAAGCTTCTCAGATAATGAAAATAACCATGTTTAATGCTTCAATGCAAATGACCGGTAGCTTTCCAAAGCAGAAAGGCACTTAAAATCATGTTTACATCTTATGGACTACAATATTTTGAAAACACACAGTAATATAGGAATCAAACATTTGAAATTATAGCTTTGCCTTTAATCTAAATATTTCTTCTTTCTTCCTTACCTTACCTATCTTCCTTAGCTCATCTTCTTACCTTACTTTGTATTTCATGTAACAGCTGGACTAAAACCAACCTCAAGAATTCATCAATTCATACTTGGCTCTAAAACAGGATCCTCTATACTCATCTCTCAGGCAGTTATAGTTTTAAAGAGCTTCAAAGACGAAGATTTCAAAATGTCCACAGGAGAGCTATTACAGTACTTCTCTATCCTTCTATACCTATCCAAAGTCTTCCCTGCTTAAAAGTCACAACCACAAAAATGGAGGAAAACTTGTTCACTTCTTTCTTCTGTCTTCTATATAACTTCATTAAGTGCATATTAACAGTAAAACAATGTCCTTTTCTTCAGTGACATTTTTAATATACTAGTGTCAAAACAGTTTGCAAAGCAGATGCCAGACCTTATCCACATTTCACAGACATGTAAAATGAAACATGGAGAAGCTGAGGCCAGGGCCAGAATCCCAGCCCAGGGTCGCGTTTGAGTCCACATCATGTCTCCATCATGCCAGAAGTAATCAAAATCTACCAGCCAGAATTCAAGTTTAGATCATGCTAAAGGGATGTAGCTAAGGGAATGTATTAGTGTTGTCTAAGAGAAGCAAACAAATAATCTTTGCCTCAAGCGTTACAGAGTATGTTGGACCGAAGATAAAGCCAACTACACACTGGAAAAAAGTTGTGTGTGTTGAATTTCCTTACAAACGTCACAGTGTCTGTCTGCTAAGTTGTGACTCCATGTTCAAGACCATGGGGGAGGTAAGAAAGTTACAGCTTCTTCTTTTAGCCCTACTTGGTGTGTATGTGGGCTTCAGGTCATGTTACATGGAGTAGCCATACAGATAGGTAATCTCCCAAAGTTTTTTTCTTTTTTTTTACCTTTACCAGCTGCTGTACACCTACTGTCCTAGAAGGTAATGCTGTTTCTCATCAACTGCTTTGATTTTCTCCAGCTCCACCTTCTAACTATTGCCTTTGTCCACTAGAGTCACGGTTCTTTTCTACAGCCTTTAATACCCATGCAGATCACAAGGCTTATTACCAAGTTATGCCATAAACTGCCTTTTTAATAGACAGTCAGTGCTCCCTCTCTGAACCATTTTCTCTGGTCCTGTAGTTCTTGCAAAGAACTGCTCTCTAGTTCACTGTACTGTGTTATGATCTGTGTGGTTTATTCATAGATGCACTTCACGGCACTCAACTGTATCAAACTGCAGTCCTTACAGTATGGGGCAGGGGGAGAAATATAGCTGTTCCTTCAGGTCCATGGGCATCACACATGTTCTGCATGTGAAGCTTTTGCCTTTTCATGAGTGCTGCTCAGCAGCTCTGAGGAACTGCTGCAACAGCAATTTGCAGTATGGGCCAACGTTTTCTCCACAGACAGAGCAAAACTCTACTGCCACAAGAACAACGCACAAAATCTCTGATAAGATCTCTTGCAGAGATTTCCCCATCCCAAGACACTAGCTATAGGGAAGAAATACATCGCTTATTTTGCCTGTGAATGGGAAACCTGTCTGTATATTTTAACCATCCAGCTGCTACTCAAAGATATAGGGATATATTCAAAGACAAGTTCAGCAATTAACTACCCTGGATGGTTTGCGCTATCCTTTCTTTCTTCTGAAATCTCATTGCATTTGTTTGTCAGAGGAAACAGGGTGATCTAAGTTCTTCCTGAAGGTATTGGTAGCCACAGACAAAACCTGATTAAAAACTGCTCCTACCATGTTGCCTGCTCCTCTATCACATGATGCAATGATTTACATTAATAACAGTAGAGTGCAGAGAAGACCTGCTGAGCCTTTAATAAACTTCCTTTTTCCAATCACTTAAAATGTTCTTTGAAGTTGCAACTGAAGTAATACAAAGCCTGCATAACAGTATACTTGACATTTATGATCTTGGCAATAAATCTGATTTTTTTTTTTACAATGTCTGCTTTTGATTAATTGTAAAAAGTTTACTATAAATACTTTTAGAGAAACAGTGGAATAGTTAATAAACTACATTCTGCATGGTAATACCTTAAATTATAATGGAGTAAATGCCTTAAACCACGTACATTAAATTCAAAGTACTACAAAAAGCCAAATGCTCACAAGTTCAACTTTCATTACTATTCTCATTAGGGAATAATTGTGAGGCACCCTGAATTTCTTCTAGCCTTGGCGTCTATTAATGTAGTGCATAATTCTGTACAGGTTTTAAGTTAAAAGCTCCACTGTTCAAATGTAAGCAACGTTTGTAATGCATCTTAAAACCTCTTATTTTTCACAGTACAGCATGATTAAGTTAGAATAGCAAGAGATTGTAACCTAGACTTGAAAGTCTAAGGAAAAAAAAACACTATTACTATTATTTTTTAGCATGACACAAGCAGAACCCAAGAAATGTAATTATGCCAGAATTTGGCAGAAGAAAAGACCTGGCAGCGAGCTGTGTGGGGTGCATTTTTATCACTTCAGGAAACTGTCTAACCTGCTACTCATGGGTCCTTTTCTGGGAGGGTGCCAAAGCTGAAGGGTAATAGAACTATAATGAACAGCTCCAAATTAAATTATGCTGTTGTAATGTGGCATTATTTGGCGTAAATGATTTCATTGCAATTAAGAAAACAGATACATAGCCCACAGCAGGTGGTTGGTGATGTACTAGCACCAGATAAGTTGGCCTGCCGACAGAAAAAACGGCAAGAGAAAAGATTCTGCATACAGAAGCAGGTCTGCTATCCAGTACAATAAACATAAAGCTGCATTATTAAAGGAGTAACTGATATTGCAGAGCATTAAAATAGCTACTGTATAAACGTTTCTGAAGTGTTTGTCTGACTCGGTGCAGAGGCCAGAACCAGACCTGTGCAGTGTTCAAATTTCATCAGTACCTCACCAAATAGGTGTGAAATGATGGATGTGCCATGATTTGTTATCTGCCCAAGAGAGTTCACTGTTCTCCTAATTACTGCGTGCAACTAAAATCAGCATTTTTAGAAGCTCATTTTGCTTGTGATTCTGCCACTTGTAGACAGTCCTACCACACTCAACAGTTGAAATAAATCAGACTTTATAATAGTTTTGAAGAAGAGCAACCAAAAGTCATGTTCCCTACACTTTCCATTCTCTCTGGTGGTTTTTGGTTTGAATTGTAACTAATTTTTAACACACAAAAAAGTCGCTTTTGCTGATATGTTTTTGCCCTAATTGCTTGTGAACTTGTAACATTTTAAAATCAGCCATTATCATCAACATGAGACAGATAAAGTGCTGAACCGAAGAAGAATCAGGTAATTGCTCATTATAGTTGAATATAAAATAAACAAAGCGGGTGTCATCCAAAAGTTCACTAGGCCTGACTATTTCATCCGTGCATGAACACACAATGCCGATGCACTTCACCGCTCTTTCAAGATGCAACTGAAAGCTCTACACAAACAGGGAGCTCTGTTTATACAAACGCATGATCTGTTCCCTCACCCTGAGGGCTGTGCAAACAGGTAACGACATAGCACAAGGCAGTACAGAAGAGCTTGTGGAGAGCAAGTCCTCCAGATGATATAAAAATCTATACAGCCACAGGGGACAACTTGTTTGCATGCAACAAAAGCCATGCAAACAGATAAGGATGAACACGTATGTCAAAAGAGTCCATTCAATGCAAATTCTCCAAGAATACGAAAAAAGAATATTTTTAAATTCATATAGACAGACTCAAGGTATTTATGGTGACTCAAGACAATGGTGAAAATGTGCCCAAGCCTTGAGAAGTTTTCATGCTCTACATTTTCCTTAGAGATGCTGAATTATATGAGTAGCTTATTTTTTAATATTGTTGCTCTTCGCTGAGATATGTTGCTCTGTTCCCCACATAACACAAAATTATACTTCTCAGCTTCTTTTCCTTCTCTTCATCACACTTCTACAGGCACAACACTTACCATCAACCATCCATAAGCTCTCTTCATTTCAGTCTTTCTAATAATTCACCCCCTATTTCAGACCTGAAGTAAACAGCCTCCAGGTAGATGTTTTTCCAGAACCGTGCATAAGAGATTTTCCCAGTATCCCTCTGCAGAGCCTGCTATCAGCTGACATTTGAGACAAGTTAGGGGCACTCTGGCCTTGTCCAGTTTGCAACTCCTGTGTCTTGGGAAGAACCCATTGGAGAGCAGTAACATAAATACCTGATAAACATCAGGGATTCATATCAGTTGAAGTTCTGAAGACAAAGCAGCTTATGTTTATTGCTCTAAACTGACACAGTACAGCTCTTCTCTGTACCTGAAGAATGTTTATTCACAACGTATTTTAAAAAGAAACTAACAATTGAGATCGTGGTACCGTTTTATCCCACGGCTACCACCAGACATCACCTTCACCATTAATACCAGAAAACATTAAAAAAACCCCCAAGAATACCTAATAGTACAAGCGACTACAAGATAAGTTGAAATAGCCTAAGACTGGATCTTAATCAGAAAAACTCCTTAGAAAAAGCCAAACATGCTATTAAACTAAAGATCAGAATCACAAAAAAGTTGCAAGCTTCATACTTGATGGTTTCCCAACTCTTAGATAAAATAAACCATAAATATATTTTTATCTATCAAGTGTTGGTGTTCTGAAGCTGGTTCTCACTCCTACCAAGCTATCTTGGTCCTGCCTCTTCTCAGACCCTGTTTTTGAAACCCTCAAGAGCAAGGCTGCAATAATCTTCTCTAAACCTCCTCACATTCTTGTACTGTGACAGCTCCAGCGTTTGGGGACACTGTGCATCACAAATGCAGCTACAGACCCCAGAGGGCAGGAGGCAGAAACTTCTCTAAGAAAAGCTCCTGACTGTGGCAACATAACCCTGGACAAAATAAAAAATGCAGTTTTAACCATGCCAGCTTCAGATGAGACTGTGAAACTTACTTGTCAAGGACCCAGGAAGGATATTTCAGCTTCAGCCTGTCTCCAGGGGAGCATACTTTCTGAATGCTGTGTTTTGGCTTTCCATGTCAGACAAGCAAAGCCTTTCAGTACTCCTACTTTACAACTTACTCCTGACTTCAGCACCACAGGTCACATTGCTGCAGTTCAGAGTGTCATACAAGAGCACCAAGCCACAGGAAAACAGCGGAAATTTGTAGTGGCACAGAACAGCCTTTTTAAAAAGGCAGGAGCACTGCATCTAGAGACACAGGCTCATAGGATAATTTAGGTTGGAAGGGACCTGAGGAGGCCTCTAGTCCAATCTCCTGCTCAAGGCAGGGCCAGCTCTGGGGCCAGACCAGGCTGCTCAGGGCTTTATCCACTCGAATCCTGAGAACCCTCAAGGATGTAAAACCCCTCCACCCCGCCAATTTGTTGTCATTCACAATTATGATGAGAATGCACTCCCTCACCTCCTCCAGGCCACTGATAAAAATGTTAAACAGAGTGAATCGCAGCATAGACCTCCCACAGTATTCTACTTGTCACTGGCACCCATTAAGTTAAAACACTAGGTTAGAGCAGGAGAGAAAAGCCCAAAGCAGACAGAAGTACTGGCAGCATAATTCACTGACAGTACGCTAGGACTGTGGCTTTGCCTGTTCTGCCCTGACACATCAAGCCAGCTCACCTACGTCCTTTTTTGCTTCAAGATCCAATCAAGCTCTATGCACCTTGGCCAGTATTCAGCAAAAGTCTATAATAATTAGCTGTCAAGTGTTTCACTACTCCTCCACAGCAATCTTACTCACATACAGCAGTTCATCACAGATCATGCCTAACCCTCTATTTCCTCCAACAAAGAAGAGAATAATTTTTTCAAAGTTAATGAAAAGGCATCGTGTATATGTTACATACATACATATATATTATTTCTATATGTAGGTTTCATTAAAACGCATAATTTTTTTGTCTTCTCTGCAATACAGAATCACATAACAGATAGTTCAGTAATGAGAATCCCACCAATACGACTAGAGAGAATTAAAAAAAGCCAGTATTGTGCTCACTAAAAGGCCCATACTTCACCCCGATGGACTCAGATATTCTTCCAGCAGCAGTGCTGGCCATCACTGATCCGTGTTAAAACTAACCTTAAAAAAAGAGGGATTATTTCTGGTTCTCCCCAGGTCCTGTGTCTGGTTCCTCAGGTTGCCCTGCAAACAGCTGTTCTGGTGCACTTTCAGGAGTGGCTCTAGGGACAGGAGCACACAACCAGAAGAGCTTGCCCAGTTGTCACTGGTATCTGTGGGATCATGGCTTAGTTTATGACAAGAACCATTACATGGATATATTCTATAACAGAAAGCAATAACAACTTTGCATAAGCAGCAATAATCTCCTTAAATAACGATGATGTAGATATTTCTTTTATTCAGTCTGTATTCCAACTCCAAACCGAGTTTTAGGCAATAATATCAAAATTACACATTAAAAAAAAAAAAAGTATGACCATAACCGGTCCCTGAAAGAGAAAGCAATGACTAGATAAGTCTGTGCATCCTTCACATATCCTCTGTGGCTGCTGGCTGGTTAACCAGTGCAAGGAATTTCATTTTCCTCATGGAGTCAGAACCCTGCTGGGTGAGGAAATTAAGATACAGAGGAAAGGGGGAGACAAATTTTGCTGCATTTTAAAACCACCTTTTCCAGACACAGAGAAACAATATGGATAGGGGAGAAAAGCTTTATTAGTGATAGAGTTTTAAGGGCTTCCATCACTTCTGTTAGGGCATTACTGAAAAGTTAAGTATTTCTCAGCTGTGATTTACTTTCCCCTGATTTTTTACTCTGTCTTTTCACTTATTTATGTTCCTAAGAAAGATGAGCCAGGGGACTGCACAGCACAGAATGAGACAACCAGCCTAGTACCCCATGCATATATTACAGAGGTTGCTGATACTCTTTTACTAGTGCCATTAGCCACTTGAAATTAGTCCAATGAGTAGGATCTCATGTATTTCCATCTTAGTTTGATCTGAGCACCTTCTGCTCGTTGTCCGTATTGCTAAGCTCTAGAATTAAAGGACTTATGTGCTTCCTTGTGATAGGGCACTCTCCATGTAACGTTGCAGATCCTGTAACCAGTGGTTTGACCTGTCAAGCTCCCTTAGTCCTGTATCGTGTCCCATTCCAGCCCAACAAGTCACCCTCAGCAACCCAAAAATCGCCTGGGTTTTTGGGTTAGCTCTTTGGGGGTCTACAGAGCAAGCAAAGTAATGCTAAAAGCTCTGCGAAGGAGTTTCCAAAGAGAATTGTCTGTAAATCCTGCATATTTTTGGTGCTTTTGGTAAAGTAACAATAACCTCCTCATTCTGCCCTCTGCGATACCCTCATCATATGTACTATCTCACAGAAATGACAGTCAACTTCCCAGTAAGTTAGGAGAGTACTAGAGAAACACCTTAAGAGCAAGAGTTTTTGAGAGACTTCTCAGGCTGTCTTTTATATGGTAAATTATCAACATTCCTTTCACCCTTAAGTGGTATCAATTTGAGGCACCAGAGGTCTGTGGTTACATCCTTGACATTTGCTGGTACAGTGAGACCTCTGTGACACCCCTAAATTCACCAGCAAATGTCAGTGGTATTGAAGTGGTAAAACATGAACATCAGCGATTTCTTGACAATGTAGGTGCCTCTCATCCAGCTACTGTGCTTGTATATCCTCAGGTTTGTAATTCCTGACACTTATCCAGCTTCGGACTCCATGTTTTTAAGATTCTGCAATGATTATGATTACTAAAGCAAGAGAATAAGCAAACACTCTTCTTCCCTTTACTATAAGCAAACTGACTTCTGCTGCTGCCTTTGCAATGTTTCTGGCATATGCTTCATAAATAGCCACCATCAACAGAAAGAGCAGCTTGCTGGATAGAAAGCTGGCTTGGTCCCAAAAGCACTGTCACATCCCAACTTCCTTCCCTCAGAAAGTGTTATTTTTTAAGAAAGCTTACACTTCAGGAGGAAGAAGCATTTTACAGCGCTGCTTTCTCAAGCTCAAGAAAATCAGTTTGTCCAAGTTTCCAGAATGTTTGCATCTCTCCATCTGCTGCAGCTAGTGCTGCCATCACCAAATACTGACAGCAGGGATCTGCCAATTGCTGTGACTTGCTTTTTTTTGTTTTTGTAAAAAACAAACCGTGAGAACACATTGTTTTTTAAAATGATGTCACAACATTAAAAAAAAGTTTGCTTGCAGAGTGGTCTTTCTCATTCCCTTTGCAAAAGTATCTCTCTCCTTACAGAAAATGACAAAAAGAGTAAAAAATACCATTTGTTGGTTGCTCAAAGCACCTGCATGTATTGCCTTAGGCCTGGCAGACTTGTTAATCCTGAAACCCCTCACTCGAGCCAGCTGTGACTCCTTCTGCACCTGCCTGCACACCCTGTGGGGATGGGACGTGGATCTGCCACCTCACTCTCCTTGGTGCAGAGCCACCCAGGACTCCTGTAACAACCAGCTCAAGGGCAGATAATGTTATGCCTGACAGGGAAAGCCCTCAGAGTTAGGGTAAATCAAACATGTATTACATTATCTGCTTGAAAGGTGCAATTCATGCCACTCCCCAGCTAACTTTGGATCTGGTTCTGTAGCCTTTGCACTGTACTACCTCTTCAGATGAACTGCTTTACTAAAGCCCTTGGAGTTACTGATGTAAAATCATTTGCTCAGTGCACGTTACAGAAGCTGAGGCACTGGGGCTGTTCACCTGGACAGTCAATATGAAAACCAATGCCTGCTCCCAGCTACGCTGCAGCCTCTCTTCTCATCCTAGTCAATCTATGCCCTGCATCACTGCAGTTTACTTTATTATCTCCATGTTTTTTCTCACTCCTGTTTACTGTCTCTTCCCTCTCCTTGGTTACTGATCTTTTTCCTTCTCTCTGATCTTATCAGGGGCCACAACAGTAACAAACCCCTTCCTATATGAGGAGGGGAAACTGCTTTCCAGAACCTGTCTGTAGTGATTGTGTACTGGGTAGAACATGACACCAGTTGCTTCCTTCTGTAGGATTCAAGCTCACTACCACCAGTCTCCTCTTTTTGACTACCTGCTGGGTTAACTCAGATCCTCATCTTTACTATACACTGCTACTGCATGTGAAGTAGCCGCAATGACTGCCTGTGCATCATTTCCAAAAATAATTATATATCCATTAAAAAAATATGACCCACTCTTAACCATTTACATGAGAAAAATTACATGAAATAAACTCTGAATGTGGTAAGAAGTGAAAGTATTTTCAGCTATTCCAAGCACTAAAATAAAGTTAAACTGGCGTTTTCAAAAACTATACTCTATCCTAACCATCAAAATTGCTCTACATTTTGTCTTCATTGAAAACAATCTGAACAGCAATCTAATTTGAGGTTGGATAGATGAGCTGTCACACACTGGATATGCATACACAAGGCTGTCTCTCATATAATGTCAATTGTACTTTTCATTTTGTGGATAAAACCAACAGTCACCGTGTTTAAAAAGTGAAAAGAGGTTTTTCTGGCATCATCATGCAGTAGCAAGGTGCCTAAATAGCTAGTTAAAAAAAAATTTCTAAGACGGTCTGGTCCCAGGTTCAAGGTTTTGGAACCTTTTCCTCTTAACAGTGGTGAGATATAACAGCTATTGAGTGAGACTAAGGGAGCAGTAGCCTCTTCTGCAATGTCTGATAAGATGAATTGGAAAGGAGCAATCACAAGAAGTCCCACATAAGCATGCAATATCCATGATGACAAAACCTGCCATTTAAATCCCGAGAACCTGGTCACTAAGGCAATGTTGTCTTGCATAAGAGATGCTGGAGCAAAAAAGGCAGCTAATATGTCATTGTGGAAATCCGGTATCTGGTTTGTCGGCAAAAAAACCAAGAAGTGGAAAAGGGGTGAACTTCAGCGGTTCCACTTTCCATCTGTGAACCTCCCTCCTTTGTGTTATGCCATGATATAGCTTGTCAGAGCAGAGCAGCGATACTAACGGTAAAGCAGCCTTCCTTGCAAACCACTTGTCTTTCCTATGTACCGACACCGCCTGGCTCAGCAGGACCTCAGCCTGAGCCCGAGTCCAGAGGCAACGCTGTAATACTCATGCAAAGACTGAACAAGAGTTGTGCCATTAACCGCTTAAAGGCAAATACATCAGACACAAAAAGAAACTACATTAAAAATTCTGGCCAATTTAAGTGATACAAAAAGTCTGGCTGTGGCAGGGATCGTCTTTTTGTTATGGGCTGTAAAATGTCTCGCTCACAAAAGCCCAGCAAGAACTCAAGGTGCAACACAAAAAAGAATGCCACTGAATATATTAAACAGTGAGTTGAAGCCTGTTTTGAGTAAATAAATGGAGAAGATAAATGAATGTTAATGGGTGCATAATTTAACCGAAGCATCACAAATAAGGAGAACAATTTTAACTTGACAAAAAGAGAGGAAGAGAGACACTGTTCCAGAGTTTAGAATTTTGTATTAGCACAGACATGTTCTTGGTAAAAGCAATTTTCCTTCTCTCTCCCACTGAGCCATATTTGTCCCTGTTGCTACTATACTGATTTCAACAGAGTATCATCAGGAAGAATCTAAGAACAGCTAGTTTGTCATTATGCTTCCCTCAGTAACAAACTGAAGCATGCTGTGTTGCGAGTGAATGTGGTGAAATACTAAAAGACAGCAATTAGGAAAATGGTAAATATTACCTCTCTTCCCATCCTAGAACTGGCAATCTGTAAACCCAGATTTTATGCTGGCTGATCACTCAGTTCCTGCCTCCATTATTTACTCTAATATCCAAAGAAGTATTTTTTAAATGCTGGCTCCTCAAACTTGAAAGAAAAAGTCAGTATCTTAGATGCTATTTTGAAGGTAGAGGATAGATAAAGTTGACAGCTGAAGGCCATGGTCTTCAATGTTTTAAGTCATGTTAAGGAAGAAAAATGTTAATCAATTTTTGAAACTGTTCCAAAGTTTGTAACCTCCCCAAAAGAGTAAATATTTAATTTCTAAACTATCAGGTTTGAAAGGGCCAGTCGAATCTGGCGAATCAACAAATGGTTTCAGGACTGGTGCTACAGCCAGGGGTTCAGCTACTTAGACCATAGGACTCACTTTGAGAAACCTGGTCTACTGGGGACTGATGGGTTCCATCTGTCAGAGAAGGGGAAGAGCACCTTCAGTCATAGGCTTGCCAAGCTGCTGAAGAGGGCTTTAAACTAAAGTTGCTGAGGGAGCAGAACCTCAAGCCATCCCACTCCTACCAGTTTGATGCCAGTGCCAGCAATAAATGCCCAGGGCCTGGAAAGTGATCACAGATCGGCAGGAGAGCACCTGAAGAGCAGCACAAAGGAATTCCAGCCACTCCAGCCACTAAGTCAGCTTCACTGGGGGCCCAACTTCAATGCCTCTATGAAACGCACGTAGCATGGGGAATAAACAAGAGGAGTTAGAGGTGGGCACATGCCTGCAGGGCTATGATCTTATTGGCATCGCAGAGACATGGTGAGATGGCTTCTGTGACTGGAGTGTTGGAATGGAAGTATACAGGCTCTTGAGGAAGGACAGGCAGGGGAGACAAAGAGGGAGTGTTGCTCTCTGTGTCAATGACCAGCTGGAGTGCATGGAGCTCCGCCTGGGGATGGATGAGGAGCCAACCGAGAGCTTATGGGTCAGGAGGGCAGGGACAGGTGACATTATAGTGGGGGTCTGCTACAGGCCACCCAACCAGGAAGACCAAGCAGATGAGGCCCTCTATAGACAGATAGGAGCAGCCTCATGTTCACAAGCCCTGGTCCTCATGGGGGCCTTCAACCACCCCGATATCTGTTGGAGGGACAACACAGCAGGGCATAAGCAATCCAGGAGGTTCCTGGAATGCATTGATGACAACTTCCTTCTCCAAGTGATGGAGGAGCCAACGAGGAGAGGTGCTATGCTGGACCTTGTTCTCACCAACAAGGAAGGGCTGGCGGGGAATGCAAAGCTCAAGGGCAGCCTTGGCTGCAGTGATCATGAAATGGTGGAGTTCAAGATCCTTAGGGCAGCGAGGAGGGGGCACACAGAAAGCTCGCTACCCTGGACTTCAGGAGAGCAGGCTTTGGCCTCTTCAGGGATCTGCTTGGTAGAGCACCATGGGATGCAGCCCTGGAGGGAAGAGGGGCCCAAGAAAGCTGGTTAATATTCAAGGATCACCTCCTCCAAGCTCAGGAGCGATGCATCCCAACAAAGAGGAAGTCAGGCAAAAATGCCAGGAGGCCTGCATGGATGAACAAGGAGCTCCTGGACAAACTCAAACACAAAAAGGAAGCCTACAGAGGGTGGAAGCAAGGACGGGTAGCTTGGGAGGAATACAGAGAAATTGTCCGAGCAGCCAGGGATCAGGTTAGGAAAGCTAAAGCCCTGACAGAATTAAACCTGGCCAAGGATGTCAAGGGCAACAAGAAAAGCTTCTATAGGTACGTCACTGACAAAAGGAAGACGAGGGAAAATGTGGGCCCTCTCCAGAAGGAAACGGGAGACTTGGTTACCCAGGACATGGAGAAGGCTGAGGTACTCAATGACTTTTTTGCCTCAGTCTTCACCAGCAAGCGCTCCAGCCACACGGCCCAAGTTGCAGAAGGCAAAGGCAGGGACTGGGAGAATGAAGAACCACCCACCGTAGGAGAAGATCAGGTTCGAGACCATCTAAGGAACCTGAAGGTGCACAAGTCCATGGGACCTCATGAGATACATCTGCGGGTCCTGAGGGAACGGGCGGATGAAGTGGCTAAGCCACTATCCACCATATTTGAGAAGTCATGGCAGTCTGGGGAAGTTCCCACTGACTGGAAAAGGGGAAACATAACCCCCATTTTTAAAAAGGGAAAAAAGGAAGACCTGCAGAACTACAGGCCAGTCAGTCTCACCTCTGTGCCCCACAAGATCATGGAGCAGATCCTCCTGGAAACTATGCGAAGGCACATGGAAAATAAGGAGGTGATTGGTTACAGCCAACATGGCTTCACGAAGGGCAAATCATGCCTGACAAATTTGGTAGCTTTCTATGATGGGGTTACAGCGTTGGTGGAAAGGGGAAGAGCAACTGATGTCATCTGCCTGGACTTATCCAAAGCATTTGACACTGTCCAGCACGACATCCTTGTCTCTAAATTGGAGAGACGTGGATTTGATGGACGGATCACTCGGTGGATAAGGAATTGGCTGGATGGTCACACTCCAAGAGTTGCGGTCAACGGCTTGATGTCCAAGTGGAGAGCAGTGACGAGTGGCATTCCTCAGGGGTCGGTATTGGGACCAGCGCTGTTTAACATCTTTGTCAGCAACACGGACAGTGGGATTGAGTGCACCCTCAGCAAGCTTGCCGACGACACCAAGCTGTGTGGTGGGGTCAACACGCTGGAGGGAAGGGATGCCATCCAGAGGGACCTTGACAGGCTTCAGAGGTGGGCCCGTGCGAACCTCATGAAGTTCAACAAGGCCAAGGGCAAGGTCCTGCACATGGGTCGGGGCAATCCCAAGCCCAAATACGGGCTGGGCAGAGAATGGATTGAGAGCAGTCCTGAGGAGAAGGACTTGGGGATGTTGGTTGACAAGAAGCTCAACATGAACCGGCAATGTGCGCCTGCAGCCCACAAAGCCAACCGTATCCTGGGCTGCATCAAAAGAAGCATGACCAACAGGTCGAGGGAGGGGATTCTCCCCCTCTACTCTGCTCTCATGAGATCCCACCTGGAGTCCTGCGTTCAGCTCTGGGGCCCCCAACATAAGGACATGGAGCTGTTGGAGCGAGTCCAGAGGAGGGCCACAAAGACGATCAGAGGGCTGGAGCACCTCTCCTATGAAGAGAGGCCGAGAGAGTTGGGTTTGTTCAGCCTGGAGAAGAGAAGGCTCCGGGCAGACCTTATAGCAGCCTTCCAGTACCTAAAGCGGGCCTACAAGAAAGCCAGAGGACTTTTCACAAGGGCCTGTAGTGATAGGACAAGGGGTAATGGCTTTAAACTGAAAGAGGGTCGATTTAGATTAGATGTAAGGAAGAAGTTCTTCAGTGTGAGGGTGGTGAGGCACTGCAACAGGTTGCCCAGCGAAGTTGTGGATGCCCCCTGCCTGGAAGTGTTCAAGGCCAGGCTGGATGGGGCTTTGAGCAGCCTGGTCTAGTGGAAGGTGTTCCTGTCCATGGCAGGGGGGTTGGAACAAGATGATCTTTAAGGTCCCTTCCAACCCAAACCATTCTATGACTCTATGAATCAGGTGTTTAGAAAGTGCTGAGAAAAAGAACATCAAAGAGGAGTTATCTAGTTGGTTCAAATTAATACTAACAGAAACAAAAAAGAAGACAGAAGAATTAATGGAAGGCAAAATGGTTTGAAAATCCACAAGAATATTACAGCTCTCCTTTGTTACTCTCGGTGAAATAATTTAAACAACAGCTGTTTACTATAATATTTAATGAGCACCGCAGAGCTACGGTAATCCCAGCTCAGGTATTTGCACAAAGCACTTAATCTTGCTGTAGTTCTTGACTCTGATAGATCAGCCCAGAGACTTGCAAATGTGGGAAATCAGTCATGTGCAGCACTCGGTAGATCTCTTGGCTGCCTGGCTCCTTGAAGGAGGTTTGCTGAGCTTTTGCAGAACATGCTGTCACAGAAAATAAGCAAAGAGCAAAGGAAATGGGTGAAGACGCTGGCCTAAGGAGAGTTATGGAAACTAATGACTGGGCCGTAACATGGGAAAGGAACAGGACAGAGAACATTAAGTGAGCCAGAAGGGAAATTAAAGCCTTTCTAGGCTAATGTGAGTTATGAGGAGGCTCCTCGTGGCATAAGTAGACAATTTATCTTCCTGTAAAAAAAACAAAACAAATCTGGGAGAGTAATCTAGCTAACTATGCAATGACTTTATAGACACTGCTTGAACAGAAGATACTTTTTCCATGGGTTGTTTCCTCTGCATTTTCTGCCTGTTTCCCCATGTAAGAGCATTCCAAAATCTTCCCTTAGACTGCACTCTGTTGAAGTGAAAGAGAATAATTTGGTACTAACATTATAATCTCAGTGAAAAAAAGAGATTTCCTGCTGTGGTCCTAAAATCTCTTACTTCTCTACTATTCCTCAATTAATGGCTATGGCAGCAAGGGACTGAATTAGAGAAACTCTGCTTAGCAGTCCTAGTAATACCACTACTGTCCAGTTTAATCTTTCAATCATCAGTACCTAAGCAAGGAGTCTTGCTGTTATCATGAAAGTAAATACTGTGTTGCACCTCTTCAGAGTGGTACAGAAAATAACATTCCTCCGTAAGAGCTGAATGCTCTCACAAACAACTATGCTGGACTGGTTTAGGGCTCACAAGAGCAAGACAACTTTTTCTAGAGACAGTTTTAGACTCCCATAGCCTGAGTTATATTTATCACCAAATATAACATCTTTTGCTCTGCTTTATTACTTGGATACCAGACTACCAGGCCAACAACTGATTTCAAACAGTCTGCTAAATCCCTTAGAGCAGATTTGCCACTTCCTTGACATTGCTTTCGTCTCTATTTAGATTAGTAATCTCGACTGTAATCTGGATGACTAATCTGGTAAAAATCTTTACAGACAATTGCCAGTCACTAAATTCAGAAATATAAATTTGAATAGAAATAAAATTATATACCTCACAGGTATAAAACATCAGAGAAGGGCCACGACAAAGGACACTCCTTACGTTGGAAAACTGGACGAGTGAGACAGAAAAGCCTGATGGCTTTCCAGAGCAAACATGAGTATGAGAATGGCTGGAGGTTAATTAGTTTAGGATTGGAACTTGCTGACTATGTAAGATGGTGTAACATTTAAAAAAAAAAAAAGTTACTTGGTGTGTAAAGTAAGAAAAGCCACATTTCGATCCTTCTAGAAAGTGGATGCACAAAGTTCTGATGGGGAGGGACTAAAGTCAATAGGGTTACAAGGGTGTTAATCAGGACACCATTCAAATCAATGTACATGGGACTGCAGATAAGAAAGGCAGTCCTAGTCTTCAAGGGGAAAAATAGCTGTATTAGAGCCTCAAACAATAGCCTGAGAGGTGAAAATTTAAGATGATCTTGTGCTACCACCGCTCTGTATTAAGCACTTTCCCTCCTTCCCCTTTTTTACCTGTGATCTGCACTACATCTATCTGATAATGAGTCAGAAATGTCATATAATTACACTTCAAAGAGGCTAGTGTAATTGATGATCACCGAAAGCTGGCTTTCCTATAATTTGCTAAAAGGAATGAAGCTCCTTGTGTGCTTTCGGGGGCACCACTAGAGCAGAGATGTCTAATTACTAGGAAGTTCAGTTCAACAGATGTCAACACACCAGCTCTAATAGCTATTTCATAAGGACAAAGATGTAACACGGACTGAAGGAGCTCTTCTAAACTTGTAAATTTCACTCTGCCCCTTTCCCCAACATTCAATAAGAGCTACTAAAGAAACCTGTGAAAGACCTAATTCCAGCTGTAGCTTCAACACGGGCTAAATGATGCCTTAGCCAAAGCATTGCTGGTGTCAAGCTGGAAAGGCTGGAGAGCCTGTTGCATGGCTAAATGTTTTTTTCATGTGAAATGTCTTGGCAAAAAGGTGTAAAGTGAGGAGGAGGAGGAGGAGGAAAAGAAGAAAAACTGAGACATCATTGTTATCACCGTAGTTCCTACAAGGAAAAGCAACTCTATTGACAATAAAGGTTCAGGAATTTGTCACATTGAAGCAGCCTATCTCCAATGCGGTTAAGGCAACTGAGGAAAAAGAATGAGAGGTATCTTGGTGATGACCAGCTACCTGCCCTCTCACAGGCAACATGTCTTTGGTGAAAAACTAGCTTTTGCACCATTTTCCTTTCTGCCAGCTCTAAGAAAACTGATGATGACTATTTCACCAAACTCCGACCTTACAACAACAGAGGGACACACAACAGTAGGTGGAACCCTGCATAATTTCACACTTCTTGTGCTTTAACTCACTAGATTCACTAATGATTAAAGAACAGATCCGAGAGCACACACACCAAACCTGAGGCTCCTTGTTGAACCTACCCAAAAAAAGACTATCATGTGCTGGGCTACCTCCACTGCACAAAGCAAGTGAGAGCATGACTGTCCACAGAATTTCTACACAGAAACCTACCAGCACTATTTCTCTAGTTACTACCCAATTTTTTCCCCACTGTCTTGAAGAAGGTATTATGAGTCAGAAGGAAACTGTATGTATATACAGGAAACTGTGTTAGATGGTAGTTACAGGGGAAACAAGATCTGTGCCTGTGCTATTCAGACTTATTTTGAGGACAAAGTACTCAAAGTAGAAAAAAACAAAGCTTGAGCTGCAAAGGAAAGTGTGCATCTCGTTAGTATTTGTTTCTGTGCCCTGGCACACAAGCTGAGCTTTTTTTAGGCACCATCACATTAAAGCTCAATTAAAGTAAGCACAGGGCTTAGTGAGCTTCCTGAGAAGGTGAGCAGTCATCAGGGTTTTGAGATAGTCTCCCTTCCCTCTGGTCCTACTCCAAGGAGGAAGAAATCATTAAATGATACTTAGCCATTTATACCCATCGACTCTGAGCGCTCTGCCATATGCAGAAGCCCTGTGCCAATCCTTCATTAAGATAAACAAAGATATATTTCTATTAATTCTCTCTTGTTATGAGATTCCTAATTTAGGGGAATAATATCTTTCTAGCACAGAACATGCCCTCCATTAACATTTATCCGCCTTATTTTTGAGCTAGGACAACACAACGAGGAGAATTTAAAATCGCATATGGCACTGTATTTGGCAGTTGTTGTCCAATGGTGGTCGCTGGAATGAGACAGAAGATTATGTAAGGTAGTAGCTGCTCCTTTTTCTTTTTTTTTTAATTTATTTTTGTGGATTTATATTACAGTTTTATCCTTTTTCTAATAGGGAGATAATATGGAGTATTTTAAAAGTAACCAGTAGCTACTCATACATTGTTGAAAAGCTGGGTTTTAAAGATTAAAGGCAACAAGAGTTACACAGAGAAGCTGATTTTAATTTCTCATTTCTCTCTCCATTCTCCTCTTCACTTACCCCCTGCCACGCACACACACTCTCTGCTGGCCACTCTGTGTCTTCATACAGATCACTTAAAATAATCTTATTTCTGTTTATTTCCTTGGCAATTCTCTGTTCACTAAAAGTTTATGCTTTTTTAATCTGTTTATTACACCCTTCCAGCTTTATTTCCTAATCCTCTTTTGTTCTTTCTATTTTTGATGGTTTTTAACTGGGAAAGCTGCCTTCTTTTTTCCTGCGAGCTTTAAATAAGTTCTTTAATCATATGAGCAGCAAAACGTACTCCTGCATGCTGCACTCACCTTCTGAGGAGCCTTCCCTGACAAAGTGCTTCCTCCTGATCTCTCTTTTCAAGTCTTGCTTACAGAATACTAAAAACTTAAAAAGTAGCTAATAGAAAGAACAGATAATATTAAACACAACTTTTACAGAGCATTCACAGGCACCAGAGAGGTGTACACATGCACTCATGCACAGTCTTAGACTGAGCAATTTCACAATAAAGGTAAAACACCTACTCCAAGTTATTAGCCCAAGTGATGCTGCCATGAGCAAGGTATATGTACTACTCCAGCGCCTCCTACTCTGTCTAGCCACTCACTCACTCTTTAAGCAATCCTTGCAGAACACGACTATGGCCGCTTTCCTGTGCCCACAGTCTTACTTACCCGCCTAGCCTTAGCCTCATGCATTTGTCCTATTAAACTGCAAAAGTATGTCAATAATGTTCATCAAGTAAAAACAAAAGTTCACATATAAGGCCTGACAGGATAATGTTTTATCCTCACTTGGCAGAGGTGAAAAATGGCTATGCAAGCCCATGGAAATTTAGCCTTATGTACCTAAGGAAATAAAGTATCTTAATGACTTTTTATAATATAGATTTTCTTTATTTTACTGGTTCATGAATCTAGTACTGAAGTCTCACAAATACTACTCAAATTACATCAACTTTGTAATACTGCAAGTCTAAATGACTGCAGACAGTAATGAATGTTGTTAAAGTAATTTCAGAGACAAATCAAATTACAATATTCTTCTCAAGATCAGGCTGCGTCAATGTAACATTTTTGTATGTTGAGTGTGCCAGATTTACAGGAGATGTGACCATACTGTTCTTGCTTTCCTTCTCAAGTTAATAAATACAACTGTGAAGAAATGGGGGTGGTTTCTTTCTGCAGTAAAATCCTGCCACACCAGTGGCCAAAAAAAATCAAGGGATATTATTCAGTCTCCTTTTCATCTCCAAAGAGATTAGCAATATGTTGTGGTTTAACCCCAGCCAGCAACTAAACACCACACAGCCACTCGCTCACTGCCCCCCCAGCAGGATAGGGGGGAAGACAGCTGGAAGGGTAAAAGTGAGAAAACTCGTGGGTTAAGAACAGCTTAATAATTGAAATAAAATAAAATAATAATAATACTAACAATAACAATAAAAACTGTAATGAAAAGGAAAATAAAAAAAAAAGAGAGAGAGAAATAAAACGCAAGAAAGACAAGTGATGCAAATGAAAAACAATTGCTCACCACCAACCACCCAATGCACAGCCAGTCCCCAACAGTGGCCCCCGGCCAACTTTCCCCCTACTTTATATGCTGAGTATGACGCCATATGGTATGGAATATCCCTTTGGGCAGTTGGGGTCAGCTGTCCTGCCTGTGTCCCCTCCCAACTTTCTGTGCACCCCCAGCCTACTTGCTGGCAGGGCGATATGAGGAGCAGAAGAGGCCTTGACTCTGTGTAAGCACTGCTCAGCAATAACGAAAACATCCCTGAATTATCAACCCTGTTTCCAGCACAAATCCAAAACATAGACCCATACTAGCTACTATGAAGAAAATTAACTCATTAACCCAGCCGAAACCAGCACACAATATTAGAAAGGGAAACACAGCTTTAATTAGTCTGGTCACACAAAAGGAAAAATACATGACGGCTCTTGCAGATAAATCAAGGGAAAGATATAAATCGCATCTCAGAAGGCGAATAGTAATTTTCTCCTGGATCTCAGACTAGGTAAAATCCATTACATTACTTCAGTCCTGTAGCAGAATAGCTACATGCTTGTGACTTAACACTGTGAGCATTTCTAAAATACATGTACTGATTTCTCGGTTTGGTGAACATCAATATGTGTAAGCCAAATAGTTACTAAGGCAAACTTTAGGCTGCTATTTACTGTGAAGAACAATCAATCTTAAAATTTACCTTAATGTAGTAAACATCACATGGTTCCTACATTATTAAAACATGTCGCAAGCACTAGATATTTCTCTAACTCCAAGTTAGCTCAAGTGGCTCAGTACTCTTACAGGCCTTGTACCATACCTGACATTTCACTCGCCTGCCTCTCTTTTACCCATGCACTTGTTCAGTGAAGCTAAACTTTTACAAGTAGGTATTTCAGAAACCGCTTCTCTGGAAGAGACATTTCAACCTCTTCTTCCCGGCTTAGTGTTTGAAACAGATACGCCAGTGTTGCTTTCTAATGCAAATCCAAATTCCCCTACGTAGAATGGGATTAGCCTGGGCCTGTCTCACCGGGCAGAAACTCTTCAGCCTGAAATGTTACGGAGCAGATACAGATGGCTTTTGACAGAGAAGATCAGGATGACTTTGTTAAAATGGAAAGTAAAGCACAATTAATGATGGGATTCAAAATGTAAGACACATAGCCAGGGCAAGGCCTTGAAAAAGACAAAACCGTACCTGAACTTATGGTGAACCACACTGTCGCAGTACTGCTGCAACGGGGGGAGAGAGAGCAAAAAGTGCCTTCACTTTCCACACAAGCAACTTCGCAGAATAGCTCCATCTCCAGAGTGCACTTGGCACAGTGCAAAGCTACATCTGCAGGATACATATCAACTTTCTCCTGGGGGTTAGGAGTGCTGGAAGTGCAGCGTGTTTTGCTCATCAGCCTGTTAGCATGCCTGCTTCGAGCAAGAGCAAAAGTTACCAGAGGCAGTTAGCCAGCAGAAGAGCTCCTTGCTCTGCAGCTGCCCTGCGCTGGCAGGAGGCTTCCCACGCCAGCGATACAGCTGGCTAGCATGCTGCACCGGTATTTTGCTCTAAGGTTTGCATTTGTCCCTTAATTATGTTGCGACGTTTAAGTCTATGGAGACCTGAGCAATTAGATGTAAAACTATGACAGTTATAAAGCCCTGAAATATGATCACACGATGTGACTTCAGGACTGACAGAACAGCCCCAATTATAACTTTGCATGTGAATGCTGCTTCGTACCATGAAACTGCTCCTCAGCTGTACCACGGCATCTGCCTAGACTGGTTTAAGGATACAGAAAACATTTTAAATCCAAACCAAAGTAACTTTATTCATTACGTAAATACATTTATAGTAAGTGTGGCTCCACCAGGGCTCACAGGAGAGAAAATGGCTCTCTTGCATGGTTTCATCAAAACTACATTATGGAAACAGAAGAGCACAAAGGGAACCAAATGCATACGACCTACAAACAAACAATAATAAAATAGCATTAAGGCAGTGAATCCAAGCCCTGAAAAAGTTAGGAAATGCCAGAATTTAGCTTGTCTGTGTGATGACAATTTGCCCCTGCCTCCTGCATATATGCAGTCCAGGAGAGTTTTCATGACATGAATATTCACTTTGTCCTACAGGATCCCTCTGTCTCTCTGAACGGACAATGCTCCCTGAATAAGCAGCACTTCCATATTTTCGCCTTCTCCTAGAGATCCAATGTGCCGCTCTATGCCTTATTTACTGCGTGCTGCTCTGAAAGACAGAATTACTCATTTTTTCAAAGGGTTTTCTCTGGCACTCACAATGTAGTATCTGAAAGCTTCTCAAATATTAATGACATCTGTTTGCACAACATGCCTGTGAGATGATACGATGTGTAAGAAGGTAGCTTGTTTTGGACTGGGCAGCAGTCAGCCTTTTAACAACCTTACCAGCTCCAGCCGGGAAACCATGAGGTGCTCTCTATAAAGGGCTGAGAGTGTGACAGATAGACGAGAGCCTTCAGCTGGGAGAATGAGGGAAGAATTGCCTGTACTAAGGGTGTGGGGCTGTGATAAGAAGGCTGTTTTGCTTGAGAATTGCTTGAGTTTTGTGAAAAATTAACGCTCAGCCAAAAGAAAGGAGAGTGTGAATCCTACTCTGAGCTGAAAAGCAATCCAGCTTGCTTTATAAGCAGGTAGACAGGTTGTTACAGAGCACTGTCACCCCATTTTTTACATGGGGAAACTGAAACACACTGAAATAAGGACAGATAGCAGCCACCACTGTAGTGTACCGAATTTGGCACCTGGGTCTTGATTTTGGGGAACACCTGCTGCTTCCTAAACCATTATAATATTCAAATTGTAGCATTTAAACAGCTCATTTTCAACTGTGAGAGCATGGTGACTTTGCCAATCAGGCCCCAGGGGTTCAAGGCAGGCACCAGGTGATCGGGGACAAGCGATTAGCGACCTTCTCTCAGATTTCTCATCTCACTTACTCACATCTCTGGCAAAGGATGGAAACCCACTCCATGGGCAGCAGTCAATGGCCTTGAATATGAGACAGCTCTCTAGCAGGTGCCCATCATCTGCTACATCACCTCCAGGTCCTGCACCAGGAAAGTGCAACAACGGTGCAAACTCTAGCCACAAATGAGGCAGGGTCCTGCCAAACAGCAGCAGCCATGCCTACAGCATCGGGTACTAGAAGCTGCAATACGACACTGGCCACTGTCACCAAGAAAGTTTGTCCTACATTGTGTGCTACAATTGATTAACTTTCACCTTAGATTACTATTAGTAAAACTAACAATGAATTAGCTTTCCTTTAAATTAAGTCAAAAAGTTGGACAGAGACTTCTTCCTCCCATGTCCTGTCCATGAAAACCTTTCCGAACAATGAAATGTTTTTTAATCTGAGCTCAGTCATCATTTTCCACAGCACAGTGATAAATACCTTAGTTTGCTTCCATTCTTGTTAAAAATATAAATTTAGCATTGTTTCAGTAATTATGCAGACATAATTACATGAACTATTTTGTACAGGTCAGTAGTACCACAGCCACCTTTGACATCGCCGATGGGTGGAAGATCCCATTCCCTTGTGGAGACACAAACTACAAAAGCATCTCACCATTCTCCATGAACCTGCTAAAATAACCCCCCTGTTACAAAGACCCTCATTTTAAAGAAATAAAGGAAGATTTCAGCCACTGCTGCAGAACCAAAAGCCTCCCACCCTGGGACAGAGAAGTCTGATGCTCAATAGTCCACTGTGTTTGGGATCTGACAGGTTTTAACAGGATGGATTTAGGCTCTGCTTCCTTACACAAGTCAACAGACTAAGTACATGCAGAAGGAAAGGTATTAAAGAGAGAGACAGAGAGAAGTTCGCAGCAGTCACAGCATCCCATGCTTTTCTCCATCTCTCTCAGGGACAAATCCAGTTTTACTCCTCCCAACAGCAACACACTCCTGCCTGGATTCATGCTCTTTTCCCAGCAAGACAGGGGAGGACTTCTCTCTGCTGTATGGGTAATACAGCCAGTCTCATCACATATTCACATCAGCTCTTCATTGAAATTTGGGATATAGTTACTCAGTATAACGACAGCATAATTAATTAGAAGATCATGTACTGTATAGTAAGGAGTAGATTTTTTGAAAGGAAGAGTGCACTTACATCAATGCTTAAATATCTGCCTTTCTGTCGTTGAAGGCTGCTTTTTTTTAAAAAAAAAAAAAAAGGAACGAGTTAAGGCCGGTTACAAAAGCTGATGTATCCAATTTTTCTCACACGGAGAAAACCAACTGTGATTAACGGGTGAGTGACCACTACTTAATTGACAAAATTATTTTTTTAGGTACAGGGCAATTTGTCAACATGAATTTCATTGCAGGGAATGGAAACTGGATGAATGAAATAATTTAGACTATTACAGTGTTTTCTTCCTTTTTTAAACTAAATTTTCCCTTGGGGTTAGTTTAATTTGCTTGTATTTCCTTTAAATTCAGGGACCAGAGTACTTACATTATGCACTCTAGTCCTCATAGTCTGGCAGGTTGCTGACTAGCAGACGTGTATATATAGTATACACATATATACACACACACACTATATGTATAGTGCGTATACAGAATTATATATATGTATAGTGACAAATCTTGCATGGGACAAGAGATGAAGAACAATCACTCAGGGAAAAATCTGAAACTCAGGGAAGAAAACAAAATACAACAAAAAGTAAACTTTGTTATTATAAAGAGTTTGTAAAAGCAGCTGAAGAACTTATCTGCATAACAATCTTGAAGTGACTGGCTGTTAAGATTTACTCTGGATAACTAAGGACCAACAAAAGAGCCACTGAGGCAGGTTTAAGCAAGACATCACTGTTAAACTGTCTTGTTAAACAAAATACCTGTCCTGAAAGCCTTCAGCTTCACTGACAAAAATATTGAGAAAAATCAAAGCCCACCCAGCTGAAATAATGAGCTGAGAGGACCCAGAGGAGACCGAAGCCAGACAGGCTGGATGAACAGATGCCTTGAAAAATGGCATGTAGGAAACAGGTAAGTGAGGGCGAAAAGCAGTGGTGCAGTGTGAGTTACAGGAACTCATCTGAACACCTTCACAAAAGCATTGCAGGCATGGTCAGTTCTATTAATGAAGCTTTTTAATGACAATCTCTACGTTGTTTTTCTTCTCTCTGTGTGAAGGTCATTTTATTAAACAGTATAACTTGCAAACAGATCTTGCATGCAGATTTTGCTTTTGCTTTTCTTTCCCATCTTTTCACTTTGTGTATAGAAGTGTAACAGTTGGGTGACTCACTAAGTGGAAATGGACAGGAAGAGTGATCTTTTTTCCTCCAAAATGCAAAGTTGGAGGAGTCACTTACGTGCATTGAAAGAGTAGTGCTGTTGTAGACTAACCATCAGATATCAGCTGTGAGTTCCTTAAAAAATGCTTAACTTTACTTAAATACTAAACACTCAGGTCAGAATAGAAGCAAAGCAGCAACCCTCACCCCGCTCCCCACTCCCAAATCCTCCAAAGTTGGATGTACCAGTGAAAAAGGTAATATTCTCATTGAAACCCTTTCTGTTGCTTTTCGGGGGAATTTGGAAGGGAGTATAGAAGTAAAAGTAGGCCTATTTTTTTTTTATTTTAAATGATTGTTATCTATGCAGGTAACATATTTAAAGAACTTTTTATTCCAACGAAAGCTATTAATCAAGAATATTTTTCCTCCTCTGGGAAGACAAGAGCAATAAAAGGTTTATTATTTCATAGCCCCCAGACATCTGGAAAGGAATGCATACAGTATTAAAAGTACCTGAGGCAGTTGGCTGTATGCAGTGTTTCTCTATACAATATCAGGCCCAGCAGGATGAGAAACAGCTAATTGTCCTGGGCATGAGACTTGCGTTTTGATACATTTTCAAAAGGAGACACAGCAGGAAGCACATACCTTTTTACACTTGAAACGGTGGCATGAACTTGAACCTGAAGCACCTGGGGTTCCTGGGCTTTTTGGGTATGTAATGCAGTAATGAGATGGTTGTTATTATATGATAGGAGTTATTGCTTTGGAGTTAAGTAAAAAGCAAGATTTTGTGCAGATTTTTTAAAAAATAAGAATGGATGAAGAACAGTTTCCAGTTTTCTCTGGTGCATCAAAATATTTCTTTTTCTCTTCTAGAAGAGGGTGTCTTTAGGTGTGGAATTATGAACAATCCCCCAGGAAGAAGCATTCAATTGAAGAGCTAAAATAGCCTTTCTGCACACATTAATTCCCTCTTCGAGAGGGAACGTAGGACAGGGAGCACTTTAGAAGAAACTTCTATTTACAAGTTCTAATAGCTTTGTACACGATGATTTCTTTCATGAGACATCTCAACCACTTATAATGTATTCTTACATTTTCGAATATCAAGCAAACGTAGTGACAGATGCTGCGAAGCAGCCAAGGAGATAGCTCTCTCCCTGTGATTGAGTCATTATGTATTCCATTAGATAGTGCTGCTCAACTGAGCTTTTGAAGGTGGAAGGTAAGATTAACAGAGGAGGAAAGGCTTCTTATTAATTAAAGCAATGCACTGCCAATTGTAAGGGCGATCAAATATTGGTTCAGTCTTACCACTGCTGCTTACTTTTAATAGGTATGAGTATATTTGTTAAAGATGACGGAACTGCCCAGCAGAGCAGAGGCTGTATGCAAAGTCACAGCCTCACTGCTCACCTCATTTAAGATCAGATTTGTGCAGACTGACAAGACAAAGACTTATGAGAAAAACAGTTCAACAAGTGCAAAGAGACCATGGTATTGAACGTGAAAAACGAAACTGTTCATTACGTGAACAGTGTAACAAGGCAGTTTATAAGCAGTATGCTTATTTATTGTAAATGCTGCAGCTAAGCTAATGATTTTTGTTTTAGTTGGAGTTCAGATTCTCACTTTCATCAGCATTATCTTGCCAAATATGTTCCCAAGCTTATTTTAATCTAGGATTTGACACTAGCTATTGCCTTTTTTCCCCCTCAAAGGATGAATTAGTTCACAATAAAAGATGCATATTAGGCAATTTATTATGCTAACGACTTGCAGAAAAAAGCCAAATTACCTTGACGGTGGATTATATTGAACAATAAAAAAACACACTCGTCACAATTCTCACTGAACAAATAGTTTAGCTGTAGTTAGCTACAGGAAGTTTCCTGGTAATAGTATCCACATTAGAGACAAACAGACATGCATTAGCAGTAACCACATTCATAGTGAAACAATGCAGACAGATCTTACTCAGATTTGTAATTATGTCTCATTACCCTTCAGTAGTCATTTTTAGCTCAGCTTGGAAGCAAAGCTTGTGTGATCATGGCATATGGTGCATGCGCTGGCATTTCCTACCTGATTATTTTAAAATCTATCATCTGATTTCAACCAAACTGAAAGAGAAGTTGAGAATCAAAAGACATTAAGGTTTGTACAAATTTTATGCAAATAGGGAGTCAGGTAGAAGAAAAAGCTGACATTAATGCTCCTCGCTGATATAGAAGCTTGGCTTGAAAATACGAATCCACAGGAAACAGTGTCCTGCATTGCTCTCAGAACTGTTACTCACTTAGAACCGTGAAACATTTCCTATCATATGCTGTGTGCCTGGCCACTTTCGCTGACCTCCCTGAGAACTGGGGACATACGCATTTCAGGGCACAGGGCTATTAGTCAACTGGAAAAGTAGGAGAGAGAGTTGCTGCAATGTAATATCTACACATCATTAAGCTTACGTAGGGACAAGGATATAGGTGGAGAGAAACATTTCCAATGCAACCTTGAAATGACAGATGGATTAACATTCCTAACTTCAGTAAAAGCAAGACTACAGAAAAAATTTAGATGAGACTATCAAAATTATGCTTTCAAGTTGGACCAATAACAAGATTCAATCAGACACAGAAAAAGCTGTTCTGTGGCAATGGCAGGAGACAAAATAATCAGTCTTAAGTGAGCAAGAAAACAATCAACGTAATTGGAGGAAAAATAGAAAGTGGCCTGAACACTAATCCTGCACCAACTATATCAAACATCTGAACAACCTAAATCAGAGGGAAGCAGCTCAAACACAGAGACTCTTCCAGATTCTCCAGCGCTAAGAAAAGCCCGCAGCAGTGTCAAAAGGCTACAGAGTAATGAGTTTTGACCACACCTACTTACAAAATGGAAACAAGTCCTTTTTAGCAGATGATTAGAGGGATTATTACCAATAAGAATAAAACCAAATGCCACTTCAGAATCTGGTCAGTTGAGATTTCTCAATGCACATAATCATGGATTTTTTTTCCTCCAATCACGGCAACTGTTACCTAGTACCTCTGAGTTAATGGCCCTGGCATAAATCTTGTGCTTATTTTCAAGTGACTAATTACAACTCACTTTGTCTTTGCACTTATGTAATCTGCACTACTGAAATTAAGCTTTCATATATTTAATTGGTATTCATTTCCCTGTTTGGGGAAATAAAAAATTTGGTCAAAGCCTGCATCTTCCTCCACTGGTTATTGTGCGCACATAGACCTTATCACTATGACATGGATAGGCAATGCCATCGCACAAAAATCAAGGACAATGATCTGGAGTTGGGTTAGTGACAAAGGTTTGTGTTAGCAGTGAAAGTTCAGCATCACTGTAATAACATCAAAAGACGGAGCTGCAACTTACTGGTTCTGAACTAGCATATTATGAAAATGAGCATTTCCAGTGTGTTCTGTAGCAGGAAATATTTTATCTGCTATAAAACCAACAGCTTTTGTAAATAAACTCTCAAGCTTCTTTTCAGCATTAACAAGCTGTGAAAGTTGTTTACAGTGTTGGATGTGCAGCACCATCACTTTTATCCTCCAATGTAGTGACAAAGATACAACATAAATGAAACACCATCATCTTCTCCTCTGTATCATTGTTCTGCACTTTGTTAAAGTACGTCATATGAAAAAAAAACGTTATATAAATAATTACCTAGGACCAGTTTAAAGTTCAACATCAGTTTGTAGGAAGAACTACCTATTTCTTTCATGATTATCATCAGTAGCAAAGCTGAAAACACTTAGAAAAGTGGCTGCAGCATTAGAGCGAGTAGGATTTGGGGAAAGCTGTTCCAAAATGCAGCCTCTGAGTAAAGCTAAGGCCTGGTCTGCACAGGGTAGGTACATTTTCAAACACAGAATGTGAGTTAAGAGGGATGACTTTTTCCCTGCCTGAACATGAGTACGAACCTTTTGACACCAACACAGCAGCGTTCACATGGAAGGAACCTGCCCAGCTAGCGCATGTACTCTATGTTAGCAAGGTACTCTCTGACCAGGTGAGGTATTTATACCTGGAGATTTTGCCATTATGGGCAAAACACATCCAGTTTGGGTACACACAATGAAATATTTTCCAGCATAGACAGGACCTCAGTTTTGACAAAGCTTCATTTTTTGCTTTGTGATAAAAAACAGTAACTGACAATTTCACCATTTCCCTAAATCCTACTCCATCCCCCATTTCAATACATGACCTAGTTACTTGTGAAACAATGAGTAATTCTGTTATTCATGGATGTGTACATATCATTCACATGAAAAACCACAACACAGGCTGAAGCATCTACTGCAAGGAAAAAAACACAAATGTTTAAGAAAATTCAATCAAAACCCACAAAAATATGAAGAAGCTGTGACTAAGACAACAAGCATAGATTCAAGCCCTCAGCTTTCTGCTCTCAATACTGCGTGACACCAAGCATGTCATTTGAGCATGCTGTGCCTCGCTTCCCATCTCTAAAACAAACACAACAGGCACTAAGATGCCGCAAGTGTATGTGGAGAGATTATTTTGAAACCGGCTTCCTTTGCCACTGGTTTCCATGGAAAATTAGCATCTCGCTCTGCTAATGGTGCTCATTTTGGTAAGACAGGCAAGCTCAGTGAAAAACACAAGAAAGTTTAGGCAACTGTCATTTTTCTGTGTACAAAAAGCAGAGCGTATGGGGCACAGAGGAAAAAGGCAACAGTAAGTTTGACAGGCCAGGCTGGGGGAAAAGGCATTTGGCTGCAGCCATTCCCTGCCCTGGCATATGCCTGCAAGGGGTGGAAAGCCGCTCTCACACTTCCCCACTCATCTGCCGTTCTACAGTGTCTGGCACTCAGCTCTTCCTCACCTTGGATGAGCTGCTTGCAGCCCACAGCTCCTACCACTTCCCTACACCCCTTGTTTCCAGCAGTGGAGGAGGAGGTTCTTTTTCCATGCTGCAGTGATGCCAGCGTGACTTTCCTTTTTATAACAGTTCCCCAGTCACTATCATGGGTCAACGCTTACCCAGAAAGAGGCATATGAGGGTTCAATTGCATATTCGTATGAATTTCACTCCTTTCCATAAGCAGAACCATTCTGCCTTACTTTAGCCATCTATAGATTAAACATTCAGTCAAAACTACTCACTCAGACTTGCTCACTGCTGAATGGAAAGGGCAACTCAACTTACCTGACTTAGAACAATTTTAATGTGGGATGAATTGTCCTTTAGAAAAGTTACCTTTCCACTGCCTAGGGAGGCTGCCTAGAGATTAATTTAAGACTCTATGTTTAATGCAGGTGATGTGGAATACGAAACGATTTTCTGGCCCTGTATTTATTGCCCTTTTGTGTCAGAGGTACAGCATATTTACTCTTAGGCAACTAGGGAAAAGATTATTCAATTAAACATACAAAACTGGGTAATTTAGAAAGTTAAATTATGATGGCACATCATGGCAGCCACACAGTACTATTGGAAATAACAGTCTTGAGTTTTGGTAAAAGAGTACTGAAGCTGTGCTTAAATGTACTTGTAAGGAAGAAGAGGCAGAAATAAAATTACTATTCTGAATACAGCATCTGCTAAGAAAGTAAGAACGCAAGAGCAGCTGTATTTAGTGAGGCTATGGGCCATCTAACCCAGCGGCACGTTCATAGAGACATTGGGAGGTCTCTATATTTTAAGGACACATATGCCTGTCTTGTCTGTCCATCTGTATTTCCTCTCAGATCTTGCTTCATTCTCCTTTCAAAGGACTGCTCATTCAATTTAGGAACACCCATTAATAGTTTGATAGAGGTAGATCTATGTTAAGAAGTTCTAACTACAGCTAAAAATAGTAATATGCCACACTGTTCTTTTAGTGTGTCAAGTATACGCCATGATGACCACTGATGAATTCGTATTTTAAAATAAAACAAGCCCTTTATTTCACACATACAGCCAGACCTTCTCAGGGAAACATGCAGAGCAAGCAAGCATTTTGGAGGCAAAAGGCCTCAAAGACAGCCACAATCCAAGCATTTAGCCTACAATTTAGAACATGACAACAACTACTGATGGTTTGAATTCTCTGAGCTTTTCCTCTGTCACCACTAGGACCAGGGAAACAGGGAGTTACCAACAGGAGACAAGGAGACTTTGCAAAGTGTCCCCTTCAGTAGCATTGACTGGTGTGGCATGTATTGCCACATGGCAGGATGCTGCCGCATCCCCATGGCTGCACAGCACACTTCCCCTCCCTGGCATTTAATTCAGAGCAGTATCCACCTGAATCAGAGAGGTCCGTATGCTTAAAATGAAAGATGACATTTTCATGAAACCAAGTAAACCCAGGAATGGCAGATGGTGTGTATGTGCAGGGAGGGAGGTGGAGGAAGGAAAGTGTGGTTTAAAAAAAGTACCTGCCCCAAATACAGTGCAAACTACAATCAAATTACAAGTATTGGTAAAGTGAAGGGAAGAGAAGGGAAGGAAATAATCCTCTGACAGAAGTATAGGGAGAATGCTGGCATGTAATCAGTGTCATTAGGGTGTAACTCTGTGGGTCCAGCAAGCAAAAAAGAATCAGATAGCCAGGTGAAATGGAGTACCCAGGGATTATGTGCTTCGTGGTTCATATCCATCAGAGAAAACATGCACGAGCTGCGCTCTCCAGAATATATCCATGCAGATTTGCAGCAAAGCCTTCAGCAGGACAAGTTACAGTTGATAAGCCCAGAGGCAGCAGTCACCAGATGGCATGTATGCCTGGTGAAAGCCTACCTCAGACAGATCACCTTCCTCTCTCTCTGTTTAAATACCCGCTCACATTTAAGCAGATGAAACTGCTATCAACTGTCATAATGTCCAGGCTACGCTCAAAAACACTGACCGTGTTCAATGATCCTAGTAGTTAAGTTGATTTTTTTGGAACATGTTATATAACCACAGCAAATCCATCAGTGTTTTGGAGATCACCATAGAAACAGGCTGACAACTCTCAGCGCAGGAGGAAGCAGCCCTGATCTCAGCTTGGAGAAGACGCTGATGTGACTGGTCAAACAAATGGACCTCCTTTCCTCCTTTCCAGCATCATGGACTCCTGGTGCTCGCTTGCTCTCAGCCTTTTGGGTGCAGGATTGGATGGAGGGTTTCCTGCTCCACAGAGCAATACATAAGACACTATATCATTTTCTACCAAAGAGAGTAAGACATTGAGGCTCCATTCCAAATTAAAGATCACAAAACAAAAATAGCTAACTTGATATTTCTGTAAGAAAAAAGACTGTTTTAACTATCTGAATTGCAAAACAGTGAGGTTCCTGTGCACTTGAAGGTGCAGCGGTTGCTGCCATTACCCCTTTTTTGGTGCTGCCTGGTACATCTTCCCAATGACCTCGGCCACAAGAATAGGGAGAAATCACACAACCTACAAGGCCTGAGGCAAAAATTGCTCTCCTGGAGGGGGAAAAAAAAGGGTAAAAGAAAGGCTTAATGTTATTCAAGGGGATATGTACTTACTAGGGACTTCTTACAGCCCCTCTATTTCTTTATTTTTGGTGTTGAACTAGAAAAGTTTCCATGGGCTTTGTTCTTTGCTGACGTACCTTCCTGGACAAGTACCCACTTTCCAGTGGCCTTCACATCATGTGAAGTAGGAAATGTGTGTGTTTCCACATAATTCTTCAAATTAATACATAACAAAACAAGTTTGTTTAATTAATAATTCATAAATACTAATTGTAATTGAATGGAGAAGTATCCAACCATTCCCCTGTTCGTTGATCTGAAAATATATTCCTCAGCTTAAAGTATTTCTCTAAATTTTGATTTGATGACAGCAAATCTTTTAATCACTCTCTCATAATTTTACGACTTCAACTTAAAACCATTCCAATCCTTCAAAAAGAATTGACATTTAGTCAAGCAAAATGATGAATTTCTTTGCACTGCAGTAAGCGCTCACATGCTCAATTTATCTCAAGCTTAAAGATTTCTTAGCCAAAGCTTGTCCCAAAGTGAATTCAGTTTAAATGTGTATTTACACACTAATTATGGCTCAGTGCAATATAAACTCTAGTGAAATACACAAAAATATTAATGGGTGGTACTAAATGCTAAAACACAGTAAATTTCATTTTGTTTCATGTTATTTTCCATGTTTCAATGTGCTGTCACAAGCTCAGTTTAATTATATTCCACACCGCTATCCTTGAAATGTTTATTTTCTGTACATTTAGTTCTGTAGTCCCAAATTTAAGCATGTTTTAGAATAGTTACTAATCCGTGATGTTAACTATAGCAGAGGTCCACAGAATTCTTCAGCTTTTTTTTCACATCATTTTGTTATATCCTACGATTATGCTTATTACACTTAATGATACGTTAATGTTATAATGCTAACACAGTGGTTTATTTTACTTAAATATTTTGCTATGTTTGACTTCTTTTATTGAATTAAAGTCATTCAGGGAGGCATGCAGAGGCCTAGGGTTGAAAAACCTAGTTTCTGTGGAAATGTTTACTTAAGCTATAGCTTTAGCTGGAGAAACCTTTGGGGAAATCACAACATAAGCAGATGACTTTCAGTATTTATATAATAATTCATTACTACAAAATAAGAACTCTGATTCTTTCTCAATTAAGCTGTACTGTGTCCAGATTTCACACACAGAAACGCTCCTATTTCCCTTTGAAAGGAAGGTCATCGGTCAGTGACCAACTGAGTCACTAGACTTATGCATTCAGTATGTTACTAGTTGTTCACCGTCCCTTCATTCAATTGAATGTTTTATTCTGTTAGCAGCTGGAATTTTGAGAAGAGGGACTAGGTGATTAGATAGGGGAATCTGGCAAGAGTTTGAATGCTGGTATGGAATGTGAAGCAGTGTTGATTACCATCGTGGAGATTTAGGGTTAGCACACAGTTTTGATGAGTGCAAGTTAATCCCTCCAAGCCTCATACAGCCTGGTATAAGAACGTCTTTCTTAGTTTACTGATTGACTGAAAGAGTAATCAAGTTTACCGTTCACCTAGATCAGACATTCTGGTTTCACCTCAGTGTTAGGGTTTACTATTGATATGTAATACAGAGTCAATGTGAAGCTTGCTAATGAATTCACTGCTTATTATTCCTAACTGCTCTGTGAAGCAAGCTGAAGTAGAGAAAAATCATCTCCCCATATGAACCATTCCTACATACAGCCATGTTGAATGACAGCTAATACTATTGGTTCTTCATTTCATACTGCAAGGATTATTTAGAAGTTAACAGTATACTAAAAACAGGTATAGCCCCCTGGATCTCTGAGCAAGTCTGTACAGGGCTCCACCCTGCATGTGGAAAAGCAAACAAGTACGAGATCCAGAGCTGCAGGTCTACAGACATGGTGGGGTAGGAAGTGGTTATTTCTGAGAGCCACTTGATATTCATCCATTTCAAACGTCAGCAAGCCCAAAGTTCAGCAGTTTAGAACCATCATGTTTAATAATTGAACATACATGTTTCACTGCTGAAAAAAGTATGCTTTAAGAAGATGCAAAAGTTAATCTATACTCCAGTAACTTGTAATACTTAGGAGAACAGCAACGGTAAAATGCAACAGGCAGATAAATCTTACTGGAGCAAAAGCCCAACCTCCATAAACACATTCAGGAAGATGATTTTGCTTTTTGCCTTTAGATATTTTTCATGTGAAACAAAATAAAACAACCATATGAACATGAACCTATCCTTGTCGTTGTTCCCTCACAGCTCGTAAAAATCTGTCAGTATGGTAGTATACAGTACTGGTTTGAGCGTTCATTATAGCAGTTACGAGGAAACCATGTGGGCTATCTTGGCTGGATCTGACACGGCAGACCAGGTCATCCGGCCTGCAACTCATTCCTTGCTGTCCTTTTTATAATGGGTGGCTCTGGCATAAGAACAGATAACAATTTTGACAGATCCTTTCGGATCCTTTCTCAAGTGCTCTGTACCTCTTCCCTTCTGCGTGACCAAGAAAGTGCGTCTGGTAATAAAATGCAAATACCCCCTTGCCATACAATGGAGCACACCCATGCGCATCTAGTTTGTCACTGGGGCACCCTCTGTGTCCCATGACACAACCAGATGCAACAGGAGATTTAGGCAGTTGTGCCTAATGAAGGGCAATCCTGTCACATGAACAAAACTGTCCTTAATTGTATGACTGAATGCACACTTCACAACTGGCAAGGAACAACTGCATTTTTGATAGGACAAAACACTTGCAATCATGTGACACAGGAAAAACTTGCAGCGTCTTTGAGAAACTATCTCCTTTTGGGAGGGTATAGAGATGTGGAAAAATGGTGAGAACAGGAAAAAAGGGGGAAATAGTTCAGTGGTAATGACACCATGTGTTATGTTTCCTATACAGAGAGATGGAAAAAAAAGTATTTGCTGATACTTGTGGCAAGCAACTTATAGTCTACTACATTCAATTTGATTCTCTACATGTCTTAATACACATGACTATGAATATTATTACTGGCCATAAAAATTACACTACTCTTATCCTAAGAACAGCAATAATATTCAGCTATAATGTTCAGCTCTCACCCTATCTGGCTGCGAATTTCACAAGTTGACTATATGTACTCTAATGAAATACTTCAATTTATCTTACCTTACCTGCCATCAATTACACTGAATTATGACTGATTCTTCTAATACAGGGGATTTTTTTCTTTCATTCCTTTTAAGACTAGACTTGCAAGGAGTGCTCACAAGCAATTCAAAACATAACATTAGCCTTGCTGTCCTCTGGATCTTTTCAGAATTATTTCTGTATTTTTTTAATGTGGAGTTCACGTTCCAAACAAAGGCTCATGACTGTCACTGACAATAAAATCTTTACTTTCTCTGCATTGCTTTCCATTTCCCTAATGAATTGAAGATCTAATTTCTGCTTTTTCCTACTGTTGACGTATTCTGGAGAGATTTTTACTTTGCGAGTTTACCAGTGAGAATGAGAATTTCTTTTTCTCAGAGGAACGGGAAAGTTTAAAGCTTGGCAGCATGAGAGGTTTGGATTGTTTTTGCCAGCGCACATTACCTTTAAATTTATGCAAGCTGAATCTCATATGCCAAGATTTTAAAATTAATCTAGAGTCTCTCACAATCCCCTATGGTTTTCACAAACTGAAAAGTTTATGGGCCAAACTGTTGAAAAATGCCTCTGGATTTGTTTTCTGCTTTGGCACATGCAAAAAGCATCTGCAGATACCAACCATTTTGTTTCAAAATCAGTATGCCCACCTTCCTTCGTGTGTGATAACCGTGAGAAGCCATGGAGCTTTAACTGAGCCAACGAGCTTAAACACTGGCAAGCTATAATCCACCCTCAAACATGTCATCACTCTCCAAAGCAGAAGTATCCCACATAGTTCAGGAAGGGATAACAACATTGAAGCAGCTTTTTCATTGACTTTATCAGGTTGCCTCACTACTTCTGTTTGAAGGAACTCTTTTTGGAAAGCTTCTGTCTTCTCAGTCTTAGTGGATACGTCCATACTGCTCAATGAGAGGGCTAAGGAGTGAACGCAACACCACAGCTCTCGACTATGCAACTGATGGATTTGTCCCTGCCCCTATTCTGGGCTGCTCCAACCACCTCTCCACAATGTCTGGGCAAATTCAGGCGTTACTTTACTTATGGATCACTCCCAAAAGATGGTATGGGCAGGAATGCATGAGGCTTAAATCCCTCTGCCCTGCACAGTCCTCCAGTATGATCTGCGCACCCTAAAACTCCTGCAAGTCTTCAGGCCACACCACAGTGCAGGCAGTGAGTGCTCTTGGCATCATGCCGTAAGAACGCCTTGGCAGACTGCAACATATATCTTGCAGTGTTACAGACACTGAACTGAAACACATAAAATAATAATTATTATTACCTTGGAACTACACAGGGAAAGCCAGGGCGAAATCCTGTGCAGTGTGGATGTGGACAGTTTGCTCTAGAAGCTTCTTCCCCTACACAGCATAGATGCAAACCAGTTCATGCCTGACAGCCCCTGGTCCAGGAACGGGTCTCTCATCTGTTCAAATTTGCTACAGTTAGTATCTGCACAGTAATTTTTTTTTTAAGTTAAAAAAAAAGACTGCTATTTGACAAAACTTTCTTTGAAAAAAAATTGTTTTCCTATGATAAAGAAATAATCCAAATAATTCTTTCAGAAATTCTTTTAAGACTGAAACTAGAATTTGACAGTGACTCAAGAGAATGTATTTCGACATTTATGAAAATGTTGAGCATTTATCTCTCGATACATTTTAAGGATATAAGCATTCTCCTAAACAAACGTAAAAGTCTATTATTTATATACATTTATGTCTTTTTATATACGGGAAAGTTACAGTTCTCAAATTGGAGTGTACAATTTCCAGATTAGAAGAATAAAAAATATTTAAGTGATTCAAAACATCATGAAAGTCAAGAAGCGTTGCCAGTTTTAGATGAAGAATCAGGGTGAATATTATTTTCTCCAATACATTCACCAAAGCATGTAATTTACACTGCTCACTCTCCATCATTAAGTCCAGCAATTGCATTAGCCTCCTTGCCAGCTTCTTGAGAAAATGCTCCTAGTATGGTCCAGCTTCTCAAACAATTGCAGACTACAAAATATAAGGAACAATGAAGAGCAGCAGTAAAGGGTTACCTTTTCCTAAGTTATTCATGCAAAGAAGGTAGTTTTCTGTACAAAGAAGCCTTGCAATCAGTTGTTTATAATCGGACCCAAAACCTGAACAAAAGACAGTCAGGGTTATGGTTTTCTCCTCTACGTTATGGATTTCTAATTCTTTTTCTTTCACTAGTTTCTTGCAATGCTGTTTACAGTTCACATCAGAAAACTATGGTGTTGTTCAGTGTTGACTTGACTGGCATTTCACTCTAAGTGTGTCCATTTTTCCGTTCAATTTGGATTCTGAAATTGAGTTCAGAAAGAATGGTAGTGGGTGAGCCAGGCTGGCTGTGTTGCTTAACATTCACTGCTCGTGCATTGCAACTCCCCGAGACCTCCCCCTGTTACAAGTCTCAGCCCCTCATGACACCTCTCTACAAGACTTTGCTTCACCTGTGCATTTGCTGTCATCTCTGTTGCTTTTGATGATGCAGATAATTTCTTAAAGAAATCTAACAGTGAATTTGTAATTTGAATAATGTAAGAATAACACTCTGCAGGGTAGGATTTGCATAGGTTTTTTATGCAAATATCTGTAAGTGTTTAAGCCTTCAAAACTCTCACACATTTTAGATTACCATTTTTTCACTAAATAAATATTCTCTGTTGGACTATTTAGAGATCACCTACAAGCATCTTTCTTTACAAAGTGATTTAATTAATACAGTTAATACAGTAGGGCATAGGGGTGAAACTTTTTTTATGTGCTCCAAAGACATACAAGAGTCTGCCTGTGTCAAATGGTGTGACATGGTTGAAAACCAAAGCAAGTTTGTTGACAAAGTAGCTAAGGTTCATGAACCTCTCCTATGAACCTCCAGCAAATTTTCATTGAACTTGAGCTGATATAATATTTCCCTTTAAGCAATGTGAAAACAGCCACTTTGAATCCCTTCAAACTACAACTATGTGAATAAATGATTTTTAAAGTTCACCTGTAGTTAAGAATATTCCAGGTTGACAAAAAAACCACCACATTAGAAAGAGCAGATTAGCCAATCCTCCCCCCTCGTGCCCCAAGCCCTGTTTTATTTCAATTCCGTGCATTTTAATAACAGCAATAAAAATTTGGAAAGAAAAGGCCTGATGAATGTGGAAACTTCAACGTTCTCCATAGGACTAATGGCATCTAGGTCATGAACAAAGCCCTGGTTCAAATGCCCTCTTAAGGCTGTGGAGCAAGGATTTAAACACTGGTCTTCTGCCTCCCAGCCAAGTGTCCTAACTCCCTGGCTACAGTTCACACTGCAGAAGGACTCTCAATTTGTGTTGTCAAAGTTGCTCCAAGATTAAGCTAGGATAAACAGCTGTAGTAATGACTGCACTGTATGACAGCCTGTACACGCAATTAGGAGAGTGATATCTTGATTACAGCCCCTGTTCCACTGACTAATCCTTTACAGATAGTTAGAGCAATTGGTAAACAAACAAAAAAAAAAAAAATAATGATACTAGGGGAATTCGCACTGAGTATTTATAGCTCAGTCTGATACATCTAACAAAATTAGAGAAAATAATACTGATCACTGATTCATTCAGAGCTTTAATCCATATACCAAACACAAAACCAATGCCAGACACCGTGAACTCGTTAATGGTGATTTTCTTAAGGCTCTTTGCCACTTGCTGCAGCGTAGCTTATTTGTAGTGTGACGGTAACACATAGTGATATACACTTAGTTAATTAGTATATGTTGGAAATGCAGTTTTGCACTTCATCCTCTCCTACCCCTCTGAACATTGGTATCTGTTAAGACTGGAGAGTAACCTTCGGAGAACATGGTGATGAAGTGCAGAAAAATGCTCTACTCCAAGGAAAATGACTGTGTGAGCACCCTTCAATTCCAGCAATGCTACTTGACAGGCCAGTAACACCTCTTACAATTTCAATCCAAACAATCTCATTAGCTTCTCTGACAGAAACTATCAGAGGTAACATTTCTCTTGGCTTCACAATACAATTAAGGTGGGAGGAGACTTCCAGAACGGTCCAAGAAACATTCTCTTTAAAGAGGCACAGGCAAAGACCCCATGGGAGTAATGCTGGCTCTGAAAGCTCCCTTAATATGCAAAAAAGGAGAAATATTTCCATAATGCTGCAGGCCATACCAGTGTCTACAGTTAAGGGAAATTCACTTTGAAGAATATGGATTGTAGGCAGCCATCCAAAGCTACATATAGAAACATCCGATATAAATCTGGGCTGCAAGACCCAATACTCTTTTAAACTAAGAAAGCTCAACATTGTTTTAGCTGAGTATAGAGAAAAACCAAGACAAATTAGGTGCTGATACTGAAAACTCAATAAATACCCTCATTTGTTTATTTATAAAACAAAATGGCATCTAAAAGACAACTCCATTATAATTTGCTGAGGATGTGGAAAACATTTTTTTGTGTGTTTTGTCCAATGTGAATAAAGCTTTACCTGCTTCTGTCCTTATCTGTTACAAAGGGTTTTCATCTGCAGTGAGGGCAACACAAGGAACGGCTCCCTTGCAGTTTGTGGTATTTGCTATCACTGAAACCTCTCATGAGAGTCCTTTATAAAACTGGAAAGTGAGCCAAGGGAGCTCATAATAAATATAGAATAGCAAAGCCCTTTCATAAATGAATGAATAAATAAGTGAATGACTTGTTATGGTAAATACAAAATATCTGAATACTGAATGCTTACCCTGAAAGCAATTCCAACAGAAACATTTTATTTTACTGCTACAGTTCATGCTTATCTCAAAAAATCAAAAGGACACTAGCACTGTTGGAAACTGGAACCACTTTTTACAGATCCTCACAGATGTCCAAATATATTGCCTTATGGTAATTGCAAAACCAAGATTTTTTTTTTTCTTTTTTTTGACTGATTGCTTTTAAAGTTGTGAGTGGGCATATCTTAATTAATCCGATAATGATTTTTGAGATAGTGATGCACTAGCTAGAATTCTGCTCATCCAGTATCTCTGATTTCAGTGCACTAAAATGCCAAATGTTTGGTCTAATGACTTTTAATCGTACAGGGAATCACTAGGCGTTCCTCCACAGTATCTGAATTATTGAATTCTATTTATCTAGAAAGAAACAGTATGGGTTCAAACCGTATTGTTGTTTCACTACCAAAAAAAAAAAAGTTCAACTACGCAAAATAATTGTCATCGAACTAAAAGCCATGTAAACCAAATACTGTCTGTGTTCCCCATCCTGCAGCCCTTTACTCAGCAGCCTCTTCACTTGTGTGATGAGAGGCATGCGCAGACCCACAGAGCACACGATGCGAGAGCACACTCAGATATAAACCCATCAAAAAATACTTATATATCCCACAGGAGTATCTTAAATCCTGACTTTTCTAAAAAGAATATTTTGTATCCTTTGCCTAATTACCACTGTTAGAATGTTTTAGGTGAAATGAAGATGTTTGAATTGCTCTAAAACCCATTGAGCGCCGCTGCAGGCAGGACACCTTACCAGCTATTGAGGGCCTCTAGGGCCCTGGGAGGGCAAGAAGCCCTAAAGGCTAGCAGCACTGAAGGCTAATTTTATTGTCATTAGACTCTGAAAGCAGTTAGCTTTCCCAGGGGAATAATATGACTTTTCTTGCATTTAATATTTAAAATGTGATTTAAATGTTAATAATTAATGTCAGACTACTTTTAATTTCTATCAGTGAAAGCATACGCTGCAGTCTATTCCATTTCCAGTGGGAAGAAAACTGTGGGCACTGTAGTCCTTTGTCATTAAAGCATTACAGTAGCAGTGTGAGTCTGTACAAATGTTAATTTGTCATCATTTTCTTGTAGGATAATATTTACAGTATTTCAGAGCGTATATATGTGATCAGCATTTTGTACCCACTTGGCAATTGTATCTGAACATCTGCTTTCATGGTTTATGTTCGCAAAGGCCTGGTTCTTTCAGTGCTGATATGGTATGAAGACTAATACAGCTGCAGCACACTGCTAGTGTTATGGATCTGTCACATTTACTGTTCACAGTCACAGTAGCAACTTCTGCAATGTTTGTTCTTTATGACAGATATACCATTGCAATTCAGAGTATAAGAAAGCCTTTGGGCAAGCCAAGAGTGCCAAGATCTTTAGTTAATGACGGTCACCACTGTTTTTTAAAAAACATTTTGAGACATATCAAAGCAGTATCCTAGAAAAGTAGTACATGGGGGGAAGTAAGGTGAAGGAAGAGAAATTGTTAAAAGCAAGTCAGAAAGAGCCAGGGCAAATGGCTATACTACATCATGCATTGGCTTTCCTCTGCTCCCTCCCTTTTCTGAAATCCAATGGAGCTGAAAACAGTATGCACATACACTAGAAGAACAGAAAAGTTGACACAGGAATAAAGTAAAAAAACCCAAACCTGCACAGATAAAGCTACCAGAGAAAAATGATTAAAAAAACCCACAGCTTTTAGAAACACTTAACAATTTTAATATAGCATAAAAGAAACTGGCAAAATACATTTCAAAGAGCATAAAAGAGAAAAAAGAACAACTCATCTAGCACTATCATAAAAAGTGAAACAAAAATGTTCACTCTAACAGCCAAATTTATACTTTTACAAAAGAGAGATGAAAGGATGCAATCACATGGATTTTAGAATAAGCTATTTCAGTGTATATATAATGTATTTGAAAATGAGTGTCTCTCTGCAACTAAAAGCAATGGAACATATGAGATGACTGAAAAGCCACTTGGCCTATTCCCCTGCTTTGAGACTGGACCGACTGCAATCAAAACGACTCCTGGGAAATGTTTGTCTATCCTGTTCCTAAAAATCTTGATGAAGACTTTTTTCTCAGTGAAGAAGTAATGAAGATCTCACCAACTCCTTTGCAAGCTTACTCCAGTGTTAAATTGCTCTTTGTCTCTCACAGCTTTCTCCTAATGTCAAACTTGTATCGCGTTTGCTGTGTTTTAAGCCCTTGATTAGTAATCTGACATACTGTGGGCACTGAGAACAGATTATATCATTTAGAGTAAGCTTTTACATACTTGATGGCTTATAATGGCTTTTGTCAGCCCACTCCTGACTAAACAAACCACTCTTCCAAACTTGTTGCCGTTCTACTCATTCTCCTGTGTTTTTTCCAAATGCCCCATTTTTCCTGGAGTGCAGTGCCCAAACCCGAGTGCCGCACTCCAGCTGATGTCTTACGAACACTGTGCGTAACATGAAAAGATCACATCACTTGTCTTGCAGATTATGCTGTCCTGTCTGAGCTTTCCATCATGATGTTTGCCTCTCCTGTAAAAGGCTGACATTGCTGAGTTTATGATTCATTATACCCTCCAAATTCTTTCCTGCGTATTTGTAGCTTACTGTTTTTCCCCTTGCCTGAATTTGAGCAGATGATTACTCCTGCCCAAGTGTAATAGCTTACACTTCTCACTGAATCCTATTCTCATTTAAGGCCAGACAGTTTTTCAACCTTGTCAGCTTCCTTCTGAATTTTAATCTTGTAGCCCCTTTAAACCAGTACTATCTGCAACTGCATAAATGTGCTATCTATTCCAGCATATCCGTCATTCACGAAAATGATCCAAGACTAGACTTTGGAGGAATCGTGCCTATAAGAGGCCTTGCATTTTAGGAGAACCACAGACAGCTGCTCCAAGTATGGACTGCATCCATATTATACTAATTTATCTATGTTCTTTTATTTGACTTATGGGAATGCCATATGCAACACTGCCAAAAGCTTCACCTCTGCTGGAATCTAAGCATAGGACTTTATTTGCTCTTCCTCTAGGAAGGCCTTCTGCGCTTCATTGAAAGAAATCAGATTGCTGTGATTTAATTTGCTTTTGACAAAACTATGCTGCCTCTTATTGATCACCTATCAGAGGTTAATTGTCTCAGAGGTGCTCACAAACAGTTTATTTATGCCAGTATTTTTTCAGGAATTGAAGTTAAACAGACTGGCCTGCATTTTCTCCTGCTCATCCATTCCCTCCTTTTATGACAGCCACTAGACTACCAACGTCTACTGGATCCCACTCATCCTGTTTAAGATTTCAAATAAACTTACTAATGGATCTGAGATTGCTTTAGTCACTTTAAGAAATCCTCTCTGATTAAAGCCATCAGGCCCAATTAATTTGAGATCATTCAACTCAGCTACATGTTTTCCTCCTCAGTAGCTTAGCTCTGATAGTTGGCAACTGACCCCTTTTGCAATGGAGTCCATAGGTGTTTCTCTCTTGGAAGCAAAGATCTACATGCACGGGAGAAAAGACAATACTGCCTTTCTTTTTTTCCTACTCTGAACAGGCTTCAGAGTAGCCTCCAGACTTTATAGCCTCCAAATAAACCAGCCTAGCAGAAGGCAAGAAAATCAGCATAATCTTTAAAAAAAACCTTTAATTTAATCAGAGGACTACACAGGCTCCAGCCAAGAGATTACTGAAGAATTTTTCATTTTGGAACCAAATTAATTTCTGAATTTGCCTTCAAAACAGTAGTTTACAGAACCACATTCAGCTGAGATATCAGAAATGTGTATGTAAGAAAACCTGTCTATCAAATGCTTTGAGAAAAGCAAATAATCAAATAAATTATTATTTACAGAAAACTCTTATGCTGTCTGAGACTCCTAACAAAAAACTAAACTGTACCAAGGGCCAGAAAACACCAGAATATTTGCAAAAAAAAAAAGGAAGGAAGCAGCAGCAGGTATTCCGCTCTGGGGTGAAGGCAACTGCAGAAACATGCATTCCTGACACTGCATTCATCAAATAGGTGAAGTGATGCTTGACAACGCAAGTTGGAGCAAAAATCTGATCAACTTCCCAAAACTCTGACAAGATTACAGACTTGCTGCAGAACCAGCTAGCATGTACTGTGGGAGCCTGTGTGCTACTGAAAGGGATTTCATTAGCTGATAGGTGGGAAATGATGGGTCCACCCCTAGATCCTGAGAACCTACATTGCAGACACACCAGCAACACAGCATCAGATATGAACCTGGTTGTGGCTAACTGATTATCTTTTTGCTGGAAGTGACATGCGGGCTGATAGGTGGTTTATCTCCTGCCATGTGTATTTCATAACACAGCCTTTAAACAAATCACCTTCCTCACACATCCAGCAAGGCAGAGGGAGTGCCAAAATAAGGTGTGGGAAAGCAGTTTCACAGCATTATTACACAGAGCATGCAACCTTTTGAGGCTGCTTTGTATGCAACTACATCACACACCATAAAACAAATCAGTAATTGCCATCTCTAAGAAGAAATGTATCTCTAATCCAACATTTACTTCAATAAAGAATAATACTGCAACTACACAACTGTGAAGTCAACGTGCCATAAATCACTGCTAGAGCTTTCCCTTTTCAAAGAGAAAGAATATTTTTTCTATGAATTAACTTAAGAGAAATACAGACTTAATGGGTGAATCATACTTATCCGTTGACTTAAAATAATTTCAAGTATGTCAGGGATCCTTGAATGTCTACAGTAAGGTAAAATTTGACGTCATATACTGTACAGAGTCATCTAATACTGACAGAAGGCTTGAAATACTTATGTTTGATTAAAAGGTGAGAAGGTTGGTTGAATTATTTGAAGTCAGATGTAACACTCAACGTTGTTATGGGTTTTGAAGTTCTATGCATGCTGAGGAACACTCTTTCCTCTGCAGCCTCTTGCTCAGTTGAAATAACTGGAAGAAACTTAAACTAATTACCACAGGTGAGCTTGGATCTCTGCTCCAGGAATAACGTTGTGCCACTTCTACCACTGCTTGTACGTTATGCTTCACTTCTTCTGACACCAATGAGAGGTGTGCTGGACTCACTGTCTTTGGATGATAGACTGACAAAGCCACAGGGAAACTTGCACTTTTGTAACACCGTGGGCTGGAGTAAAAAGATTTCCCAAATAGCAGCAGTAGCCTTCTAATTCAACGCAATTTAACAGCAAAATCCACAAAGCGTTTCCATGCAGTCTCCAGCATGTGAAAATTCAGTATATAAATGACTACAAAATACCACCTGCTTCCTGCATGGCAGACTAATACAGACACGTAGTTTGAAAAGACAAAATTCATAGTCAAGTTTGTCTCTGGTGTTCTGAAACCTGTCATGGCACTTGAGGAAACAGCCTGGCTCCCATTTTTTAGTTCGGCACATGACCAATACCACCACACCTGAGACATGCACACAAGAGGATACAGGATGGAAATACCAGGACAAACTATCCAATCTCTGTTTTGGAAAGAAAGGCACTGTCATGACAAACACAGGGACTAAGGGTAACTTGCCTTCCACAGTAACTTACAAAGCATGACACTGAGAGGAATAACAAAGAAACATTTCAGCATTATACAGCTCCAATTCAATGCAATTTGGAGCATGATGATAGACTTTATTCTTGCGAAAATTATAAAGCATTAAACCTGTATATCAGTCAGGCCAGTTTCAGCTCTACAAAACTGCCTTGGGCAGCTTTCTTACGTGAGGAGAGGGACAAGCTGACCTACCACTGGCTTTTATAGCTAGTGAAATGAAACAATAAACAGGTGCAGGAGAAAAAGAACAAATTTTCACATTGTTCAGGTATACTGTAGGTCAAAAGGGCTGTGCAGAATTGGTCCGTGCCCCCAAATGAGTCCTCTCTAAAGTCACAGGTAAGAATCAGCCACACAACGAGGGGGGGAAATACATTAACAAATGTGGTCTTTAACGCATGAATAAATATGTCACCCCGGATATTTCAGATTTATACTGTAATTTCATTATGACAAAGAATAAAAACAAATGCATCAAAAGACCTTAGAAAAGTCAAGTCTGCAGAGGACCCAAAGATTGAATGCAAAGATTGCCCCAAGGAGTCCTCACTATAGGAAGTAAAAGCTGAATACATCCAAAATACCTAGCGTTTTGGGATGAATTCTTGGGTAAGATTCCAGGCTGGTGACTCAGTCTACTCCTTGTGGAGGAAAAGGTGTGTTTAGAGGACATAAGACAAACAGAAACCAGCATAATTCTCTTGACTCAGCAGGTTTGGCACTTTGGCACAGGCACCTTGCACTGTCTCAGAGCATCCCAGCTCCCAAGGCCAAAGGCACGGAGAGAGTTATTGCTCGGAGATTTTTCTGTGTATGAATGCTCAGTGTTTGCATAGCAAATGTCTCCTTCCTCCCTCTGGCACAACCTTGTAACAATGATCTATGCCTTAACTTTTTGTCATTTTAGTATCTTTTTTCACATTTCCTCCTTTGACACACAGTCATTTCTAGTGTAGTCATAGTAATACCAACAAGAACAAGACAGCCTTAGTGGCATTCACAAAATCAACATACAGACATTTAAAAAATTTAACATGTATAATGATGCATGGATCTATTTGGTGATTTATGTTAACCACATATCATAAGTGATGATCTTTTACCGAATTCTGTTGTCATGTTCTTCCAGAACACAATAAACATACTTGTCCCTGTATTTTCTTGCTAGGGTATCCATCACAAGCAATGATTTCACCAGGCATTTTTCAAGTTACTTGACCTGAAAGACAATATTTCTATATGCTGCCATGATGAACTATGCACCTGAGAACCTCAGAAAAAATTAATGAACAGTCTCTGAAGTATAGTCTTTATCTTACAGATATAGATCTCGGTTACAGAGAGCTTAAGGGTGGATTTAATTTCACTGAACACTACCATGTAAGAGCTAGGCATCTACCCCAAGCCAATCATTAAAGCGCCCTCAAAAGCTAATGAAGGGAACGCACTTCCAAAGGTCACTTAATTACATTCCAAAATGCCTAATAGAGGTAGGATGAACTACCTGCTGGAAGTCAATCGGTCTCTTCCTCTTATGATTACTCAGTAGGCCTAAATGCAAGTTTAGGCTTCGTGCCTTATTTCTGCATACTTAGACTATGCTCCCCCACCTATTTCAGGACATCTGAGCAGACTTTTCCGTGTCTGAAGCACATGATCATTCTTCCTTCCTCCAGGAAAGCGTTCAGTTGCATGCAGGGTACCTCAAAGGGAGGAGGCCTCTGCTGATCACAATCCAGCCTATGAAATTTTCCGTTAAAGCACTTATCATGAAAAATTGTAGACAAGAAAGAAAATTATAAGGTGCAGCATGACTTGCAATTTTAAAGAATTCCACTTTTTCCACTGGATAAATGGATGACTTGGCCAGTTAGCAAACGTGCAGATGTCAGCCTGACTGCTACCCAGATATTTTGTGGTACATCAGCAGCAGGCAGGATGCCAGGATGCTTAATGTTGACATTATCTATGTGTGACAGCTTCAACAATGAGATGTTAGCTGGGGAGGGAGACACCACGTACATCTGTTCGTCAATCCTGCTGAACAACAGGAAGCCTCAGAAATCATGATGGAACTCATGAATAACCTGAGTGCACAACACAAACCTGTTCTGGATTTCCAAACTCTAACCAGGCCCACCAGATTTGGCACCAGGTCCAGTACAAAAGAATGCAAAGCACAGAAAAGCTCATGCATAGGTATTTAATCACAAGTTGGAGTTTTTTCTGACACCTTCCACTTCAACAGTACAGCATCATCCTCGGCTGGAGTTTGTCGATGAGTAAAGTGTACTATTAAAAGTTTACTAGTTATTTTCTTCCTATTAAATCAGATTCCTCCCTGCCCCTCTTTTCTCCCTCCGTTATTTTTGTTCATGATACTTTTTTCAGTGTTATAACACTCCAAATTTGCATAATAAATTTTATCTCACTCCCACTCTTTTTCTAGAAACTTTCCTGCCCTTATTAATACCACATAACAATGAAACAATGACATGCCTCAACCTTTGGAAAGTCAATTTAAAGCATTCTGTACAACTAGTAAAATTTAGCTCACTTGTGCACCTAAAAGCTTGAACTTAGAGGCCCCTCTGTGTGAGAGGCAGACACATTTGTTAAATATGTTTTTCCAGTAACTATAGGCTTAGTATGTAACTAGAAAAAGGGTAGGCTGGAAGACATTTGCAGAGCAAGGTATTTGTCTTTTTATTTGTCCATCTTATCCATGGATCTAAAAGTAATGTGGGGCATTTGAATCATCTGCTAGCAGCAAGTATCCTGAATAAGAAAATGTTTTTCCTCTATCATATCTCACTATCTGCCACACCTTTCTATTGCCTTTTCCTCTTAACTAGGCTGCAGCCCAAAGTGTAAGGATAAATTTGGCACTACTTTATAGAGAAATTTTCAGAGGCTCTAATCCATTTTGGCAGCACATGTGGAAACTTTGTCTTAGTTCCCAAGGAAGTCCTATCTCCTGCTCTTCAGAGGACCTTTCCTAAAAGTTTTTGCTTCATCACTCCAACATAACTCAGGTGCTGAAGGGGAAGGCAGGAAGAGGGACCAGAGATATGCTCATCCTTTACTAGCACTGTGAAGTTTAGTGATAACCTGAAATGTGAAGGGTTTAACTACATGCATTAACTAACTGGAGAGAAGCGAAGTTGTCAGGACCGAGTGCTACCTGAAATTCATGGTGCTGTTCCTGATTACTTTCTCTCTTATAGAAACGAAGAACAGAGAAGAAAGGTCTCTTAAAAATAGATGAGGAGGGTTTATGCAATCTCCGATGAGAAATCAAAACGAAGATTGTGTTCATACTTTCTGTGGTATGGAGTCATGTAAAGCATGACTCAAGTCATTTAATCTTTTCTAACAGTCAACAATACTTTGATTGGTGATTAGATGAGGTTGTATTAAATATCTGCACTGGAAAATTAAGTCTTTAAAGTCTTCCATAAAAGGACATTTTTAAAAATTCAATCTGTAAGGGAGGAGGGAACATTATCAGCTAAAGTAAATAACATGTAGCTGAGTGAAATTAGTGTGCTGCTCATGAAGAAAATCTAACCTGAAACACCTTAAGCAATGTCTTGACATCGATTGATTTAAATACACAATTCACAAACTCTTAGACTGACTTTTTTATATCTCCATCTACACTGCGCAAGCTACAAACATCTCTAGACACTTTGGCATTTTCTTAAACTCAAATGACAAAAAGCATGCTCCACAAAGAAACAACTGCAATGCCAACGCTCCTCTTTTATTCCACATGTTCTGAAACACCAAGTTAAGGGGAAAAAAAAATCAGGATTTGGAACACTCTTAAAAAGCTCAGGTCTGTGCTTCTGCCTGAGCTATGGTGAAAGCTGAATCCTGGAGACATGTACCCTCGACAGAAATGGCTCAGTCCCTATGTCCAGTATTAAAAGGAAATTTTGAGTGTATCAGCTGATTTCAGTTGTTTTAACAGGACACTAGGAAAGAGCCAATATTTGAAGTATCCACACCAAAGCTATGTAGAGCTTTAAAAACCAAGGACATGTTAAATTATATCCTGAAGTGATTAGGAAATTAGTATGTTCTGTGGCCTTCACTCTGGACCAGGATTAAACTATTAATCTAGTTCTGGGGTGGCTGGCTGGGATATGAGGCACTTTCACATTTTATACTTAGAATAGGTTTCCCAATGAGGTCTGCAACATACCTATATTAAACCACATTCAGTAGGTAAACAATTTATTCTTCATAGCTGGCTGTCATGCTACTGCAATCGTAACTAGATAGAGATACATTTAGTAAATGGAGGATGTGATAGAAAGAATACAAACTTTGATAATGTAAATTGTAAGGGTAACATTGGCATGCTGACAGTTTCACAACTCTAGAAGAGTATGAACAATATTTACCAAAACTAGAACCTTCTACACGCTGGGGTTTGTCTCTGTTTTCTTGTATAAATCTGTAGGAAACAGCTAAGTCAAACTCTTTACAATACTTAATGCACCTCAGTATGGAAAGAAGATAAAGCAATAAATAAGGAGCAAGACCTTCTGTAGAAAGTTTGTGCACCTAATTGAAGGAGGATGGTATACTGACAGCTATTACATCTAGTACTCTAAACGCAACTGCCAGCTCCAGAGACCTCTGCAGTTCTGCTGACCAGAAACTGGAAAGAAGCATCAGGAAAGGATCACTTCATACTTGCCCTACCTCTTATATTCTTTATCTAAGGCTCTTCAGAGGAGATAGAGCCTCAGTTAAAGCAAATACACCCAGCTCTATATAGCTTGGAAGAAATGAAAACTTCATTCCCTATTGCTCTGCTCCCTTCTATGTAGATTACATTCATTTTAAAATTGCAAAGGAAAAAAAAAAAAAGAAGAGTGAATGATGTGAATTAAATCCCATCGTATTACAAGAACAAGTCTAATTCTTTTTCAGATCAATGCTATCATGTATACGCACAGAAAAGGCACTCCTGGCACATACTGGGACATATTCAAATTTTCCAGGAGTATGCTGTCTGACAGATAATTATAATTAAGTTAATCAAAATACATTGCAAGGCCCCTAGGTAATAAGAAACCTCAGTCCTATACAGCAGCCACAACGTTTCAAAGCATTTTCAAGCTTTTTCCACAAACTATGTTTCCGACACTTTTTGGATGATGGCATAGTGCATGAGGGAAGTAGATATTCTTTTGTGTCCAATCTGAAAAGCAAGTTTCCCCCACAGATAACGTCTACGAAAACTGTATCGGCTTTGGGGGATTTCCTCCCCCCGCCCCCCCAAACAGTCAAGATAAACTGTGTTCTTTCACAGCTGGTAGCTGAGTCCCAGCAGATCTCTATCTGCATGTAGTGTGACTATTTTTAAGTCAACAATGAATCACCAGCAGGAGGACAAGACAAAACGCTGAAGCACACATTTTAGGTAGTTGAACTATAGAACAATCTCTATTCAGTAATTTGGTTATTTCTGGAAGAAATGAACCACATGAGCAGCAGGTGCGTATGCTAATAGAATGACTTTGTGTTTTAATTAAGCAGTATTTCCCTACAGAGTAATTACATATGTTGTTTACTCAACTTTTTTAAAGACCATTAAAAAACCTGTAATCTCTTTCTTTCCCAGGCTACAAATAAAAGATCTCAAGAACCTTAAAAAAAGAAAAAAAAAGTAGCGAACACACTTAGTAGATCCTATACATACATGATAAACACTTGCTAGGTACAATTTCATAAAGGAGCTTCTATAACAGATGGTGTTATCTGAACTCCCATCAAAAACTGTTTTTTCTCAGACAATGCCACTGATTCTACTGAGTGTAATGGGTGATGCAAAATTTTACATTGACTGCCATGGCTGTAAGAAAACTAATCTAAGCCAGTAGATATTGTAAAGTATCATTTGAAATAAAGACTACAGAGCCTAAAGAAGAAAAGAAGATAGATTTAATGAGACATCGACTTCCTAAGCTTAAGCAACAAATACAGAATTCTCCTCAAAGGATTTACATCTCTAGACCCTCTGACTACCACGCATCACTCCAAAGGTGGTCTAATAACAGACAAGATCTGCTGCTGCACAACTGGCCTCGCTTCTGGCCCGAGTCTCCAACAGCTACAACTGCTATTGCTA